>NC_056685.1:4034062-4344375 GCF_018350215.1 Panthera leo | reverse complement strand
TTTTTAAACGATGGACCTCAGTTGAGAGGTCCGTTGGCCCTGCGAGCGCGGCGGGGGAAGGCAGTGCTGTCCCCTGTCACGGAGGCCGTGGGGAGCACGGAGGACCCCCACGGCAGCCCTCCGGACCGGGTTTCGCTCCAGCAAGGAGCGGGCGGGCCGGGCCTTTCACCGAAGCGGCTTGGCGCTCGCGGACCAGGTGATGGGCGGGGCGCGCCTCAGGGAGAGCTGCCCCGCCCCCCGGCGCCCCCGGCGCCCCGCTTCGCCTTCTCGGCCCGAGGCCCCGGCGCCGGCGCACCTGCCGACCCGCAGGGCCGGCCCTGCGTCCCCGCGCCGTGCGCGCTCTCGGCAGCGCCGTGGGCCGAGGCTGAGTGGGCGTGGACGTCCCGGGCCGGGGTCGACGGCCTCTCCCGCGACCCCCGAGGAGAGCATCAAGTCCACAGGCGCGGCAGCGGCGCCCTCTGCTGCCGGAGCCGCGAACGCACCGCCGAGTGGGCCAACGGCGCCCCTGGCGGGCGATCCGGCGCACGGCGCGGAGCCGGGCCGCCAGACCCTCCTCCTCCAAGGCAGGGCAGGCCTGGATGCGGCCTGGGGTCCCACCTAGGGTCAGGCCTGGGGTGCGGCCTAAGGCCCCTCCTGGGGTCCCGGCCTACTCGCCTACATTTATCCGTAGGGACCGCCCCGGTGCTTTCCTGATGTTTCTCGGAGACTCAACGGAGCCTTCCAGCCACCGGAGCTGGTTTGCAGCTGAAGGAGTTCTCATTGCGTGACCACGTCCTTGACCCAGTGATTTAGGACGAGGTGTCCCTCATCTTGGCCACACTTGCTGGTGCTCTTGCTATTTCAAGTGGCTCTCGTAGAACACGACATAAAAATCTGTATTCCTTGTTTCTGTAGAAAACAGAAGTGTCTCCGCAAGGCTTGAATTACACTGATAAGGACTCTGTAAGATGTGGAAATCAGCAGCGAGGGAGGAAGATCGGATCATCAGTTCAAGTCCGGTAGCTTTAAAGCTTACGAGCTAAATCTTCAGTATTTATTTACTTGCTGTCTTATCAAAATGTTAAGTGAACAGGTACATGACTGTACATCCAGCATATAACGCATATGCCTTTTAAAAAGCAAATCACAGACCATGTGTGCTGTGGGACAGGTTTTGCGAAGTGTTCGTGCACATGTGTTATATATGTGTATGGATCACACATTTTATGTAATTTGTTTATCTACATGGGTCATAGACATGGGCATAGATTAGAAGGACCCACTAGAAAGAGGATTCTTCTTAGATATTGCTAGTTTAGGCCATTTTTACTTGTTATAATTGAGCTTTTCTCAGTTTTCTTTACATTCTGAATCCGGTAGAATTACTTCATTAAATAGCAAAATTCGGTAAATATTAGTAGAAAGCACATTAGCCTATATGGTGAACTTTTCTTACGTTTAACATAAACAGGGAAACATCCTGCCATTCATTCATGAAAATGAACCTTTTTCGTGGAACATAATAACTTGTAGCAGATTTTTAAGACAATGGCCCAAAGCATGGTGCTCGAGTGCCATCCGGTGAGCAGAGAGGACACGAGTCACACACAGCCCTGAGCGAGCCCACTGGACGGACCCCGGACGCTGAGCGCAGGAGGGCAATGACCCGCGTGTCCTCTCTGCTTGGGGTTCCCACAGCCGTATTTAAGTAAGAAAAGCCTCTGTGTTGAACTGAGACCCTCTCCCGCCTTCACCCAGCTTGTCTCTGCACGTGTGAACGTAAAGATTTTGCTTTAAAACCATCTGGGGGGATTGAGGGAACAGAGCCACACAGATGGCGGGAGGCCGGCCCAGGGTCTCAAGCGGGGCTGGGTGACACATGTAGAGACTCGTGCTATGGTCTCAAATCCTGTATTTAAATATTTCCATAATACAACCTTTTTCCCGAGGGTAGAGGCCACACAGCCTGTCTGGTCAAAATCCTGTCACGCTGTGCTCAAAGGAGCCGTGGGACTGGCGGGTTCTCCACAGAGAGCGAGCGCCGCTCCCAGGGCGGCTCCCTTCCCATCACCCACCACCGGAACTGTGTGGACCTCTCAGGGAGCGCAGCTCTGTTCCAGGCAGGAATCCGCCCAAGTCAAAGCCGGTCGCCCCCACCTCCCTGGCAGAGCCCTGCCTCGGCTCGGGCCTCATGGACCCGTCGGGCCGGGCAGGGGGGGAAGAGGGAGGCCGTGCTCAGTATTCTATGTTGAAAGGATAGTCCTTGTGGTTTTTAGCTCTGAAAAACAGGAAAACAAATCAAAATGAACTGTTTATTACGTTTAAGAGAAACCTTCTAAAAGACACAGCTGTGTGTTTTCAAGCTCCCGATGTATTCAGTTAGTCTTGGGACTCATTCAGAGGCCCACCCTCCGAGGGGAAAGCCTTATGAGAAGGTTTAATTAACCTAAAATGCATACGATCAACACCTATTCGGAATCGCCTCAACCCGAATACTGTTCCCTCCCCTGGAACGGAGGTAAAGGAGACGTATTTACGTGGGCAAGGTGCACATCCGGAAATTCCTGTCCAGGTCGAGGATGTCGTTCATGTCCGTTTCTGATAATTCAAAGTCAAACACCTGCACCCAAAACAAAACGTTCACGGTGAAGTCAGTCCAGTGACCATCTCGTTGAGCACATGTCGCCTGCGAAGCGCTGCGCCAGACCTGCCGGGGACACAAGATGCGGAGGGAACACTGCACGCGGCACCTGCAACTTCCCGGATCATCAGCCTTCCTCCGTGAACCGCGGCTGTGACCCTGTGCCTGACGCTGGCTGCCCCGGGCTGGGTGAGAGCCCCTGCAAAGACGGGACGTGTACTGCAGTCCCCCCCGAGGGGAATAAGGGACGAGCCGGAATCAAGAGGTGGGAGGTGAGCAAAGAATTTTTCCCGTCGCTCAAAAACAAAAAACAAAAAACACAAAAAAAGAACCCCCCCCCCAAATGAAAAACACCAAAAAACCCCTCCAAAACCAAATGAAAGTGAAAAACCAAACACATTCGTGCCCCACGCCCTCCCAGCTCGGACACTGGGTCCCCGGGACCACTGGCTCTGACAGTAGCCATAACACAGTGTAACTCTTGTTTCTTTCCTCATAAAGCAGAATTCTAAGCTGCACCCCCTTTGCTCCTAATACCCGTGAGGACTATGACCCCCACTCCTGAAACACGATCTGTTCTCACAGGAGAGCCAGCCCCGGTCCCCAGCTGAGGAGCCGGGAGGGAGGGTGCAGCGACCCCCGGGAGGGGACCGGCCGGGCCCGGCCTCTACCCACAGGAGACCCTCCACCCGGTCTAGCAGAAACCAAGGGCTCGGTGTCAGCAGAGGCTCTGACTGGAGGGCGGCCTTCGGTTCTGGAAGGGCCCCACGAATCCGGGTCCGGGCAGCCAGAGGCAGCGGTCCTGAGACTTGGGGAGCAGGCACCCGGCTCGGGGGCACAGCCCTGCGAGCCTCTGGCCGGCACCCCGGCTGTTCGGGACCTGCTGTTCGCCGGCTCCCGGGCTGGGTCCGTGCCTGTCACACTCTGGGGTTCCTCGTGCTGTGGCCACAGCTCCACCCGGCCCCTCTGCTGCGTCAAAGCCACACAGGGCCTGCTTGTGCGGTGGTCCGACCCCCAGCTGACTACCGTGTGATCCCAAACCCTCCGAATAAAAGAAGAAAAGAACCCTTTCCTGGATATTCTCACGGATCCGTGTTGGGGTGACAGATTTGGGGATCACGATCACATTCCTCTGGATCTGAAATCGGATCACAATCTGCGGAAAAAAGGTCTCGCATCAGACAAGGGGAATCACAGATTCACACTTTACTGTGCAAAGTCCCAAAGTCAGGACAGCCGGAACTTTTATTACAGGCTCTTCTGTCCCAAAGCCCCTCAGAACCCCAACTGGCATTTTCTGCACAGTTCCTCCAATGTGTGTAATGGCCACGACTGGTCCATGGAAAAGCTCAGAGGACCTGCCAACGCCTTAATGACAGTTCACGGAGACGCCCAGCCCCCAAACACTGGACATGAGAGCAAGGAAGTCTTTTCTGTTCCACTCAGCCGGGGGGCCCCACATTTGGAGTTCCGCCCACGGGCCTCGCAGCCTCAGTGGGTGGGAGCAGACGCCCCCTGTGCTGGTGAATTGGAAGCTTGGGGCCAGAGTAAGCAAACCCTTCCTCCGTCCGGTCCCCGGCTCCGAGAGGAAGCGGGGAGACCCCCCCCCCCCCAGCCTGCGGGCAGCCCCTCCTACCTGGGCGGGAGACCTGTTGTACTTCTGTGCGATCCTCTGAATCACGGGGTCATCCAGGAGGGCCACCCCCTCACTAGAGAGAGCAGGACAGGGCAGGAGGTCAGGGGGGACAAGCCTGGGTGCCTCCTGCTTTCAGACACACAATACCTCCTCCAAAACCAAGACCTAGGTTTATTTTTGTCTGATCACAATACTTGCTCCGGGTAGGAAATTCAAATGATGTATAGGAGCTCATCACCCGCATCCCACCATCTAGAGAAGACATTTCGGTGGGGACAGCTGGGCACGCTGCTTTTCCATGGACATTTGGTGTTTTCTCGAGAGCCAGGGGGCAACGTGAGAGCGTAGGAGGCAACGCGTTCTCCGCACTTTAGAGAGGCCCTGGGCAGGTAGGGCTGACTTCTGAGCTCTCACTGCGGGGCCTGGGGCGGGGCCTCTAGCGCTGCTGGTAAATAATTGTCGATATTCACGATGGTAATTTCAGAACAGTTCAACTCAAATACCAAAACACGAGGGGAAGCTTCAGTGCAGAGAACTGGAAGGCTGTGGCCATGGCACTATCCCTCAGGGTTTGTCCAGCAGGGACAGGCCCTGGTCACCCTGGAGAGCCATTGCTTTGGCCCCTACCACCCACTGTGGCTCCAGTGCCCCAAGTTCAGCCACAGAACAGGACCCCGCCTTCCAGCAGCTCCCCAGCCGCTACGAAGTTCAAACACATGTGCCCCACTTCCCACAGGAGACACACAGGTCATAAGAGTCAAATGCTTTCAGCCCTTCCTGGGCCCCTAGTCTGTCCAGGTCCTGAGCCAGGGGCTGTTGGAGAGCCACAAGTTACACGCGGCCCCTGTACTCACGCAGCTCTGACAAGTGGTAGACTGAAAAGAAAATAATGGCAAGACAGTGTAACGAGGGTTATGGACAAAACCTCGATAAGGGGAGTCAGGAGGGCTTCCTGGAGGAGGTGATGCTGACTTGAACTGGACATTAGACATCAGAGTGAGCCAGACTTTAAAAACACAAGATGGTAACAAGATCTCTAGAGGGACGCCTGGTGGCTCAGTCGGTTAAGCGTCCAACCTCGGCTCAGGTCATGATCTCACTGCTCGTGAGTTTGAGCCCCCCATCGGACTCTGTGCGAACAGCTCAGAGCCTGGAGCCTGCTTCCAGTTCTGTCTCCATCTCTCTTTGCTCCTCCCCTGCTCGCTGTCTCTGTCTCTCTCTCAAATATAAAATAAACCATTAAAAAATATATATATAAACAACAAGATCTCTAGGTAAAGAGACCAACCTATGCAAAGGCACAGGCTAGAAACACGGAGCTCTACTCCGGGAGCCCCGCGTGGGTTCAGGTGGTGGGTGCACAGTTTGCGGGAAGATACGAGGCCAGAATTAGGCCGAGGCCAGACCGGCTGGGGCTCCTAGGCCCTGCCAAGAACCGAAGGATTTTCAAGCAGGAGAGTGACCTGATCAGACTGAGACGGCTCCCTCGGCTCCCGCGCGGACAACGGATTGGAACCGGGCAGATCGGAGCGGACAGGCTGCTCTAATTACCGGAGAGAACTCCCACTTAACTCGGGCCGTGATGGCGACAACAGAGATCAACAGACAGATCCCGGGTTCTCTGGCAGAATCAGAGTGGATTCTGGGGATGGGCTGGAAAGGCAGGACTGCCGGGTGTCTGGTCTGGGGGTGCCGAGCGGGTGGGGGCTCGTGAACGGACGCAGGGCGCACAGCACACGGTTCCGGTGCTGGGGAAGAGGACGCGTGCAGATGGAGATATCTGTGACCCATCTCGACCGGAAGGCGTAGCAGCCGGCCCGACGTGCTGGTCAAGAGCTCAGACCAGGCCGTTGCCCTCCTCTGGCCACCGGCGCCGGCCCCTCCCCCAGCCCACACGCCCCGCCCACACCTGCCTTTGTTAGGCCCTCCGCTAACTATCCAAATCCAGCAGGAGGGGGCATCTCTCCCCCCCGCCCCCACCACGGACACACCCCCACCTGGAACCGCCGAGGGGCCGGTAGGCTGTCACGGTCACATCTCTGGATTGGCAAAAGTTGATCAGATTCTTCTGGGTAAGATACGGGTGGCACTCGACCTGAAAGGAGAAGCACCGCTTACCGAGAAAATTCAGGTCACCGTACACGGGGGAAGGGCACACTCTTAATGTCTCGGCTGTCGCCGATGAGCTCCGGGACCCGTCTCGAGGCTCAAGCGTCCACACCTAAAGTGAAAGCCACTGAGAACGGGCGAGAGGAACACCCCGTCGCCTGGACACTCGGATGGCACCTGCTCCGGGAGGCCTTCCCTCTGACCCTTTACTTTCCGCTGTCGCCCGCGTCACCATCTGACATCTTCCACATCGTACTTATTTGCTGTTGTCTGTCTCCCGCCGCTTGATGCGAGCTGCACAGAGGCAGGGGTCTGGGCTGACTTTGTTTTGTTCCCAGACACGCCCCCAGCATCCAGAATAAGCCGGCCAGAGAACCCTCTGTCAAGGCTCCGCAGGTGCATGGAGGACGCTGGGGAGTCATGTGGGACACGCGTGCTCCAGGGGACTCCAGTGGACATTTTGAGAAACTTGAGAGCGGGATTTCTGCCTGCACATTCTGTACATTCTCACGTACAATTCCAGGTCATCAGTGGGCTGAAAATACTCCTTTAGAGTGAATTAAGAGCTGCAAACAGTGCCCTTGAGGGTCAGGAACGTGCTGGGCACAGCCACCAGAAAGAGCAAGGAAAACTCTTCTGAGGGGACGTTGCTGGGGGCTCAGAACCCCAATTAGGAAACAGCCCCTCAGGCCCCTCCCACCCCACAGAGGAAGCAACAGCTCTCCCCCATCATCCCCCACTTAAAGTGCTGCTCAACAGGAACCCTGACAGAACGGGGGCGTACATCATGCACATGAACATTCTAGGCACGCCAGGGTTTAAAGCAGGGAAGCTAAGGCATGCCTCGCGTCGGGACAGGTGCCGCTCTGAGGAAGGCGGCTAGGAGAGCTTCCAGAAGGCAGACGCTGTTGGGCTTTGGGCTCCAGGCGCCGACCAGCACGCTCCCCTGTGGAAACTCGCTGAGCGATGCCCAACCTCTCCTGCATCCACGCTACACCGTGTTTATAAAAAATGGAACGTGATGCTCTATTCTCAATATCCCCAAGCGGAAACTATGCAAGTGGCCGTCGACGCTAGAGTGGGTAACGATAGTGTGGTGTGTGCGCCCAGCGGAATCCCACGCAGGAATCAGAACGACGGACGATCGTACAGGAATGCGGAGGAATCCAACAGACGCGATGTTGGAAGAAGCCAGGCGGGAAAGAGTACGTAATGGGTCACTTCATCTACATAAAGTTCAAGAGCCAGTGTCCGCTGTTAGTAATCGGCACACGGGCTGCCCTTTGTCGGGGGGCGGTCGACGGGAGGAAGCGTGGTGGGGCTTCGGGTGCTGGTCACGCGCTGTTTCTCGATCTGGATGTAGGCACAGAGCGAGGCTCGGTTTACGAGAATTTACTGAGCTCTACTGTCATGGGTGCACTTTTTAAATGTACATGACACCTGAGCAAATGTTTAGGTAAAAGAATGTACTGCAAAAAGGCCCTTTCTGCAAGCGAAGCCCTCTCCTCACGAGCCAGCTCTCTGCACAAAAGTCCTGGCAGAGTCCGGGAACCTGGGGTCTTTCGGCTGCCCGCCCCCCAGGTGGAGGGACGGGGAGGGGCCCAGGTGCCTTCCCAGGAAGCCGCGAGCAGCGATGTCAGGGAGGGAGGAGGGCGAGACAGGAGTGTCACCACTTCTGCACGCAGAGGACCAAGCTCAGCCCGTGGCCGACCTCCCGAGGACCCCACCTAATCGAACAAGCCTTTCCAGAAGCTCTCCGGCCTCGGCACCCGTTACTTGCCTCACCGCTCCCTAAGTCACCATTTTTGCAGCCACGGGAGAAAAATGCCTACTCTGTGCCCCCTGTTTCATTTCCAGCGTAGCCAGGGGGGGAACGTGACGGCTGAAAAGCCAACTCCATCTGTTAAAGCCTCACCTGGTTCGTCACTGGCTTGAACCTCAGGTTGGGTTTATTCAAAAGCCTCTCGAGCTGCTGGTGGTTGAAGTTTGACACCCCGATGGCTCTCACCAGCCCCGTGACCACCAGGTCCTCCATGGCCTAAAGACAACAAACAGTCATTCTGCTTCCCCCTCCCTCCCCAGGCTAAACCGGCTCCCCAGGCTTCTAAATATCCCACCCGATGCCCCACAGGCATTTCTGCCCCCAGGGCCTCTAGTGGCCGGGGACCCTGGGCACGTTGTGTGACCACGCTGAGCCTCAGTGTCCTCATCTGCAAAGTGGGGACAAGCTTGTTCATGTCACAGGGTTGTTTTAAGGATCCCATCAAGTAACACACACAAAGCATTTAGCGCAGGGCTAGAATGTGGCCAACACTCAACACTTCAGCTGTTATTTCTCCCCTTCCTCTGAACATGTGTGACACAGGGCTCGGCAGGGATGCCCGTCGCTTGCCGCTCTTTCTACCTAGCGTATACGCTTCCTAAGCGCAGTGACGTGCCATCATCCTCCTGCTGGCCGTGAACTTCAGGAGGTGTCGGGCTGGCGTGGGGCACCTCGTCAACAGTAGGTCCTGGGTCCTGAGCGGCCACGGGCCGGAGATCAGTCAGCGTGCACCAGCCACTGCCTGGAGGCACCAGCATCGCCCGGAGACTCACCCGGGCTGCATGCGGCCAGGACCCCAAGCCACAGCTCTCCCGAGGGGCGATGCCGTGGGACAGAAAGCACTGGGGCCCCCGGACGCTGGTCCTGACAGCCCAGATCCCTCATCTAATCTGTTTTGCCGATTGCCCTGTTTAAGAGAAATGGGGGGAGGGAGAGGGTGGCCTGACTGGTGCGCCTGCCGACTCTGCCTGGTGCTCGAAGGCCTTCTCTCGCCCATCTCCCTGGACTCAGCGGGCTCCAGCGGGAGCTCACTGCTTCCCAGGCCTCACACCCGCCCTCCTCCGTCCCACACCGTTTGCGAGATTACACGCGCCAGGTCAGCCGGGCCCCATGGAACACTGTCCCCTTCCACACCTGCACCCCTCACCGCGATGCCGCTGCTCGCTACTTTATTCCAGGTCTCTTCCCCCTTTTTGCCCGGAAACCTGCCACTCGGCCTCCAGCCCCACACAGGCCTGGCTGGGCTGCCAGACCTCGTTCCGAGATGCTCGAGGCCCAGCGGTCCACAGCCACACGACAGCAGTGGTAGCTACGGCCAGGTAATGGATGGGGGCGATTCTTAAATGTTCTTTCTCATACTCTTCCGTATTTCTGTCACGACCAAGTGATACTCTCTCATCAACAAACAAGCGGACACCGGGGCGCCTGGGTGGCTCAGTCGGTCAAGCGTCCGACTTCGGCTCAGGTCACGATCTCACAGTTCCTGGGTTCGAGCCCCGCATCGGGCCCTGTGCTGACAGCTCACAGCCCGGAGCCTGCTTCGGATTCTGTGTCTCCCTCTCTCTCTGTTCCTCCCCCGCTTGTGTTTTCTCTCTCTCTCAAAAATAAATAAACATTAAAAAACAAAAACAAAAACAAAAAGTCGACACTGAGACTAAAACGGGGGCGGGGCGGGGGGGGTCTGACTTAGTCATCCCTGGAACTGACGTCCTGGCAGAGGAACCAGCCGGAACTAGGGCGGCAGATGGGCGGCCGGGATCAGGTGCTGGTTTCCCGCTCACAGCGCACACGAGTGTGTCGGGGGACAACCGCAACCCCCCCGCCCCCGACGCATGCACACGACCCGCCGTCACCTCGCCCGAGGCCGGCGGGACGTGCCTCACCTCCCACGTGTCCAGGAAGTCCGTGTCGCTGGGCAGCACCATGCCGTTGCGGTCCAGGGGCAGGTCTTCCTCCCCGGGCTGGGAGGGGCGGAGGCGGGGGTGGACGAAGACCGCGGGGTCCTTGAGGAGGCCTGGGGAGAGCTCCCCGCACCCCCCGCCGGGCCTGACCAGAGGGAAGGTGCTGCCCCTGGGCTCTGCGCCTCCCGGACGGTACCTTGAAGCCCATGGGCCAGTGCATGAGGTAGAGGTCCAGGTAATCCAGCTTCAAGGCCTTGAGACTCTTGGTGCAGGCCGCCTTCACCAAGGACTTCTCGTGTCTGGTGCACCAGAGCTATGGGGGGCGCGGGGGGGAGGAGGAAGCCAGTGTCAACTTCTGCCCCTCAGTCCCCCAAGTCCGGGAGCAGGAGGACAGACGGCATCCGGGACCAGACAGCAACGAATACGGAGGGGGCAGCGACATCACCCTCAGATGGTTCCGGAACTCTCTCGGGAAGGGGTCTCCAAAAGAGGGCTCCTTCTGCCTGACTCCCACTACAGGGAGACAGGGCCACTGTGAAACATTTGGGAGGGGGCGGTCTGGTTATTTGGATCCACTAGGACCAGAAGAAACAACCAGAACCAGACCAAAGCAAACGGCTGTAAGCAGAGAGGAGGAGAACTCTGGAGAACTTGTACGTTGCTTCCCACCTACGTCTCCTCCACGTTCAAGGGCCTCTGTTCTCAGGGCCTCGTAATCGTGCAGGTTAAATTAGGGAAGTTAACACCCACTGCCTTGTATTGATTTAGAGATTTCCAGCCACACCCCCTGTGAAGTAGAAAATTTGCCATTTTCTCCCTCCCATTACGTCCCGTTACACTATTTAGTACTAACTGTGACGGAAGCTAATCCGAAGACTCCGTCACAGCAAGAGAAAAATGAAAAATAAATAAGTACGAGAAAGAGAATTAAAAGATATAAAAACAGACTCTCACCATAGTGTATTGATGACAAAAGAGAAGAAAAAAAAACCCTAAAAATTATCATTAACAATGGTACTCTCGAAACAGCGAGTATGAAAAAAATTGTATTTCCGTGACTTTTCCGAATTGCGGGAAGAGTGAACACACTTCCCCTGCGGACTCAGAGGGCACCAGGAGCAGCGGGCCCCGGGTGACGGGGCTGACCGAGCCATCCCGTCACCCACCTCGCCTCGCCTCGCCCTCACCAGCCCTCTGCCCTCGCTCCACAGGCACTGACGACTTAGAGAAATCATCCGGAACTGGAACAGAAGGGCAAGTCTACAGAAACCACACTGAGTCCTGCAATTGTAGAAATTAGTCCCGGAAACTCCTCAGGAGATGATCGAATCCGGACCCCCGTTTTATACACGGTGGAGCTGTGTCATCCAGGGACTCTCCTGGTCCCTCGGGGTTTGTGACAGGAGGTGGGGCCGTGACAGATGGCGGGGCCGTGAGAGACAGCGGGAATGACAACCCGTGGCTCCTGGCCTCAGAGTCCTAACAATCTGCTTCAAAGTCCAAGGCAGGGGAGTTCCGGAACTCTCCCGCGGTCTGGACCTGCCCCTACCGGGCCCTGAGCACCTGTCTCCCTCCTGAGCCGGCTCCCGCGGTCCAAGTCCGGGCTGTGAGTGTCCTCTGCCTCCCGCTCCAACGCCTGCTCCCTCCAGCTGCCGCAGTCACCCAGCTCTGACACAAGTCTGGCTTGTCCGGAACCCGAGCTCCCTGCTGAGAACCCGCGCCGTTGTGCGGTGTGTGCAAAGAGTAAGCCCCTTGAAAGGCGTGACTTCGTCACCTGGCCTGTCCCTGCTGCAGCCGCACTTCTCATGACTGACGTTTTCCGATCCAGGAGCACCGAGCTCCTTCCAGGCCCCCGTCCCCCCGGTGCTGTCCCGTGCCTCGGGCCCCTGCCCATGCTGTCCCCGACACCTGCACCGCATCCAGTGCGTGCACGAAGCCGCACGAGTGTCCCGTACGCACTGGTCATCAGCTCCCGTGGGACCAGAAGGCCCTCTCCACGCTGGGTCGGCTACCCTGCTGCCCCAGCCCGCGTGGGCTGCACCCTGCTCGCCCTGCACGCCGAGTCCTACCTTACTGACGACAAACAGGTCCTGCCGGGTCACCACGCCCTCCCTGATCTTGCGCTGGATCCCGGCTCCGACCTCACTCTCGTTGTGGTACAAGTAGGCGCAGTCAAAGTGCCGGAACCCCGCGTCTATCGCCACTTTCACTGCCTCCGTCACCTCGCCCGGAGCTGCCTGCGAAACGAACGTGACATAGGCGGTCCGCCCACATCAGGCCATCCCAACCTCAGCGCTGGAAAATGTAGAGTCAAACGACACATGAGCGAGGACGCGCTAAAATTGGGGGAGGTCAGGGGCAGGAAGGATTTAGATGCAACCTAAGTTCCAACACCTTTCCTTACCTGGGGGAAACCCCATAGGTATTTTAGGGCCTGCAAAGAACCGAGCGAGATGCCGCGCTTCCTGAACGAGCAAAGGAATAAATAAACGCGGGATGAATCGGGATAGACACTGAGACGCAAGAAGGTGTAGACTCACCCTCTACCCGAGGAGACCAGGGGGCCAAGTGTGAAGGTAAGCGGGTGTCCGCTCACACGAAGACAACCCGGCACACGTGGGGCACCTCCCCAAGCCCCGAGGGGCACTACGGATTCCCTCAAGAAGGTGAGGTTCAGAAAACGCTCGCGGGTGAGCTGGGTGGCTCAAGCGAGCAAAGGGACGGGACGCGGGGGCAGAGGCCTGGGGAGGGCTCGGGACACAAGGCACGAGCATCCCCAAGGGCTCTGCAGCCCACACGGCACCCCCTCACGTGAGCCTCACTAACCCCAGGCACCGGGCCAGAAGAATGGTCCGTCTCTGACAAGCAGCACATTCTGGGGGGCCAGAAGCTAAGGAAGCGTCCACCTGAAGTTAGACAACGATCCACCCAGGAATTAGAAGGAAAGGGAATCTGGAGACAAGGACGCACATCAAGTAAAGATAGGACACAGAAGATCAGCAGAGCCGGAGGTTAGTTCTTTGAAAGACCTTAATAAGGTGGACAATCTTCTCACAAGACTGGAAACCCAAAAACCGGTCATACAGATACAACAGAGACCCCAAATCTCAGGAAATGTTACCAGTAACTCTCAGCCAACAATTGGGAAAAATGAAAAGAATGAGGGAAATCCCTAGAAAACCTTGCTCAAGAAGAAGCAAAAGCTGACTTTTCCTATAATTATTTCTAAAATGAAGCAATTAAACACACAGAGTTCTGCAAAAATTTCAAGGATGTAATCGTCCCAATTTAACACAAAATCTTTCAGAGAAGAGAAAAAGAGAGAATACTCCCAACGCCTTCTACCAAACCGGCATAACCCTGGAGTCAAAAGCAGACAAAAATATTCAAAGGAAAGGCCTGCATTCATCTCACCCATGAATAAGAGTTGCAAAAATCCTAAGTAAAATGACATCAGAATGGATGCGACAGTGTATATGAAAAACTAACATACCACACCCACAGAGCTTATCTTAGAGAGCCAAGGGTGGCTTGATATTAGAAAATCCATAATAATTCACCACATTAACAGATTAAAAAAGAAATCACATCGGGGTGCTTGGGTGGCTCCGGTTGGTAGAGCATTCAACTCTGGAGCTCATCTAAGGTCATGATCCCAAGGCTGTGGGATCGAGCTCTGTGTTGGGTTCTGCACCGAACGTGGAGCCTGCTTGGGATCCTCTCTCTCTCTCCCTCTGTCTTCCTCCCCCGCATGTGTGCTCTCTCTCTAAAATTAAAAAAATAATAATAAAAAAATAAAAAATAAATCATGTCAGTCAATGTTGGATAAAATTCAACACCCATTTGTGATTTAAACTCTCAGTCAACTTGGAAAAAATGAAGCTCTTTAACCTGGTAAAGAATGTCCACATTTAAAACAACAATAAATATAATTAAAAAAAAAAAAAAAACAAGAACAAAAGCAAGCCAAAGAACAAATGGGCAAACATCATCCTAAATGTCCAAGTATCAGAAACAGTCCCTTAAAGTCAGGAACAGAACAAGAATGGTCACTGTAGTGGAGGTCCTAGCCATCCAGAAGCAACTCAGAAAAAACAATTTGGGACTTAAGGATCAGAAAAAAAGAAATGAAAGTATCATTATTTGTAGATGCTACGATCATTTATGTAGAAAGCCCAAACGAATTCATAGGCAAATTAAAAGAACTCACAAGACAATTTGGCAAAGTGGCTGAAAATGTGATGAATATACCAAAGAAGGCTCTTTTTTTTTTTTTAAAGAAGGCTCCACACCCAACAGGGGGCTTGAACTCCCGACCCCAAGATCAAAAGTCGCGTGCTCCAGCGACTGGGCCAGCCAGGCACTCGGAGATGATTGTTTTTCAATGCATCAACAGCAAACAAGCTGAAGACATAATTTCAGAGAAGTTTCCTTTCCAATAGTATCGTGGACGGTCCAGGATCAGGAATGATTCCATCAAATGAAGTGTATGCTTTCTACAGGGCAAGCTGTATATACAACCAGATGAAGAGAGAGAGAGACGCCTTCTATCCAGGACAATTCATTAACACAGAAATACACTGGGCTTGTAGAAAGCCAGATTTAGTATCAAGTTGCCAGTTCTCCCAGACTGATCTACAGATTTAATGTGATTCCGCAGGCCCAGAACAGGCTCTGTCCCCACCTCTGGGACCTGGGCTGCCCTGTGTTTTCTGTGGCAGAGATGTGAGCTCCAAGCCTAAGCTCCAGGATGCCCCTTGCTCTCTGGTGCCTGGGCCATCACCACGAGAATACCCCAGATTCTCCTGCTTGAGGTCGAGACTTGCGCTGAGCCACGAGCAGCCCAACAGTCCCAAGTGAGAGCGGCCAAACCCCAGACACTGAGCGAGCAGCCCGGATGCATAGAGCCCAGCTGACCACCCAACAGGCAGCAGTGATGATGCACATGCTGCCATAAAAGATGGAGCTTCTGTGATTGGTTGTGGGTGCATCGCTTCCGGAGCAACCGACAGCTGATGCTTGATCTGTGACGGTACACTGCTGGAAATAAGTAAATCCAAGCAAGACTTTGTGTGGATCGAGAAGGGGTCACTGAGACTGATCCAGGTCCGTGCACCTGAAGTCCAACAACCACAAAAAGGAAGCTTTGGGCCTCTGAAACGGCTTCTGCAGGTTTCCCTTCGCCGTGTGCAAGGCAGTATGCCTGGACTCCCACCCCCAGCAGAAGACAGTGCATAAGAGCAGGACTGGAGGCAGGCAAGAAAGTGCGAGCATGTAACCCCCTGAGCCCCCTGAGCCCCCTCCGAAAGCACATCCAGGGCCACATGCTGAGAACCACGGTGAGTAGAGTTGCCTCCTTGGTCTTTAAGAGTTGGTAAGTACATAGAAGAAACGCTTTAAATACTGTTTTGATGAGCAGGGGTTGATGATTCCAATGCCTACTCATCTGGTAGTTTCTTAAGTGACTTCTCAAATGAACATCTTTATTGAAGACAAAGTGTACAGAAACAAAAGAAACAAGGAAGGCCTGGTTAGCGCCTGACTGAAATCACGGATAGGAGTCACAGCGGCCAAAGTGCAGCAAGTCCCCGAGTGCCCCGCCTGGTTCTCACTGGGCGCTGCACGCTTTCCCTCTGAAACCCCACTGGCGGTGGGGGCACCTCCTTGTCTGTCCTGCGGGTGGCAAGTCCCGCCAGCCTCTGGGGAGGCGCCACCAGCCCGACCACCAGCCCCGACCCCAGCCAGACCCCAGCCCTCCGGCCCAGACACTGCCCCGACCACCTGCTGCTCCCAGCCACGACCACCAGCCCCGATCCCAGCCCTCCGGCCCTGACCCAGCCTCACCACCGTCCCCTCGGGGCTCCCGCGAACTTTTACTTCCGAACGCCCCAGGCACCGCCAGCATTTCCGGAGAACCTCCCCCTTCAAACAGGGGCGGTGGCGCCGAGGCAGGCGGCCCTGGGGGGTCCCCTCCGCGTCCCGGAGCGCCGCGGACGGGAAAGGCCCTCCCTCCCCCAGGTCGTGAGGCCACCTCACCTTCCAGGTGCCCAGGCCCAGAGCCGGGATCTTCTCCATGCTTGCCAGCACTGCCGCCGCCGCCGCCGCACGACTCCTGGGGCGCGACTCCGCCTCTAGCTCTGCGACTGGGGACTGCGGGTGGGTGGGCGTGCGGGCGGGCGCTCCGATTGGCCGCAGCGCCAAGCGGGGGGGGCGGTGCCGGCGGGAGGCAGCTGTGATTGGCTGGAGGCTCCAGGGTGCCGTTAGCTGGAGACGCCCCTCTGGCCAGGGGACACACCCACAAGTCTGGAAGCGGGAGAAGCGGGCGTGTCTGTGCGCCAGCGCCGGACTTTTCGGCTCTGTTCGCGCCGTCCCAGCTCGGCTCCGATCTTACAGCCACAGGTCCTGGGAGCACAGCGTCAGGAGGGGCGAGATGCCGGACTGGTGGGCTGGTGTTTCGAGGGTCCCAGGGTCGGCAGGGCCAGGCCATCCCCAGGACGGACGGCACAGGTCTGGAGCTGTGTCCACCGCTCCGGGCGCCTGGCACCAGGGAAACCCCTAACACCCACCCTCACGGGGAGGGGGCTCCATAATAGAGAGGGAAGACCTTCCTCCTCTGCAGCCTGATGTGCCTGCGGCAGGAATCCCGAGGGTCCCACAGGCTTCTAGGAGTTGCCGGCCTCGGTTCTCCATCGACGACACACTAGGCTGAGTCCAGTAAATGTTGTCTACTCCCCGGGGCCCCTAGGGACTGAGTACCTGGGTAATGCAGAATGTGGCGGGGCACTGGACTGCGCCTGCCTCCGAGGACCAAGGACCCTCCCTCCCTGCGGGAGCCTCAGGTGGAAGTGGGCGGAGTCCCTGCCCTGGAGGGGCTGAGTAGGTTCCTGGGTGAACTGGGCACCCCGGTACAGTGGTCGGGACTGGGGGGTATGGGGCATAGGTCCCACGCATTCCCCTCTGCAGCCCCTAGTTCCTAACCCCTTTGTCGCCTGGGGCCTGGGAACCCCACTGCCTTGGGGACCCCAAAGGTGTGTTCATCTCTAGTTTCCCGCCTGGGGCTGCAGTTCTGGTTCCCACCACCAGGCGGCGATCACTGCTCTACCAAGCACCTGGCCCAGGGAAGGGACACCCCCTTGCCTCTGACCCAACGTGGACCTTTTATTATGAGCTTCTCTGAAGCGGGAGGGAGCTCCCAGACCCTCTCACTGGCTCCTTCGGCTCCTGCCTCACGCGGAGTGAGTGCTGTAAGGACCCACATGGTCCCTGCCCTCCAGGAGCTCACGGCCCAGGGTGGGGGATGGACAAAAGCATGCAAGAGATCAAGTGCTCTGCGGAAGTGAAGCAGGGTGCTTGAGGGCCAGTCAGGAGCCCCTAAGCAGAGTCTAAAAGGCCTCCAGGTGGCAATCATGCTGTGACCAGAAAGACAAGAGTAGCTGGCCCTGTACAAGTCTGGGAACAGTGTGCTGGGGGAAGGGAAGCTCACAAGTGCAGAGACCCAGAGGCAGAAGCACATTTGGCCAGAGGGGCTGAGAAGAAGCCACTGCTGCTGGAGAGAGCTGGGGAGGGGGGAGGGAGGAGAGCAGGGCCAGACGTGGGCCTGGCAGGATATACTGTTTGTCTATGTGTGAGACACGTTACCCTGACTAGTGCTCCCAAAAGCAAACACTATCCCAGGGTCTGTGATTAGGGCCCCCGCTTAGCCCAGCTGAATGAAGCCTGTGCCTCAAGGTCTCCCAGGAGCCTGGGCTGTGGTTTCAGCTGAGGCTGGGTTGGGGCAGGGTCCCCTTCTGAGCTCATTCACAAGTTACCAGCAAGATTCTCCCTACCCCTCTCCCCTGCTCACACTCTCTCTAAAGTAAAAAAAAAAAAAAAAAAAAAAAAAACCTTCAGTAATATTTTGTAAAAGATTTTCACCTCCGTGGTTCGGTTCATTTCTAAGTACTTTATTCTTTTTGATGCTATTATAAACGGAGTTATGTTTCAATTTCCTTTTCAGATCATTGTTTATATGGAAATACGCCTGATTTTTGAGTGTTAATTGTGTATCCTGCAACTTGGCTGAATCCTGCTTTAGTTTTGACAGTTTTCTGGTGGATTTTTCTACTTAAATGATGTCATCTATGAACACAGATCATTTTACTTCTTCCTTTCTAGTTTAGACGCCTCCTACTTTCTTTCATTGCCTCACTGCTTTGCCTAGGACTTAAGATACTAGATTGAACAGAAATAGCAAGAGTGGGCGACCTTGCCTTGTTCCTGACCTGACCGCGGAGGATGACATTAGACACGAGCTTTTCATAAGAGGCCTTTATTACGTTGATCTTTATGATGGAAGAGGTTGAACCTTGTCACGTGCTATTCCTGCCTCAGCTGGGACAAGCACGGAGCTTCCTCCCACGCTCTATCCACATACACTGCACATTTTTGCGGACGAGCTCTCCTACGTTTGGCTTCGTTTGCCGTGCTCAGACCTGCGCAGCATCCGTATGGGGGCCTCTGGGCTGAACTGACACTTTGTCGCACTCTAGTTGGCATCACTTCCCCACTGCCTCACTCACTGTAGCTGAACAGAAAGTCTGAATATCTGGTGGTGTATGTCCTCCAACTATGTCCTTCCAGGTTGTTCTGGTTCTTGGCCCTTTGTATTTCTGCATAAATTGTGAAGTTAGCTCATGGGTTTCGAAAAGAAATACCTGCTGAGGTATTTTATGGGGATTGTATTTGTATCGAATCCACAAATCAAACCGGGAGCACTGACACTTTACCACTGTCCCGGGGAAAAGACACCACAACTTACAAAGGAAGAAATGATAAACTGGGAACGAATTTTTCTAACTCATATCTCAGGCAAGAGCCTACACCCCCTATAAATAGAGATCCTAGAAACTGATAAGAAAAAGAACAGCCACAGGATATAAAAACGGGCAAAATACGTTAAAACACACTTCACAAAAAAGAAATATAAAGAGCCTCAAACACATGATATATACTCAGTCTCGGTCATGACAAAATTACTAAATCCAAAAGAAGCTGTGTACAAACAGGGACTTTTATTCATTGTTGACAAGAATGCACGGTGCCTTTGGATGGAGGCAGTCTGGCCACACGTATCAAAATTACGAATGTAAGTCCCCTTTGGTTCAACAATCCCCGTTCAGGGACTTTATCCCACGGAAACACCTCCACACTTTGACATCTGCACATGGTCCTGCACTGCGGCCTTCTGCATACCAGCAAAAGATTGGAAACAAGCCACCTTCCTTCATCAGAGGTCCGTGAGATAAATGACGACCACCCACCAGATGCAACACAACGCAGGCAGGGCAGGCGAGGAAGAAACTGTGAGGAGTGAAGCTTCTCATCTACTGGTTTGCCGAGATCTCTCCCTGGTCCTAACTGCCCGCAGGGCCAACCCCTCGCTCTTCTGTCCCTCCCACTCTGAGCTGGATTTTTGAGCACCTGGATAGATGGCTTCAATGCCAGGGTCAGCGTGGCCACTGGTGGTTAAAGCCCAGGGATCCGAGCCCTGTTTGCACACTGGCCAGAAGGGGACCCTAGATGGTCTCTCGGAAGACATCACCCAGCTCCCTTGGTGAACTCTGGGGTTACCAGAGGGAAGATGGGTCAAAGGAAGCTCTTGGTCTCACAGGATCAAGACCAACTTCGTGTAGGAACCTAAGGATGGGATTTCCTCACAAGCCCATTTTGAAGATGGCCACACCGAGGACTTCTGAAGGGAACGCTCACAGGGGCGTTCAGACCAGTAAGCCCACCAGCCCTCCGGCCCCACCCAGATTCGTCTCGAGCTGCTGGACAAGGACGTGTGTACAACCTGCCAATCCCGGCAGCTGCTCCCGGAAGGGCTTGGACTGCTTGTCTGTGACCCACGTGCCCTCGCTGGAGCCCCGCTCCCGCCAGCTCCGTGCAAGCAGGGACGGTGCTTTTCCTGTGCCTTCTTCCCAAGCCTCTAGAATAGTGCCTCGTACACAGTAGGCACTCACACGGGCGTTGAATCTGTGTGATCCTCCCAATTCCCGCAGGCTGCCGTTACTTTCCAGATGTGGAAACCTGAGATGCAAAGTCATCTTGGGTTAGCTGACCGACTCATTCATTCGTTCATTCATTCATTCATGCATTCATTCATGTATCCAGCACCTATGTGCCGCTCCCTTTAACATGCAGGCATCGGGAATATAAATGTGAACCCTAGACACTCTCCCTGCCCTCGAGCTCACAGCTGAACAGGGGGGACTGTATCCACCCCACAGCCAGTAAGGGGGGCTGCAAAGCTACAGCCACGTCCAGCACAAGATCTTGCCCAGCTCTGGAGTCAGAGGCAGCCCTGGCACCAGCCGTGGAGCTCCAGGATCAGAGACCCCTCCGGCTCCCACACACGGACCAGCTCGGGGGTTATAGCCAGCTGCGGCTCTGGAGCCAGACCGAGAGCCGGGGTCAGCTCTCTCACCAATTCTGCTACCGGGGCCGGGGTCAGAGTGTCACGGCGAGAGCCAGCTCCAGCACCAGCCCCGGTCCCGGGTCCCGCGCCAGTCCCCAAGCCAGAGCCAGGCATTGCCAGCGCGGCGCTGACTCCCATGCTGAGCCCACCCCGGCGTCTCCCGGGCATCCGCTCCTGAGCAACAACCGGGGCCACTTCTGGCACTAGAGCTGTCTCGGGATAACAGTGTTTGTTTCTAAGTGTTCTTTCTCTTTTTCCCGTACATTAAAGTTTATTACATTTTATGTTTTAAAATGCACACACAGTGGAAATTTAACTTTTAATCCTTTTAAATTGTACAATTCAGTGGCATTAAGTAAATCCAATATGCTGTGCGACCATCACCACTATCTATTTCTAGAATGTTCTCATCACGCTACACAGAAACCCTGTATACGTTACCGCAGACATCGGACTCTGCCGGGCCCCCCAGGCCCGCTTCCAGCTCTGGGGGATTCCAGAAGCTCTTTTCAGGAGCCAGGGATACTTGGCTTTTTCTGTGGGTGCAGGGTGGGAAACACTGGCACCACCAAGGGTCCTGGTGCCCACACCGTTTGCCCCCCTGACCACCACTAATGTCCTTTCCGTTTCTGTGCATTTCCTTCTCCCGGCCTGCAGCCACGGCTGACCCTTCCTCTGTCCCTTCCCCTGTCCATCTCCCACCAACACTGAAGGCCCTGACGATGCCAACCTGCTCTACACCATGAACCCTCCCTGCCGACTGGGCCTCTGTCCTAAAGAATCAGACTTGCACCAAGAGGGCAAAGGTCAGTCATGCAGCCAGCTCAACCCTCCCACCCCCTACAGGAAGCAGACAGGACTCAAAATTGCTGAGGGTACCTTCTCACTGGCCCCTAGCGCTGGCCGCATTCCCCCAGGGGCTAGTCAAGCAGCTACGCACTTACGGACTGAGCCCCCCAGACAAACCTGCCAGCCCAGGCCACTCCCAGGGCCCAGACACCCCCCAGCCCCAACAAAGCCTGTCTGTGACCAGACACGATGCCTGCCCTTCCACAGGCTGGCCCGGCCTCCCCTGTCCACTCACAGCCCTCCATGTCTTCTGTGCTCTCGGACCCAGAAGACTAGCCGACACCTGCCAAGGAGTGTGACCACGCACGCTGCCTTCCATACACCTCCCCACCCTTGGTGAGCGCAGGTCACGGCCACGACTCGCCGCCCAGCCACGCGCTCGCCTGCTCGTGTAGAGCCCAGGATCAGGGGTGGCCCCCACTCCCAGGCCTCGGACAGGCGCAGGTGCGCCCTCTAAGTCAGCAGCTGGTGGCCCACATGTTCAGCGTGCACTGGGTCACCTCCTCCAATTCCGGACAGGAGGCCACGGTGAGCATCTTCCTGGCATTACCACTGGCCAGCAAGTGACGTTTCTGCCTCGTCCGCTGCCCCACCAGCTCTTATCCTTCCCGGTCCCCCCTTCCCGGCACCGGTGTTTCCCTCTGCACCCACAGGAAGAGCCAAGCACCCTCAGCTCTGGAACAGAGCATCAGGAATCCCCTGGAGCAGGAGGCGGGCCTGGGCTCCCACCCGCACCAGCCCCAAACCCCGAGCCGGCTCTGACCGACACCTACTGCAGAGGTGGGGCGAGCGTAGAACGCACAGCAAGGGTCACTAACGCGCCACATCCAACCCCAGCTCCAGAACGAGAAGCAGATCTGGCACCACCTCTGGGGCCAGCGCAGGAAACCCGGCTGGCAGCCGCTCCAGAAACAGAGCCTCTCCATCCCTAGTCTGCGACTGCATCCTGTGCTTTTCTAACTTGCGCCCCCTTTTGCCATCTACTCCATGGTCACCTGCATGTTCATAAAACATATGTTCGCGAACATAAAATTCATGTTAAATAGTTGACATTGAAGACATTTTAACTTGTCCAAGTCAATGCCACTCATTACATTCACTATGCGTCACACCCATCACTGTTGGTTCTAGAACATGTTTATCAGCCCAAACAGAAACACCGTCCCTACTAAGCAGTGGCTCCCCACTCCCCACCCCTGCACACCGCACCCACCCAGGAGTTTTGCACCCGTGTTATCACAAAACACGTGGCCTTTTCCGAAGGGTCGCTTTCACTTAGCACGTTCCAAACTTCGTCCACGTCGTGGCCTCTATCAGTGGCTCATTCTCTTTCGGGCGGAGTAATATTGCACCGTTTATCCACTCATCTCACCGCGATCTGGGTTTCCACCTTCCAGACTCAGTGGAGAGTACTGACTGCTACGAATACTTACATACAAGTATTTGTGTAAACAGCTGCCTACAATTCTTTTGGTATAGACCTCGGAGTGGAATTGCTGGGTGCTGGCTCAAACGACAATGCTACGCTCCACTTCCCGAGGAACTGCTCCCAGACTTGTACTTGTCACAGTGCCCCCAGGAACAACTGAAAATTTCTCAGCATCTTCCCCGACAGTTGTGCTTTCCTGTTTTTAAATCGTAGCCATTCTGGTGGGCGTGGCATGGCATCTCATTGTGGTTTTTTTTTTTTAAATAATTTTATTTATTTTTGAGACAGAGAGAGACAGAGCATGAGCAGGGGAGGGGCAGAGAGAGAGGGAGACACAGGATCCGAAGCAGGCTCCAGGCTCTGAGCCATCAGCACAGAGCCCGACGCGGGGCTCAAACTCACGGACTGTGAGATCATGACCTGAGCTGAAGTCGGACACTCAACCGACTGAGCCACCCAGGCGCCCCCCCCCTTTTTTTTTCATCTCATTGCGGTTTTAATTGGCGTTTCCCTAACCTCTAAAGATCTGATCGTGTTTTCATATGCTTATCGGTCATTCGTGTATCATCTGTGGCAAAATGTGTATTCAAGTCCTTCACTCGTCTTCCCTGGACCATGTTTTGTTGTTGAAGTGTAAGGATTCTTTGTATGTTCTGGACACATGACCCTTATCATATTTACATATGCAAATATTTTCTCCCAGTCTGGGGTTGTCTTTTCAATCTCGAGGGTCCTTTCATGCAAAAAAAAAAAAAAAAGTATTTAATTTTGATGATGCCCAATGTATCTGTTTTGTTGTTGTTGCCTTTGCCTTTGCTGTCACATGTAAGATGACACAGCCAGATGGTCACAAAGACTCATCCCCATGTTTTCTTCTAATAGTGTTATTTTGATTCATTGTGGGTTAATTTTTGTACATGGTGTTGGGTAAAGCTCCAGCTACACTCTCTGACATGTGGATATTTGGTTTCACAGTACCATCTGGTGAAAAGATGGTTTTTTTTCTCTCCTTTAATGATCCTAGTACCCATCTTGAAAATCAACTGTCCGTACATGTATGGGTTTATTTCTCGGGTCTCAATTCTCTCTCATTGACCTTGTTGTCGATCTTCTCTGCTAAACTCTGCTCAACATGCTTACTGGTCTAATCATTTTTCCTCCTTTATGACTTTCTACACAGAAGCGCACGGCATTTCTGAATAAAGATGCTTTTACTTTCCTTTTCAGTGTTGGTATCTTTTCTTTCTTTGTCTTGCCTCATTGCTCTGGCCTAACTTCCATTACCATGTTGAAATAAAGTGATAAAAGCAGGTATCCTTGTCTTGTCCCCAATCTTAGAAAGAAAGCTTTCGGTCTTTCCCACTGAATATGAGGGTACAGTTGAGTTTCTCATAAGCAACTGTTATCACGCGGAGAAAGTCATCTTCTGTTTCTATTTTATTGACCGGTCTTCATACTGAAGTCTTGCACATTGTCACTCACTTTCTTTATGTCGGTTCAGATTGTGCTCCATCATTCTGTTGATATGGTATGTTATATTAACTCTCTTCAACAACCCCTGCACTTCCTGAAATAAATGACACTTGATCGCGATGTAAATTTCTTTCACTATAATGCTTAGTTTTGTTTGCACATCCTACAGTGAGTTAAGCGTTCCTTCTGCTTATATTATTTTTTGTAGGTGTTCGAGAAAGACTGAGGTCACACCTTCTTGAATATTTGGGAGAACGCCCCAGAGAAGTCAGCTGGTTCTCTGCTTTTCTTTTTTGGGAAGGTTCTGCTAACCGATTCCACCTCTTCACTTATTCTAGCCTTATTTAGACTTTCCATTTCTTTCTCAGTCCGTCTGGGTAGTGTGTGGGCTTCTACAACGCACTTGTCCATTTCATCTAGCTTAACCAATTAGCAGGCATAGACTGTTTATAGTACTCTTAGAATCCTTTTGTAGAATGTAGAGTCATTAATAACGTCCCACTGTCTCTTCTGACTCCTGCTTTTTGAGTCTTGTCTCTTTTTATTACGCTAGCTAAATATCTGTCACTTGCATAAATCTTTACAAGAAAGAACTTGTCCTTTTTCTCAAATGCTCATCTGTTCTCCATTCCGCTTAGTTCAGCTCTAACCCTTATTATTTTCTTCCTTCTGCTAACTGTAGGGTTACTTTTCTTTTCCTAGTTCAGCAAGGTCATCTTGGAAATGGCCCCTGGCCCGGGCCGGGCACAGAGCTGGCTCCCTAGGGTCTGGGGTGTCAGGTAGGTGATCAGTTACAGACTGCAGCTGACCAGGCCACACGAGCATTTTCTGCCCCGACTGCCGGCCCACGCCACCCTCCCGTCTACTTTGACCCTGAAATTCTGCTGCAGAGAAGACACACATGGAAGAAACCGGCAGTGACCGGCTGACCTGACTGCCCACAGACGGACTACTCACAGCCCTCGTGCCTTCAGCGTCCTCGGATCCAGAGGGTTTGCCAAGGCTGCCGTGGTCAAGGAGCCGGGCCACCACCTGTCAGTGTTCCCTGTGCGCTTCCCCCGGTCTTCCTGGCGGTGTGCTGCCACACCACGCCCAGCACGTGTGACCACTGCAAAGCCAGCCCTCCGTTCACCACAAGGGCCCCAGGGAGGATCCCAGGCCCAGCGGCAGCTCCAAGCCCTGTGACCGTGACAGGTACAGCCACACATCAGAGTGTGGGTTTTGCCACCGTGTTCAGGGAGCACTTACCAGCTCCTCCAGCTCTGAAGTGGACCAAAGCAAGAGGACCTTCATCCTGCAGTCCTCTGAAGGCCAAGGATAGCGTGCCCACCCCCACCTCCCCATGCCAGTGCTCCCTAATCTGCACCCACAAAAAAGAGCCAAGGACCCCAGTTCCTGGAACCCCCCCCCGCAAAGCTGCCTGCTAGTGTGGGTGACTGAAGAGTCTGGGGCTTCCCGGGTCGTGGGAGTCGGTCTCCGCACGTCCCCAACGAGTCGGCGGGAGCGGCGCCCTCCCGGCTGCAGGCACAGCCCCTCACTCTTCTCCAGTCCGCAGGACCACCGCGTGCCTCCATCCTCGTCACCCTGACGACAGCAGCGACAGTGCAGGAGCACCTTGGCCATCTGGGTGGCACAGTGCTGCCTTGGCCCCAGACTTCGTGGGGACGGACCTATCCTGAATGGCTCCTTTGACAGGGAGCCAGCTCTGGCCCCGGCAGGCGGCGGACCTGGTCCCGCAGGAGGCAGACAACTGCCCGGCCCTCACTGTGCACATGAGGACACGGAAGCAGGTCTCCTCAGCCCTGGCTGCTTCCTAGGGATCCATGCTTTGGCGTGCTCGAGAACGTGCCCACTAGGCTCCCTCCAACGCCAGGATGCCGTGGCTCTGATAAGGTGGCCAGGATTGTGTCACCTGCCCGCCCGAACCTGCAGTGTCCCTGACTCTGTCGGGCATTCAGAGCCCTGGGATCTGGCCCCGTGTGTACCCCTAACACCGTGCTCCAGCCTCCCTGGAGCCCTCCTTACCCACGAGGTCCTTGCTCCCACGGAACCCCCTGCCTGCACTGCCCCTCTCCAGCACCCCCATTCACGACAGACTCATGGCCAAGGCTGGGCTCAGAGGCCACCTCCTCAAGCTCCCGGGCACGGCACACCTGTGGGATCACACGTCACAGCGCTGTGGCAGGCAAGCTTATGCGGTGACTCCTTAGAGCCTCAGTTCTGCGGGGCTTGGTCCCTCGAGTGACCTTGAGCGCTGGTACCACTGCTCATCTAAAACGGGGTGAAGGCACTGAGTGCCCAGGAAGGGCTCCCTAATAACAGTGACTACCCCCAACACTGGCCCTCTGTCACTGTGGGCCCCTCCTGGCTCCCCCCATCCCCTCTTATGGCAGGGGGGATGGGCTGGACCTGTGTCCCCTGGGCCTGCTGGGAACACAAAGAAAAGAAGGTAGAAGAAGAGGGGGAAGGGGTAGACTGACCTCCCTGCCAGGACTCAGCTTTTCCTGACCCGGCCACGGAGCAAGCTGACCTTGGGGCGGACTCTGGGGGCCGGCACAGCAGGGAAGGCAGTATTCCACGACACCCGTGACCCCGGGTCTCCGGCCTGCCTGGCTGGAGCAGGGTGGCCTGGGGGTCGTGGGGTCTCACGGCGGCAGCCAGCAGGGACGCGCGCGGTACCCGTCGGGCCGGCAGCCGTTGGTGCTCCTGATGCGCGTGCGTGTGGCCAGGCGGGCTCTTGTGCACGCGCTGTCTGCGGGCAGGGGGCTGGGCTACCCGGCGGGGTCCGCTCCAGTCTGCAGACGGGAAGGAGGCCCTGTGCATCCCACAGTGCACCCCACCAAACCCGCCGAGTAGCTGGGAGCCCAGGCCGCACCCACGGGGGGCTTGGGAGGGGGGACGCAGGTCTGTGTCCAGCGCTCAGGAGCCAACCGGGAAACTGAGGCCAGGAGAGGCAGGGACTGGCCCAGGGCACACTAAGTGGGCAGAGTTTAGAGAAGCAGGGGAGGGGTGGGCAGGGTGGGGTTCAGGCCACCCAGGCCAGGGCTCAACCCTCTTGCAGGATTTTGTTTGGAAACAGAAGCCCCTAAGATTGGGGGGACGTCTGCACACCTCCCCCATGTGGGGCCCTTTCCTCTGCGAATCCCCAGGGCAGCCTGCCTTCTGCCTATTTTGTGTGCCTGGTCCGTACAGGGCACTGCTGGAGTAGAGGAGAAACAGCATTACCGGGGGTGGGGGGGTGGGGGGTGGGAAGGGGGCAGTGAGTTGGCTGATGTAATTAAAAACATTTTGGATGTTGTGAGATTTTTACAACACATGGTAACTTTTTAATCTTCAAACATCGTTCATAAATTGAAGCAATGTGGAAAGAGATATTTTTTTATTTTTTAAAATTAAGAAAATGTTTTTAATGTTTATTTATTTTTGAGAGAGAGAGAGAGAGAGAGAGAGACAGAGCGGGAGAAGGGGAGGGGCAGAGTGAGAGGGGGACACAGACTCCCAAGCAGGCTCCAGGCACACAGCCTTGACCTGTGAGATCATGACCTGGGTAGAAGTCAGAGGCTAATGGACTGAGCCACCCAGGCGCCCCGAAAGAGGGATTTTTACATTGAAGCATCGTTAACATACAGCGTGATACTAGTTTCAGGGGTGACATGACTCAACGGTCCTGCACATCCCTCAGTGTTCACCATGATGAAGCACAGTCATTATCTGTCACCAAACGTTCTCACAATGTTACCATGTATTTTATGACTGGAAGTTTGTATTTCTTTAAGAAGAGCCAATAACATGGGGTTAACATGTACTTTTTAACAGACAGGATTTCAGAAATAATCGCTTTACTGTTATTTACAGATAAATATAGAGAAAAAAATTCACAAATTGTAAATCAAGTAGAGGACTATTTAGAATGTGCTTCGCCCGAGCTTGGGAATGTTTGGTGACTTTGTGGAGATGGATTTATTTATTTCGGAAACAGACGTGTATGGTAAAAGTTCCCTATTAGTTGAGAATATTCCCCCAACACGCACGGTTCCAATCTTGGAGACCCGCCTGGCGGCTTCAGTTTGGTTCTCCTGCCCTCTAGTGGCCATTCGTCAAAATGCAGACAAAGCTGCAGGGAGGTGAAAGGTTTGCAACTATTAGGACAACCCCGGTGGGTGGTGAATTGTGCTCCAAATTTTGAAGATGCGAGGAACCTGAGATATTTCCTCGTTCACTCTCCTCACTTTAATTGTGCAACATCACCACTGTGTCTCCATCACCAAGTCCCTTGAGATTCCTGATACAAAACTCAATTCTGGCATCTCTTGACTATTTGACTTAGCACCTTTATCCAAAGCTACAGAAATTTCCCATAAAAATTTTTATGTATTCACTATAATCTTAGACCTTATAAGTACCACACAAAGGCTGTTTTGCAAATAAACAAAGGAAACACTTGTAAATGTACTTGCTCTGTTTCTTACTATAAGTCATTTGTATACTGTATTTTTTTTTTTTTTATTCGTCACTACACCACACCTTGTGAAGTATACACTGTATTTTTTCAGATTCCATGGGAATAAAATGACACTCACGGAGGCTAACAGAACTTAGTAAATAGTACATCCTGGGCCTGAGAGTCTGACTTCAGGGTCTGCGCCATAACTTTCCTCCTTTTTTAAAAATGTTTTTTAAGTTTACTCACTTATTTTGAGAGAGAGAGTGCGAGCAGGGTAGTGGCAGAGAGAGGGAGAGAGAGAATCCCAAGCAGGCTCTGCGCTTTCAGAGCTGAGCCCAATGCAGGCTCGAACTCATGAACCGTGAGATCATGACCTGAGCCAAAATCAAGCATCAGATGCTTAACTGACTGAGCCCCTCAGGTGCCCCTCTTCCTTCTTAAAAAAAAAAATCCAGTTAATTAGTTTTTAGTTGATTTTAAATTATTTAGGAGAATGAACTGGTAATGTGTTTCAATGTTTTAACCTGCTCACTTGGGAAAGCAACATCTATGTGTCGTATTTTTTCCTACACCGATGTAAGTCAGTCTCAAAGACCTAGACTCCTCTACAAAGTTTAAGACCAGGCTCCGTGATTTTTGAGAAGCGTAGATTTTAGAAAGACTTAGGATAGAGGTTTTTCATTTTTTAACTTTAACTTCTTTAATTTTTTTTTAAGAATTTAAGGTGAAAGCAGTGTTTAGCATCCTTTTCATAGTAGATGAACCAAAGCTAGTTGGCCAAGATCAAGTGCACCCTGGGAAAGAGTTACAGTGTACAGATTGAATGTGATTTCAGATAAGAATGATTATTAATGAGGCTTAGTCGGCTGAGCATCGGACTTTGGCTCAGGTCATGATCTCACAGCTTGTGGGTTGGAGCCCCACATCCGGCTCTGTGCTGACAGCTCAGAGCCTGGAGCCTGCTTCGGAGTCTCTGTGTCCCTCTCTCTGTGTGCCTCCCCTGCTCATGCTCTGTCTCAAAAATAAATAAAACCTTAAAAAAAAAAAAGAATGATTATTAACTTCAAAAAGGCTTTTCGTTGCTATGGAACTTCAGAGTAAACTTTCTTAGAGTCCCTTTTCAAAAATAACTCCATTAAAAAAAATCCCTTGGACATTCCTCAGACAGACAGTTTCAGGTCAAATAATTTCTGATTAAGCTACTAGTCATCTAAAGACAGGTCACCCAGCCACTAATGACTGTTCCTCCCTTGAATTTCTACATCTGGTTCATGCTGCTCATACAGCCACTGAACAACCCAACCCGTGAAACCCAAAGAAAAAGAATTATCCTGTCAGGTTAAGCACACAAAACCCATACATGACAGACAAGGTTAGCTGCTCATAGACTAACAGAGCCGTGTCTAGAAACGTGTGACTCTTCTCGGGATCAAAGTCAGTGGAGTGAAATCTCAGGGAGGCATATCAGAGACCTGGCCATAAATGGGAAAGCTCAAGTCTGGCCAGTTATACTTTATCCTGGGTGAAGAGAGTATTACAATAGTCATGTAACTGTTTTCATGTGAATTTAATAATTATCTACATGAAATACTTAAAACCCAATTATTCCAAGTTCGAATTCAAGCAATTCTCACCCGATCCCTACGAGATGGGTATTCTTGTTAACCACACTTTTGTAATGAGTAAACTGAGGCACATACACATTCAGTCACTTTCAGGATTTCAATCTAGTAAGTGATGGAGCAGGATTCATTCCTGGCTTCTAAGGCCAGGACATGCCAACACCCTGCTATCCTGCCTCACGTGACGGTCTTAGTTGTGCTGGCTGATCTTATGTGTCAACCTGACTGGTCCACAGGGTGCCCGTATATTTGGCCAAACATTGTTCTGAGCGTTTCTATAAGGGCGTTTCTCCAGAAGATTAACATTTTAGTTCACGAAGCAGATTACCCTCCCTGATGAGGACAAGCCTCATCCAAAGCCGGAACAGAACAAAAGGCTGACTCTCCCTTGAGTAAGAAGGGGTTCCTCTTGCCTGATTGCCTCCGAGCTGGGCCATCGGTCTTCTCCTGCCTTTGGACTTGGACTCAGACTGAATTACAACAATGGCTCTCCCGGGTGTCCAGGTTGCTGCTCATTGAGGATGTCAGGACTTCTCAGCCTCCATAAGTGTGTGAGCCAATTCCCTACAATAGATACATATGTCCTGTTTATATATTATTAATTATGTAGTAATATATATTATATATTAGTTATACCTAGATGTGTATACATATTTCCACATATTTATATATATAAATATATAATTTATATGATTTACCTATCTATATTGTTTCTCTGGAGAACCCAGACTAATAGATTTTTGTTCTGAGAATGGGGAGATATATATATATGTGTGTGTGTGTGTGTGTGTGTGTGTGTGTGTGTGTGTATACATACATATATATATTATTTATACATTAAATTATATAAATATTAAATATATAAGTATTAAGCTAATATTTATATATTAAATATATACATATTTGTTTATAACCCTGATATGCTGTAAGCTTCCCAAGAATGGGGAAATACGTGCTATTTTCCCACTGTATACCCAGCACCTGTTATAATTCCTGCTGCAGGATAGGCTTCCCAAATTAAGCATGTGTTCACTGGAGAGAAGTGCTAGGTCAAAGAATACAGACATAAAATACACAATTCCTGCCTTCAGGGGCCTCTCACTTCTTAGGATGACAAAATGCACATGGATAAAATCTAATTAACTGGCTGGCTTCCATATTAATCCTAAATGGGCATAGACCAGATAATGGTTTCAAAATATACGAATCCCAAGTTGATAGAACTGAAAAGGGAAACACATCCGCACTCGTAGCTGGAGATCTCAATACGCGCTCGGCAATTTACAGAGTAAGTGGGCAGAAAATCGGTAAGGCTCAAGACGTGAACAACCCTACCCACCTGCGGGACACAGCACTGCACCCAAACAAAGCAGGATGCACATGGTTTACAGGAGCACGTGTGACATCGGCCAGGAGACACCATATTCTGACTAAAAATGAGCGTGGACATTTCGGAATGGATTGAAATCCTACAGGATGTGTATTCCTCCCGGCCGGAAGCCTCTCCTCTCAGGTTCAGGTGCAGAGGACTCAGGGAGGAGGCTGCATTCAGGGCTTTGCAAGGACAGTGTCAGAGGGCGGTGGGGAGAAGGGAGGGTGTGAGCGAGGGGTACCGAGAGTAACGACGGGGACTCGGCTCGTCGCGGTGACTCCGCGGGGCCGGACGGCCGGGCCACTCCGGCCTGCTTTCCCGGGCCGTGGCCGGGGTCACTGGAGGGACGACGATTGCGCTTACCGACAGTAAAAGTAAAAACTACCGGCCCCCCGCGCTCGTCTCTTCCGGCCACGGGAACGCCCACTGCCCCTCCTCTGCCGCCAGCCCCGCCCCTTTACGCACCCGCCCGGCAGACGAATCTGCGGCCGCAGAACCGCCGGCACGGGCGCGCCGCCTCCCGAGGGGCGGAAGTCGATCACACGCAGAGCCGTAAAGCGCGCTCCCTTCCGGTTAACGACAGCCGCCGCTACCTTCCCAGCCGGCCTTCCTCCGGTGAGCGCCTGTGCGGGACCCTCGGAATTGCGGTGTTTTCCCAGCTCGGGGCTGTTCGTGTCGCCGCCCCCTGCGCCTAGGATCATGTTCAAGAAATTTGACGAGAAAGAAAATGTGTCGAACTGCATCCAGTTGAAAACCTCCGTTATTAAGGGCATTAAGAACCAGTTGATAGAGCAGTTTCCAGGTATTGAACCATGGCTTAATCAGATCTTGCCTAAGAAAGATCCGGTCAAAATAGTGCGATGCCACGAACACATAGAGATCCTTACGGTAAACGGAGAGTTACTGTTCTTTAGACAAAGAGAAGGCCCTTTTTATCCGACCCTGAGGCTACTGCACAAATACCCTTTCATCCTGCCGCACCAGCAGGTCGATAAAGGAGCCATCAAGTTTGTACTCAGTGGAGCCAATATCATGTGTCCAGGCTTAACCTCTCCGGGAGCTAAGCTCTACCCGGCCGCGGTAGATACGGTTGTGGCAATCATGGCCGAGGGGAAGCAGCATGCGCTGTGTGTCGGGGTCATGAAGATGTCCGCAGAGGATATTGAGAAAGTCAACAAAGGCATCGGCATCGAGAACATCCATTACCTAAACGACGGGCTGTGGCACATGAAGACCTACAAATGAGCTGATCGGAAGGAGCGCGCTCGGACTGGCTACGGACGTTGTGCTGTGTCTGTGTCTGCGTGTGACGGCACGAAGATGGTGCCTCTGTGGTTCTGCCTAAGTTCAACAGATGGTTATGCTACGGGAAACAGAAACTAAACGGAAGTAAAGATTTGGAACGAGTACATCTGCCTGTGTGCGTGTCTTTGTGAGTGAGTGTGTAGGAGTGGGTGTCTGTGTGTGTCTGCAGAGGGGCGGTTGGTTTCGATTTGCTGCCTTACCTGCCCAAGCGGGTGTGGGTCCAAACACAGGTGGAATATCTGTGGTAGAAAAATAGATTTCAAAGTGAAGAGACCCAAAGTGGTGAGGGAAGAGCTTGGAGAAAGAAAAGGACTGGAGAGGGGCCTCCGCAACTGTCAGCAGTAGCATTTAAAGGATAAGCAGAGGGGCGCCTGGGTGGCGGAGCGGGTTAAGCGACTTCGGCTCAGGTTATGATCTGCAGTTGGTGGGTTCAAGTCCTGCATCCGGCTCTGTGCTGACAGCTCAGAGCCTGGAGCCCGCTTCGGATTCTGAGTCTCCCTCTCTGCTCCTCCTCTGCTCAAGCCCGCGTGCTCTCTCTCTCAAAAATAAATAATAATAATAATAATAATAAAGGATAAGCAGACACTCCAGTAAATAAGTGTACGGCAGGTGTTAGTGAGCGTCTGCCCAACAAGCATCACTCCCTCCCTCCTTGTGGCAGAACTTTGTCCATCCCGTTTCCACATGAAAATCCTGATTAGTCCAGGCTCATCACAGCGGTCTATTTCCCAATGAGACTGGGTCATTTATGGGTGGGCATGGGACCAAAGGCCAAATAGGATCTAACTATTTAGAAATCCTTAGGAAAATGGGGATCTTTTCTCCCACGGTTTTGATTCATTATATAGGTGGTGGATGTGACCTGTGTTAGGAGGGGCTGCTTAAAGATTTCTGGAAAAGGTTTTCAGGCTCTCAAAGAAAGATGCATGGGGAGAAACAGTCTCCCTGCTTTGGGTGGATGTAGGCATGTGTGGTTTTATTCTTGTCACGCACATGCATGCGCGCGCACACACACACACACAGCCTTGATAAGCATGAAGTCTGATCATGCAAAAACTGAACAGGAAGCAGCGGTGCCTTTGATGATTTATGAGCTGATGATGAACCATGGAGACTCCATATTTTGGGGCCCCCTATTAAGGGATGTGGCAGTTATGTGAGATAACACATTTTCCTTATAAACTATTTCGTTTTGAGTTGAGTTTTCTAAAATTTAAAGCCAATATATCTCAATTTTTATAGAATGGCATCACAGACCCCCAACTGAAAAATTGCCAATAAAATCGGTCAGCTGGAGGCTCATTGGTGATGTCCCTGTGATCGGTTTCAGGATAATTCATACGAATTGCAGTAGATTTGGGGTGAATGGAAAGTGAAAAGGTAAAATGTGGAAATTTAGACTCCATGTTATTCCTTACGGAATTTCGGTTGTGAGTGAAAAGATACGGGATAAAAGCTACAAGAAAATTATAGTCAAGATACTGTGTTTTGGAGTTCAATTATTTTGCTGTTATTTTTATTGTTTTTGTTGCAGGTTGTTAATGGGATAGTTAATACGTTTATATGTTGGGAAAGATTCGCTAAAGGTGGAAATGCTTGATGGGGATCTAATCAGTGCAATAGAAAAGCAGGAAGGAATGGCTTCAAATGGAGACAAGGATGTTCTCAAATCTGTGCGTTTGGATTATCTCTTCACTACAGGGTTGTCCTGTAACAACCGTTAAACTCTCCTCATTAGACCATTATTTTTTCTCAAAATATTAGGGCTTTTGCCTCTTAATTCTCTACCCCAATCAACACCACCGACTCTGGCCATTGGTGGACACCCGTGGAGGACCTGTAAACTCATGGTAATATTGTGGAGCATCGGTGACTGACGAACACTGAGGGAGGCACTCAAGGTAAGCAGCCCACAGTTCTCTTACCGTATCCCCACCGACTGTCTCCACCAAAAGTTGAAAGAGGGCCCCTGGATCTATTCTAAGCCTTCTTTCAGTTTTCATTCATGCACATGCATCCTGTCTCCCATTATTGGATACTAATCCTTATACTGATACCAAGCCTACTAAACAACTCAAAATGGGAAGTCTGCATACACATTGGAAAGAAGGGAGGGGCCAGAGCTCTATGAACTTCCTGGAATTTCACATAAAATTTGGTGTGTATATTCAGAGGTAGATCTATTGGTTAAAGCGTTCTCTACATTCATATGTTTAAGGTGATCTATGAGCCAAAAGGTTATTATGAACAATTAAAGTAGAAGAGGTTCGTCTCTACTTACTCTTGGCTAATACCAATGCCTAATTCGATGGTGAGGATACTGGCTAATGAAATACAAATAACGGTCACATCTTGCCTCAAGAATTGGCCTACTCAGTGCTACTTAACCCCAAATAGTTCAACAAACATTATTGGGTACATACTCTGGGACTAGACGCTGGGTTTAGGAGTAAGATGCAGATATATAAGTATTTTTATATTGTTATACTTATTCGTTTTTCATATTTATATTTGTTATGTTTATTCTTATATCCTGTTTTCTGGGAGCGTAGTCTCGTTAGGAAAGCAAACATGTAGAAATATAATTTACTTTCACATATTTGTGTGTGTATACACCTATATATAGTAAATATATGAATTACCTATTAGAATACCGTGTAAATGAATGAGGGAGAGTTGTCTTTGCCTAGAAAATCAAAGAAGATTTCTTAACTAGGGGCTGTCTGAGTGGAAAACAAACAAACAAACAAACAAACAAACAAAAAAAACAGGGGCTCCTGGGTGGCTCAGTCAGTTGAGCGTCTGACTTCAGCTCAGGTCATGATCTCGCGGTTGACAAGTTCGAGCCCCGCGTGGGATTCTGTGCTGACAGCTCAGAGCCTGGAGCCTGCTTCAGATTCTGTGTCTCCCTCCCTCTGCCCCTCCCCTGCTTATGTTCTGTCTCTGTCTCAAAAATAAAATAAACATTATTTTATTAACATTTATTTTTGAGACAGGGAGAGACAGAGCATGAACAAGGGAGGGTCAGAGAGAGGGAGACACAGAATCCGAAGCAGGCTCCAGGCTCTGAGCTGTCAGCAGAGAGTCCGACACGGGGCTAGAACTCACGGACTGCGAGATCATGACCTGAGCCGAAGTCGGACACTCAATCGACTGAGCCACCCAGACGCCCCTACACATAAATTTCCTATAGGACATCCCAATGGGACCACCCCACAGACATACAGGTCATAAGTCCAGGCAACGCCAGGACTTTTATACAGATTTGTGAGTCATTAGTATGTAGATGGAGTAAATCCTCCGTGAGCCATAAAATGGGGAGGCTGAAGAAGGAATGGGCGGGAGCACCAACACTCGTGTGTGACTGCAGGAGTATCTATCCACTTAGAAAACGAAGAGTGGGTGGGACTCTTATTCCGATGACCAACCGTCTAATTCCTGGGAAGAGTAGAGCGGCCTCCTTCGGCTCTGGAGGACTGAGTGTACCCGTGGAATCGGTGCTCTGTAGGGTCTGAAAAAGCCCTCCGGAATTTCGAGCGAGACTCATTGGGACCGAAGGAGGCCCGTCCCTACCCAAGTGGCTGATGCCCGCTGGTAGCAGAAAAGGGAGATGGGCGTTTCCCACTAGAAACGGCCAATCCCACTAGGCTCGCACGCTTCATGTTCCTAATTCTGGCCACCCACCTTGCAAATCTATGTCATTCTTAAGATTTAGAGAAAGAATTGTGTTGGGGGGGGGGGGGGGCAGCCACCACGGCGCTGAGGACGTGGCAGGACCGCAGGGCTCTGACCACTGGGTCATTTTCAGGGCCGTGTAGGCAGACACTGGCCGTGACGGAGGGGATGGTGTCTTCCTCCAGAGAAGGAGCGGCCCTGCCTCTGCGGACCGCGCCCGCAAGCTAGAATCCTCCCCCTGCAGCATGACCCCCGGTCCAGACGACAGTCCAGATGCCCGAGGCAGGACTCTCCGCTCGCGGGCTTTTGGCTTCTGTAACCTTGTTTGCCCCTGTGCCCACCAACTGCCCGGAACGCCACTGATAAGGGCGCCCTCCCCTTTTCCTTTTGCGCCCCAAACCCCCGGCCATCCCAGCCATAAAAGGAGGCCGCTGTCAAGGGTCAGGCGGGGCTCAGCCTTTGGAGGTGACTCCGCCGGGCCGGCACCGGGGCTAATTCCCCGAGTGGGGGTGGCGTGGCTTTTCCCGGGCGCCGAGTGTTTGCCGCAGCACCGCCTGCATTCATGCTGATGACATGTGAAGTGGGGTTCGCGAGCAAATGGCCAACAAAGAATGCTTGAGACGTCTGTGGTGCAAAAAAGGTGATTTTTAAAATTATTTTATTTATTTTTTAAATTTAATGCAATTTATTGTCAAACTGGTTTCCATATAACGCCCAGTGCTCATCCCAATCGGGGCCCTCCTCCATGCCCGTCACCCACTTTCCCCTCCCCCCCCCTCCATCCACCCTTTTTGTTCTCAGTATTTAAGAGTCTCTGGTGGTTTGCCTTCCTCCCTCTCTGTAACTTTTTTTTCCCCCTTCTCCTCCCCCCTGGTCTTCTGTTAAGTTTCTCAGGATCCACATAAGAGTGAAAACATATGGTATCTGTCTTTCTCTGCCTCACTGATTTCACCTAGCGGTAAGTCCCTCCAGTTCCGTCCACGTTGCTACAAATGGCCAGATTTCATTCTTTCTCATTGCCAAGTGGTATTCCATTGTATATATAAACCACAACTTCTTTATCCATTTATCAGTTGATGGACATTTAGGCTCTTTCCATAATTTGGCTGTTGTTGAGAGTGCTGCTATAAACATTGGGGTACAAGTGCCCCTGTGCATCAGTACTCCTGGATCCCTTGGGTAAATTCCTAGCAGTGCTACTGCTGGGTCATAGGGTAGATCTATCTTTAAATTTTTGAGGAAACTCCACGCTGTTTTCCAGAGCGGCCGCGCCAGTTTGCATTCCCACCGACAGTGCGAGAGGGTTCCCGTTTCTCCACATCCTGTTTCTCCACTACAGGCAGCATCTGTAGTTTCCTGATTTGTTCATTTTAGCCACCCTGACTGGCGTGAGGTGGTATCTCAGTGTGGTTTTGATTTGTATTTCCCTGATGAGGAGCAGCGTTGAGCATCTGCAAAAAGGCGGTTTTATTACAGCCCGGCGACAGGACCCTGGGCAGGGAGAGCTGCACAAGGGTTGTGGGGAGCGACTGATTACATAGATACACTTTCGAGTATGTGGAGGGAGGGAGGTATAGATACCGAAAGTCTCCAAGGAATTTCTGGATGCTGAAGATTTAGCTGTCGTCCAGATAAGGTTGCTTTTAGTTTGTACGGAAGTGTGAACGTGAAGGCATTAAAGCAGCATAAACGTCTAGGGGCGTGTTACACGCCGCAGGTCCCTGCCAGCTGTCACTGGGCTGCAGGAGGGAAGGGAATTTAATTTAAACTACGTTTCTCTTGCCTTTGCTTCCCTCATCAATGACACACGTTAGCTTGTTAGTTTGCAAGTAGGATAGAACCTGAGACCCTGCACATTTTCTGACCGTCCTGGTGATGAGGACGGGATGCTGACTGAGACATGGCTTCTGGAAGAGAGAAAGTGAGGACCCCACAGGCTAGGCATCGGAAGGCATTAGAGGGCATTAGAAGATCTCAGGACGCCATGTAATGCAGGCCCTTGTCCTACTGGCAGGTGAGAAGCGGGAGGCAGGGGACGCCCCTCCCCTAGCAGTTCAGGAAGTTTAGAGGCTAAGCAGCAAGAGGTAGGATTGGGACCAGCCTCTCAAAGGGTACCTGGGTTGTCATTCATTCTCTTCCGAATGAAAGAAGAGAGGGATGGGGTCACTACCGAGGGCAGGCCAGGACTCGACCTGACAGGTGATATGGTCTTGACTGCTGACTCAAGGGGTCTCCAGTGCTGAATTAAATGCCGTCTCTAAGGGGATATAAGGTTCTGGAGAGAAAAGTTTGTTTATCGAGCTGAATGGGCAGCCTCTGGAAACCAAAAGTAAATGATGCAAAACCTTACTTCCTGGGGAGAAGCTACTCTTTGCTGAGGCCCTAACACCTCCCTCCCTTGCTCCTCCTGCCTCTGCTGCTTTAGGAGCAAAGCCGGATGATTTAGCCCCTGATGTACATACAGGTGTGGGGGGCACCTGGGTGGCTCAGCTGGTTAAGCATCCGACTCCTGATTTCTTTCGGCTCAGGTCGATGAGAGGCCATAGGGCAAGCTGAGGGCCCAGCACAAGCTAGCACGCCCCTCCCCGCTGTGGGACATGTGTCATTATTCCTCAAGCTCTCCTGCTGCCCAAGGACAAAGGAGAGGAAAGGAAACAAATGGTTAATTTACCGAGATCACAGACTCAGGACTGAGTCTCCATCAGTTTACAAATGTCTGGGTAGATCACAAGACAAAAGGCAATCTTATCAACAGCCCAATCTCCAGAAACCTGTGGTCTGGATTTCCTGGAGCCCCAACATCACCCCTCCATAGTGATGTGGGGAACAAAGGTAGAAGGAAATGGCAGATAAAATTCAATTTCCTCATTAACCTGCAGCCCACTGACAAATACCCGAGGCCAATCCAGAGAACATTTCTCCAGGAACCCCCTACCGTCCTAATGGTGATGCCTCACTAGAGGGAAAACCACCTTGGCTTGACAACAGCAAGGCCTCAGGTATCTTAGAAGTCCTCTTTAGCACATCAGTCCCTCTGGAGGCCCCCCTTTTGACTTCACCTCCCCCAACTCCATAGTATATAACAAGCCATCGGCCCAACCCCAGTGTCGCTCTTCCTGCCCACGGGTCCTGTCCCCATGGTTTAATCAAACTGCCTTTTTGCACCAAAGTGTCTTCAAGATTTCTTTCTTGGCTGTTGGCTCCGGACCACCCCCATCACCCCAAAACCTCATCAAGGTCATGGTCTCACGGTTTGTGAACTCGAGCCCTGCATCAGGCTCTGCCCCTCCCCTGCTCACACTCGGTCTCAAAATAAATAAACATTAAACATTAATTAATTACACATCCTTGATCCCTGTTACCATTCTGGGGGGTGGTTGTGGGGAGTGGCATCCGAATTCAACTGGCAAGGTCTCAGAAAACTCATGAAGAAAGAAAGAACGGTAACCAAGTACCAGCTCACTTAAGAAATGCGTAGCTAGAATAGTGCTGTTGTGCAGGAACGATTTCACTTCTGCCCCTCTGGCTTCTGTGGCTGGTCAATTACAACGACATAAGACAGGTTAAGAGGAGAAAACCAAATTTGGTTATGTACAGGAGCCCCGCAAAGATAGGAAGACTCAAAAGGCAGCTGGGCAGTCGAAGCTTATAGAATATCCTGAGTGAAGGAGACGTGTGGGGGTAGGGAAGGAAGGCCAGTCACAGGAAGGTGGAGGAGAGGTTGGGAGAACAAAGGCTTCCCTGTTATCCGGGTAAGTTTCTTAGGTAAACCGGTTATCTCTGGTCATAGCTCTCTTCCTGGTACAAGGCCTCCTTTCCAATGTAAATTTAGGCAGTTGAAAGAAAGGTAAAGAGCTTTTCCTGAATCTGCTGGGTTTTGATCGCCTTTAGCTCAAAATAATCTTCATACCAATGTGGCTTATATCGGGGGTACTCCTGAAACTCTTAGTTCTATAGCTATTGCAGTAGTTAAATTTGTAGTTAAGGTATTTCAAACAAAGAAAACTCCAGACCCAGGAAGTCTCGCTGGTGAATTCCACTAACCGTTCAAGGGGGAAATAATAAAAATTTTACGGAATTTTTTTCTCTAATAAAGAAGTTTAGGGGACGCTTCCCAATTCAATTTACAAAGCTGGTGTTACTCAACAATCCAAACCAAAGGCATGACAAGAAAATAAAGTCACAGACCAATATCCTTCATGAACATAAACACAAATATCCTAAAAAAAATATTAGCAAAGTTAGCCAGAAATATGTAAAAATGGCAAAACATGGGGTTTATTCTGGAGGATTCAATATTCAGAGATTCATGTAATGAACCGTATTAACAGATTAAAGGAGAAAAAGCATATGCTTATTTTATTAGATGCAGAAAAAATTTGATATAATTCAATATTAACTCATTCAATAAAACAATTGCCTCAATCTGGTAAAAGAGATCTACTCTATACATGCAGCTCACATTGTATTTATTGGTGAAAGACTGAATGCTTTCCTCCTAAAATCAAGAACACGACAGAGATGTCTCCTATCAGTCATTCTACATAGTGCAGTAAGGGAAGAAAAAGAAATAAAAAACATACAGCTTGTAAATAAAAAATAAAACTGTCTACTCACAGATACTATGATTGTCTAAGAAAATCCAAAAGAACCTACAAAAACGTTTCTAGAACAGATATATGAGATTAGCAAATCGATTGATCTAAGAATCAATTGCATGTCAATATGCTAGCAATGAGTAGTTGGACATTGAAATGGAAAAACAGACCGCTTTCAGTAGCATGGAAACCTTGAGGTAATTATGTATCAATCTAACAGCACATGCACCATCTGTATGCCAAAACCACGCTAAGGAAAGGAGCCCAGATTAAAGGAAACTTCAGCAAACAGAGAGGTATGCTCTCTGTTCAGGAACTGTAAGACTCGATAAGGTGGTCATGTCAGTTCTCCCCCAATAAATGTATACATTTAATATAATTGGGGTCAAAGTCACACAAGGTTTTTTATAAGAACCGACAAACTATTTCTAAAAATTTAATGGCAATTCAGAGGCACGGAATAGCCCAAACCAGTTTGAAAAGGGGAGAACAACAAACCTGGAGGGCCCACACCACCTGTCTCCTGGGCCTACTATAAAGCTATAATAGGGGTGCCTGGGTGGCTCAGTCGGTTAAGCATCCGATTTGGGCTCAGGTCATGATCTCGCGTTTCGTGAGTTCGAGCCCTCATTGGGCTCTGTGCAGACAGCTGGGAGCCTGGAGTCTGCTTGGGATTCTGTGTCTCCCTCTTTCTCTGCCCCTCCCCTGCTTGTGCTCAGTCTCTCTGTCTCTCTCTCAAAAATAAACATTAAAAAAGCTACAATAGGCAAAAGGACAGACACTTGAATCAATGGAACTGACAAGAGAGTCCAGAAACAGACCTGCACTGTCAGCAGGTTTTTTTTGTTTGTTTTTTGTTTTTTTTTTACAAAGTTGCAGGGGTAGTAGAGTTGAGGAAAAACAGTCTTTGCAATAAATGGTACTGGGAATGCAGAAATAATGGACTTCAGGTTATACCTTGCAATGTATACAGGAGGTAACTCAAAATGGATTATAGACCTAAAGGTAAAGTGTATTGAATTTCTAGAAGTAAACATAGGAGAAAACCCTCTTGACCTTGAGACCAACGATTTCATAGACCTAACAGCAAAAGTGCTACCCTTAAATGAAAAGATAGAATTAATTGAAATTAAGAATTTCTGAGTTTTGGAAGACCGTTAAGAAAATGAAAAGACCAATATACTAAAAGAAAATGATAGCAAAACATGTGTTTAATAAATAATTAGCCTTCAGAACATAAACTCTCCAAATTCAATGGCGAAAAAGCAGAAGCATTAAAAAACTGGACAAAAGATTTGAACAGACCCTTTACTAAATAGGATATACACACTTTAACCATGAGAGACATTCACATCAAACCACAGTGATATCTGCAAAACACTGCGTATCTGCTAGAATGAGGGACAACACCAAAAGACTGACCGTGTCAAGTGGTGGGGAAAATGCTGAGTCATAGGAATCTAGCCATTGCTGGTAGGAAAGCAGGTGCTATAGTCACTTTGCAAAGGAAATGTTTATGTGGGTTTATTTGTAACCTTCTCAAATCAGAAACACAGGAAGGAACATTCCTACCATTGCCGGCTCTCAATCTGTGTTTCACTAGGAATCTTTTAATGGGAAACCATACCAATAATGGCCAGTAAGGATTCTGAATATTACAGATGGAGGTTTTCAAATTTCGCGGAGTAGCGATAATGTACACGTCGGCACATTTTTCTTTTACTTCTATGCACTTTCTCATTTAAAAAAAAAAAAAATCAAGGTCTACGTTAACCGTGGCGCCCCAGTGCCTTTATTTCATCCTCACGTGATAAACTCCAGGAAAACTTTAAAACATTTACAAAGAACATGATTGCAATTCTTGCATGCTCTTTCAGCAGAGCTAAATTCAGGATATAATTATTTTCTTTAAAAATTCAGTTGGCTCAACATATTTTCAAAAGAGGAAATTCCAAGGCTTTGAAAAGCACATCTGTGTTACAGAGAAAACATTTTCTAAGCAGGAAAAGTCTTTCTGACTATGCAAAATATCAGATTTCCAATCACATGTTTTGGGTTATTTCTATCCAAAGAGTTTTTTTTTTTTTTCCTTTTGGTCAGAGTGACTTAGAAATGTGGGCAAGCAAGTCATGGTAATGTCAGAAGCTTAGCCAAGCAACCGTGAATACTATATTAAATGATTTTCTTAGGGCAAAATAGAGGCTTTTTAAAGTAAGCTGTATGTTTCCGGTGTGTTGAGAAGTGGGTGCCTGAAGGCAACTGTGTCTTTCAAAAGCATGAAAATATGCAGAACCTCCGTGGGTTCTGGACACACACGCGCGCGCGCACACACACACACACACACACACACACACACACACCGGCCATTGGTAATTATGTCTGTCTTCCTTTGAGGTCAAATGTCAGTTGATTCTCTTAAGTTTGTATTTATCTCCTAACTCCTTAAAAATCTACACCTGGGTGGCTCAGTCGGTTAAGCCTCCACCTTCAGCTCAGGTCATGATCTCACGGTTCGTGGGTTCAAGCTCCGCGTGGAGCTCTGTGCTGACAGCTTGGAGCCTGGAGGCTGCTTCAGATTCTGTGTCTCCCTCTCTCTCTGCCCCCTTTCCTACTTGCGCTTTGTCTCTCTCACTCAAAAATAAATAAATATTTTAAAAAATCTATAAGAAGGTCAAGTAGAATGAAAAGGTTAGATGGAAATTCTCCCTTTCACAGCAACACGGGTGAACCTGGCCCTCTGTTATGCCCAGGGATGTTAGACAGAGAAAGGCAGATACTGGAGGGGTTTCACTTATACATGGAATCTGAAAAAGACAGGTTCACTGATACAGAAAGCAGATTGCTGCTTGCCAGAGGCTGGGGATGAAGGAAATAGGGAGATTGGGAGTCCAAGGGAACCCACCTTCAGTTATAAGATGAGTAAGTTCTGAGGATCTCATGCACAGCACGGTGACTCTAATTAATGACACAGGAGTATATATTGTGCTTGAAATTTGTGAAGAGAGCAGATGTTAAGCATTTGCAGAAAAAAAGGTTAATTATGTGAGGTGATGGGTATGGTAGCTCGACTGTGGCTCTTGTTTCAATCGTCCCGGTGTATACCTTTGCTATATGATCATTTTATTTATCAACTATACCTCAGTAGAGCTGGAAAAGAGGAATAGTGAGTGAGATGGAAACCTGATGTGGACAGTCTATCGTTGAAACTTTGGAGTGTGACGCTTCCCCCTGCTGGTCACTGGTGTTCATTACATTTCCCCGCCCTTTATGTAAGGAGGTGTGGCCCACAGGCCGAGCCCATGGGTGGCCCTTGTGTTCCCTGATAGGGGGGCCAAGAGATATTCTAGTCCCCTAGTCTGTGTGTCCTGTTCCTTGTCCACTCCTCAGAAGGAACCAGAACCCAGAGCTGTGGCATCACAGCTGGGCCTACGCAGCACAACTCTGTAAACTCTGCAATAGCCAGTTTTGAAAAAGTGCTGATCATCGTTTTTGCCAAGAAAAATGTACTTACACTTGTGCCTTGTTGCAAGATGCTGGAGATGATCTCCCTTCATTGAGAGAAAGAGAATACTGAACCACGGGAAGATGAACAAACTCTGTCCCAGGTTTGGATACCCCGAGCTGCGGAACCTTCTGGAACCATCGGGTTAGCTGGTGATTACCTCTTCAAAGCCGCTACCACCATTCTCAAGCCTCCCTTTCCTGCTGCTCCTTCTCCAAAACCTACACAGCCTCTCCTCTGCAGCTCCTCTCTCTCCCCCAATACCCCTAAAAACATCCAGAATTTATGAGAAAACCCCTCTGTGATAGAGTCAGCACCTTTTTGGTGATGACAGACTTGAGGCCCAGAGTGGCTGAGCTAACCCCCCAAGGTCACAGAACCTGCGAGTGGTGCCGATGCGATTATTTCCAGAATCGAGTGCTAGCCTCTGCAAGACATCGCAGAATCGCCTCTACTGATCCGACTTGTTATTTCACTCGTTAACTCACCCCCAGAGATGTGCGAGAACTTCCATTAGATTCTCATTGTTTACTGGAAAAAAAAAAAAAAAAAGTCCTGAAGTCTTAGTTTTCAATATGCTTATCTGGAAAAGCTGACCTGCTCCAGTCCCCCCAGCCTGCCTTCCTCCCTCCTTCTCTGCACTTTGTGTGGACACTTTGGAGTCTGTTTGATTCAACTTAGTCTTTTATCTTGAGTTTGCTATTCCCTCCTGGCCTAATTACATTGTTACTTGTCTTCAAAAACTCAGTGAAAGTCCTACCCGTTTTCTATTAGATTCTCTTGCATGATTTCATGCACCCAAAATAAAATCTCCTGAAATCTTGGTAGAACAGAATGTCTGTGTATCTCATTGTATCACATTGGCCTCAAGGAATCAAATAAAAGCAGCATTGATTGTTACCTAGTTGGAAAACCTCAGTGCTGGGTATGATCAGGTTAGCAAACCAGCTAGAACCGGGTCCTTGCGCTCAGCAAATTTATACACACGAAGGAAGAAGACAAATATATATATATATATATATATATATATATATATATATATATATATGTATATATGACCACGAAGCCCGGACGGCGTAAAGGTGCATCTTTTGGGCAGAAGTGGAATGTCAGAATGGAACAGGTGCATTAAAACCACACAGGGGTGAACTTGGAGTTCCCAGTCACTGAGTTCACTGAAGGCAAGAGCTCACCTGTTCTGCCCCCACCGAGGGAGCGAGGGAGCGGTTATTGTGAAGGCGCTTCAGGAGGGACAGGGATAGAAAACTCCCGGTGCCAAACGGGGGCGGAGCCACGGACGGCTGGGGCCCTGCGGGGGCCGGGAGGGAGAGGGACAGGGAAGGACAGGGAAGAGGGGGGACAAAGTGATGGCTAGGAGTTATCCACACCTGGCTGTGCACGCGGGAGTGTGTGTGTGTGTGTGCACGCACATGTGTGCGCCTGAGGGCACACGTGCTTTAGCAGCAAATATCCGAGAGAGGCACAGGACAGCTCCCTCCAGAATCCCCAAATAATTGGTGAATTAGTAGGAATAATAAAGTCTGTTATCTGACCTCATCTCTCCCAGAAAGAACTCAGTGGAGACATTCTTTGCTCCATCACCTGAGGGGCTGAGGGTGTCCCCTAGTATCTGAACCGTGTCTTTTTACCCCATTCTATACTGAGCACTGGAAAGAGCACCACCCATATGACTAGGGAACAATTTGTTTGTGTGTTCTTTTCCTTTAAAAAAATTTTTTTTAAATGTTTGTTTATTTTTGAGAGCGAGACAGACTGAGGGGCACAGAGAGAGAGGGAGAGCTCTGAGCTGTCAGCCCAGAGCCCATTGTGGGGCCTGAACTCACGAACTGTGAGATCATGACCTGCTCCAAAGTCGGGCGCTCAACCGACTGAGCCACCCAGGCGCCCCTCTTTTTCTTTTTTTAAAGGCAATGTGAACTACAAAAGTCTAGATCCTTCTAGCATTAGGAACACGAGGGATTTAGAGCATGTGATTGAGTTCAGGTGAAATAAAATTAATGCAGAAATATGACTGTGAAAAACAATAGCAGAGAAAATACCATATGATGTGCAGTGTTTACCCCATAAAATTCTAGTTCAGGGACTATTATGCATATGTTCATATATTTTAATACCTAAAAATTAAGAAATATATGACATAAAATGTTCACAGAAGCTACAACATAAAATTATGGTAGAATGGGTGTGTAGTATAGTTTATTCCCTTAGAATACTTCAAAATCTGAATTTAATAATGCATTAAATTATTAATCATAAAACAATTTTATAAAATTGTTTAATACACAATTTTAATACACAATGCAACAATCCAATAATGGAGAAGTCCCTAGCCCTTCTTATAGCTTTTAAAAATTATCATCCTTCATTTTACATCTATAGGCAGATCTGTAAATAAGAAGTAACTATTTAAAAATTTTTAAATTTTTAACATTTATTCATTTTTGAGAGACAGAGTGTGAGTGGGGGAGGGGCAGAGAGGGAGAGGGAGACACAGAATCTGAAACAGGCTCCAGGCTCTGAGCTGTCAGCACAGAGCCCAATGCGGGGCCTGAACTCGTGAACTTGGAGATCATGACCTGAGACAAAGTCGGATGCTTAACCGACTGAGCCACCCACGCGCCCCCCCAATTAGCTATTTTAAACATTAGAAAGTACAATTTTAAGTACTTCATGTTGGATACTTCTTGCCTAGTGAGTTATGCAGGAAAGGACCCTTGCTCCCCCCACACAACATACTACACAAACTGAGTCTTTCCATTTAAAACAAGTCTTTTGTGGGGCGCCTGGGTGGCTCAGTCGGTTGAGCGGCCGACTTCGGCTCAGGTCATGATCTTGCCGTCCGTGAGTTCGAGCCCCGCGTCGGGCTCTGTGCTGACAGCTCAGAGCCTGGAGACTGTTTCACATTCTGTGTCTCCCTCTCTCTGCCCCTCCCCAAACAAGCTCTGTCTCTCCCTCTCAAAAATAAATAAATAAACATTAAAAAAAAAAAAAAAAACCACCTTTCGAGCAAGGTAATCACAATAGTACGTGAAAGACAAATTGCTCCTTTGGGGGGAGGAGAGGATGGAATTAGGAAAGAAAATGTAATCAACAGATTTAGATAATTAGTTGGAAGAAATCATCAAAAGCCTTATGTTGGTAATGAAAATTTCAAAACTCACCTGAAGTCATTGGCTTAATTTATGCATTCATTTATTCTTACATTAATTCATTTAATAACTATTAATTAACATCCACTATGAAATGGAAATTAAAACACTTAGGCAAGTCTTCTTGGTTGCAATTCACAAGGCCCCACTGCTCTAGTAGGAGCAAAACACTGGGGGGCTGTTTTAAAGGTCTGAGGCATCTAAAGGAAGGCACGGGTGGGCAGGGGGTGCTGGTTGTCACCGGGGACCATACCTGCACATCTGTCTTGACCCAAGGTGACAAGATTCTCTCCCTCTCTTGTCTGTTTTGTTGTGTTCTCTCCTAGCGAACCAACCTGCTCTGATTTTGGTGTGCAGGATCAAAAGTACCAGACCATTCCCCTGAACAGGCATGGGTACCGGCCCACACCCACGGACAGTGACTGCCATCTGAAATCAAAATCCAAATTCCAGGAAGAACGGATCTAGTTGGCCCTGCTCTGCTCTCATTACACCTCAGACTCACCAATTACAGTTGGGAGCAGAGTCATGCAGTGTAAACACTGCCCCAGGATCCTAGCCCCAAAGATGAGTCGTGGGTAGTTCCCAGAACAAGAACTGAGGTGGAGCCCAGGGGCTGTAAGACCTTAGAAACCTGAGGTTTCGGGTGCTATCACCAATACCCTCCTTTATGAGCTTCAGACAGAACCCACAGATTATGTTATGTAGCCAGGAAGATGGCTTTTCAGTTTTATTCTTTCTTTCTTCTTATTATTTATTTTGAGAGAGAGCATGAGCATGAGCAGGGGAGGGGCAGAGAGAGAGGGAGGGAGAGAGAATCCCAAGCAGGTTCCATGCTGTCAGCGCAGAGCCTGACATGGGGCTCGATCCCACAAATTGTGAGGTCATGGCCTGAGCCGAGATCAAGAGTTGGGCACCTAACCCACTCAGCCACCCGGGTGCCCCCAGAAAGATGGCCTTCGAAAGTCAATATACTGCCCTATATTATAATGTAGAGGAAAAGAAAAGGAAGGCAATTTAAGACGAAATGGTATGCTTTGACCCCTTAAATACCTTGCACGTATGAAGACATAAGCAGGTACTGCGACCCTTATACAACACACACAAAATTACTGTGAGTGGGGTAGTTACAGACACAGTTCAAATGCAGGCGAGTTATAGTGAATCTTCCACTCAAATGCTGCAACTCACAGCATTCCCTGGGATGTATTTTTCTGAAGTGTGGAGAGTTTGGGGTCCATTTCTGAAGCAAACTACATCTTCTCTTGATTTGCACATTAACTGAATTTCTATAAAATTGGGTGTGTGTTGGAACCATGCAGAAATGTGTGTGTGTGTGTTATTTAAACTTGGATGGGCTCAGAAAAACAGAGTTTTCACTTGTATGAGCATCCAGCAGCACCCCAGAAATCTGGGTAGGACGAAGAAGGCTGAAGAAGGTTCTGTGTGGTGCCCGAAGCTCCCTGTGCACTGTGGGACGTCCAGATCCTCTGGCAGAGTCTGCTAAATGCCAGTCGCACCGCAACAGTTGTGACAACCCAAAGCTTCTCCGTGAATCCCAGACGACAGCTCACATTAGAGGTCATGGGCTTAGGAATGTATTTCTTGAAAGAGTTCAGATGTACAATTCCATTTGCTCATCTGCTCAACTTTAGTTCTCAAAGTCCGCACGCTTTTCACAGTGACCAACGCATGCGTGAAATCCACTGGCAATGGTCAGCCATCACTGTGTTTGGCCTGTTATCGCTCTGCCCAAACCCAAGCAATTCTTCTTCGGACCTCCTCTTTTTAGGGTTGGTGCTCCTCGGATCTCCTTCTCATTCCACATCCTCCTTGGATAGTCTGTCCACTCCCAGACCTTCTGGAATGAACTCCAGGCTGATGGTTCTAGTATTTATACCTTTGGTGCAGAGCTCTCCTTAGAAATTCAGAACAAGGGTGCCTGGGGGGCTCAGTCGGTTAAGCATCCGACTTTGGTCATGATCTCACGGCTCATGAGTTCGAGCCCCGAGTGCTGACAGCTTGGAGACTGGAGCCTGCTTTGGATTCTGTGCTCCCACTCTCTCTGTCCCTTCCCCACTCATGCGCGCGCGCTCTCTCTCTCTCTCTCAAAAATAAATACACATTAAAAAAGAAATTCAGAACATGTTCTACCGTCAGCTGAACTGGCCCTTGGACAGTCCCCTGGGGAAACCAAATGCGACATGGACAAAACCAACCTTACGATTCCCCACCACCCTTCCTCTCCCCAATGCTGACTGGTGACCTTACTGTGGTTTCATGCGGCAGATAGCAGATGCCTGTAGCTAAAATGCTACTTGCTGCACGGGGGGTAGGTGGTCACGTTACAGCACAGTTATCTTTGATTTTCTCATTCATCTCAGTGATTTTCTGGGTTACTTAGACGTTAAGACTAGTAGAGACTCAGGCCCGGAGTATAGATGATACTACGGTCTTCCGGGTACAGCAGAGTGCGTATGCACACGGTTTTAGGAAAAGCTGAGTTTCCCTGTGGTGTGCAGAGCCCGTGGGGAGGGGGGGCCAGTGTGGGTAAGAGGCAAGGGGGACCTGCAGGGAAGGCCTTGAGATTCCCCCCCTTCTCCCCATGATGGATGAACAGGCACCCGGAGGGTCAACCTTGGGTCGGCCCTGCTCCTCGAGCTGATCAGTATGGACCGTGCTTCCCAGCATCCTCTTATCCCCGTGACTAAGTGTAAGCCTCCGGACGGGGCAGAGATGTCTGCACATCTGGCCACCCCGATGAGTCAGAGCTCGCTGCTGGGGACTTTCTTGTCTCTCCCAACATGGGGCGCGGGCATGGCCATGACCTGGAGTCCAGACCGCCACGGAGATGCCTACCCCAGGTTCCCAAGACCTGGTCGTGGAAAAACAGTTACGGTTTTGTTTTCACAAACTTCTACGAAATTTACCATTTCTCTACGTATGACTCAGAAAAAGCCCACGACAGCATTAACGGTATCTCCGTCCCTGTTACCAATGGCAACCACGGAGAGTTTCAAACTTTATCACAGTAATTAGCGACATCTGACAGTGAGCACATTGTCTATGTGCCTCGCTGCTCGGATGATGGTGCTAATTGGTCTTCCTCTGGACTGAGTTTTTGAATGTCTAATTAAGGGCACACAAATATTACCGTATGCATACCGTGCTCCAGCGGCCATAACAAAACAGCACAGACTTGGGGGCCTAACCAACGGACATTTAGTTTCTCAGTTCAGGACGCGGGAAGTCCCAGATCAGGGTCCTAGCTCATTTGGTTTTTGGTGAGGCCTCCCTTCCCGGCTCACAGATGGTCGCCTTCTTGCTTCTGTGTTCAGGCGGCCTTTCCTTGGTGAGTGCACACGCAGAGAGAGAGAAAGAGAGAGAGAGAGGAAAAGAGAGGGGAAGTGAGAGAGCAGAGAAAGCGAGCCAGGGCTTTGGTGTTTCCTTTTGTAAGGGCACTAATACTATGAGATGGGTCTCCACCCTTATGACCCATTTGACCTTAATTCTTTCTTTTTTTTTTTTAAGTGTATTTATGTTGAGAGAGAGACAGAGAGGCAGCATCAGCAGGGGAGGGGCAGAGAGAGAGGGAGGGAGAGAATCCCAAGTAGGCTCCGTGCTGTCAGCACAGAGCCCGACACAGGGCTCAATGTCACGAACCATGAGATTATGACCTGAGCCAAAATCAAGAGTCAGATGCTTAACCGACTGAGCCATCTGGGAGCCCCCCCCCCCCCGCCCCCCGCCCGCTTAATGACTTCTTTCCTCAAAATACAGTCACATTGAAGGTTAAGGCTTCAACGTATGAATTTCGTTTGTTGGGGACAGGGGGTGTGGGTTGTGTGCAGACCATAACATTTAGCCCATGACACTACACTGCAATTTCACAACATGTTTTGTTTTTGCGGCTTATAATTTGATAACTGTATTCATATATCGTGTCCTTTTTAGTCTTCCATATTTCATGATTCACACTTAAAATAATTTTCGAGGAGCCTATAGTTCTTGTCACGCTGATGCAGCGGAAGACTGTATAAAACAAAGTAAGGACCCTGTCTAGAGCACGATTGTAAAATACGACAGGAAGAACGTTAGTCTCTCAGTAACTCCATGGATCCAAAGGCACCATGCCCCCTGCCTTTGGGTTTAATTTCTCTGTTCTTTCTGCATGGAACACACTCCCTGACTTTGGGGGTAAACTCTTATCCCTCCTGCGTTAATTGCAGACTTTCCTATCCCAAGCCTGAGCTGATTGCCCCCCACCCGCCTCGCCCCAGGAACCACTGCTCAGCAGCTCTGGACATTTGTACAGTCGTTGTCTGTTCACATGTTTGCATAATCCATGAAAACTTGTTTTCACCTATAGCATACTGGGTTCTCAATTAATATTGATTGAATAGGTAAATAGTCAAGCAAATGGATTCCATAATAGGATAATGAGATTCCCAGAAGGGAAGCAGACCTGAGTATCGACTGCCCCTCGCGCCCCCCTGCCCATGCTAGGCAAACTAACTATGGAGGAATAGTGTTGTTTAAGGGAAATAAACTGATGATTTTAACTCAGAAGAAAACAGGGGTGGGTGTGAGAAGTAAGGGAGAGGAATCATTTTCAGAAATACCAAATAAAAGCTGCACTGTCTAATTAACAGGTTGCAAAAACCTATTGGAAATATGTACCAACCGCCCTCCCCCAAACGGAGTCCCGAACCCTTAGACACTTCACTTCCTGGTTCTTCTTCCCCTTTCTGTTTTTAGGGCTTATTTTCACAGGCTTTGCAATGAGCAGGCGCCAAAGAACAAAGGGAGGAGGGACTGAAAGTCTCTGCCTCCCTCCAGGGAAGGTATGGTTGTTCCAATCAGACTACTGTCTGCCTTACATGGGCACAGGCTACATCCAGGTGAGGCTGTAAGCTCTGTAGTACCAGCCAATGAGGAGCCAGGGGAGGGACTTGTGTGTTAGGAGCCAATGAAGAATCAGAGGAGGGGTTTGTGTGTTAGGAGCCAATGAGGAAGCAGGGGAAGGACTTGCGTGCTAGGAGATAAATTGTCTGCTGTAACTGCCCTGAGTGTGCCTGTCCCTCAGGCACCTGCTCTTGCAAGAATGTTGATTAAAGCCTCCCTTCACCATGCTCCAAGTCTCCACGTCCCTCCTTTGATTGGGTTGGTGGGCTTATTTGTTACAGTGGGTGATAGAAAACAGAGGGTTAACTTTAATGTGGTCGGCATTTGAAAATACCGTGTCTAATCCTGGTTCTTCATTAACTCATTGTGAAAAATTAGTCAAATCACTTATACTACAGTCAGTTTACTCAAGGGTAAAATATGGCAGACTCACCAACATCTCAGGCTTATTATAAAATTTAAGTCAAATGACTAAGTATTTAGACGTTGTAAAGAGATCTCCCTAAATAGTACAAAGTCTAACACACACTTATTACTTTAATCCATATCAATCAATAATATAACAAGTCCAGGGAACCTGGATGGCTCAGTCAATAAAGCATTTAAGCCTCTGACTTTGGATCAAGTCATGATCTCACAGTTCATGAGTTTGAGTCCTGGTTTGGGCTCTGTGCTGACAGCTCAGAGCCTGGAGCCTGCTTTGGATTTTGTGTCTCCCTTTCTCTTGTCCCTCCCCTGCTGGTGCTCTGTTTCTCTCTCTCTCTCAAAAATAAATAAACGTTAAAAAATTAAATAATATACCAAGTCTAAAGGGTACCTGAATAACTTGGAGATCGATATTCATGTAATACCTAAGGTATTATTAGATCTTTTCTTGGGATTCCTGTGCTCAGAAAGCCAGTCTCATGCTTGTTCTGTGTGGTGACAATCAATACACGTTTTCCCCATTCCTACTCTGCATTGGGAATCAACTGAGAGACAGGCAAACAAATCAGGCAGATGGGGATTCAAATATTTATTACCGCAGAAGCCGTGAGCAAACATGGCTTAGTTGTGTGGCAACAGCATTCTTACTAATACTATGACAAACCCACAAAATTTACTGTAAACTGTTGAAATTAAGGCTTTGAAACTTCTTAGCTCAAGTTACGTCCTTGTGTGCACCTTGATTTCATTATCTGTAAATAGAAAGAAATGTAATACCAACCTACACATAGCTTGTAGTTTTGTGTGTGTGTGTGTGTGTGTGTGTGTGTGAACCACATCAAATGTGAATATATTACAGGTACTTCTAAATGCTGTAAACATTTTGTTAATTTAACACCAAAACAGAAATAATAAATAGTAATACTTCTGAGATGATAGATTTTGTAACTCAAGAGACGCAGGGGTACTGGCTATAGGGCATTTTTTTGCACTAGGCACTCTCTCGGTGTATACTTCCTGTGACAAATTTATAGTTCCAGAATTTGAAACTTGAATACTTTCAGGGGCATAAGCATCCGACTTTGGCTCAGGTCGTGATCTCGAGGTCCGGGAGTTCCAGCCCTGCGTCGGGCTCTGTGCTGACAGCTCGGAGCCTGGAGCCAGCTTCGGATTCTGTGTCTCCCTCTCTCTCTGTCCCTTCCCCACTCACACTCTGTCTCTGTCTCTCTCTCTCAAAATTAAAATAAACATTAAAAAAATAAACGAATATTTTTATGTGTATTTGCTCATTTATCTTCAATGTTTTAGTCAATCGTACATTTGAGTGTCTTTTTTTCTAGTTCTATCATTTTATCATAGTGTATAAAGATAATTCACTTAGATTGACTTCAGTTTGTTTTTTCAAAATATGACCTAAATTCATTCGCTGAGCTAGAAAATCTTTTATTGTTCTTGTAAGTACTCTCTCTTCCTACATCACTCATTTCCTCTTCTTTCGTATTTATTCTGAGCTCTAGATTACTGACTAGTTAGGTAACGTCTGACTTCAGACTTCCCTTGTTCTTCCCCTGGTCCCAAACCAAAAAAGTTTCAACCTGTAGTCAGTGAGTTTATAAAGAGGGAAATTCAGAAAGCAAATGAGTGAGTGAGAAGTTCAGTGTCTCTCTGGTACCTGGTGCTTTCTAGAGAATCATGGATATAAAAGGTGATTTGTCTTCCTACGTACCCCAACCCCTTCGGCTCTTGAATGAGAAAAGGTGACAGAATGACCTTAAACCCTGATTCTCAAGCACTGAATAAACCCAACTCCAGCAGCAGGTGTCATGAGTGTACAATATTCACAATCAAAGACACAGAAATTGTGGTGAACAATTTGCAAATCCACCAAAAAGAGAAGCGGTCGCGTACTTTTTATGGAGAAAGTATATAGTTTATAAACATTCGACACCTACAGAGGCTTGTAGCTTCTATAAATAAACTGTTGCTTGAATTCTAGAATAATCTTGTGAGGGCAGTGAGCCTAAATGATGCTCTAAACCCAGCACTCCTCGCCACCAACTTCCACAATGAGGCCTTTGCTGAAATCCAGCCTAGGAAAGTAGAGTGACACATCCTTACAGATCTGTGGCCCTCCGATCCAGGGCAAACTCCAATACAGAACATCATAATTTGGCCAAGATTGTTCTCAAATAGCCCAAATCCATAGGATTCTGAAGTCTCGTTTTGGTTATGGACACTGGAGAGGGTTCTTCTTTCTGGATTCGGTGTTGTCATTCCAGGCAGGGATTGCTTTCAAAGCCCAAACTGAGATTCTTGTGGCCAACTGGCATATTTTTATTTATACATGCGTGTGTTTGCACGTGAATAGCTATAGAAGTAAGAAAGTCTACTAATCTTTTAATTTTTTTAAATGTTTATTTATTTTTGAGAGAGAGAGAGAGAGACAGAGTGAGTGGAGAAGGGGCAGAGAGAGAAGGAGACACAGAATCCGAAGCAGGCTCCAGGCTCTGAGCCATCAGCACAGAGCCTGACGCGGGGCTCGAACTCACGGACCGTGAAACCATGACCTGAGCCAAAGTTGGACGCCTAACCGGCGGAGCCACCCAGGCACCCCGAAAGTCTACTAGTCTTGAGAAGGAACGACTCTCCTAAGGTGACTTTCATCATGCACATTAGGGCAAGTAAAACATAACTCCCAGGGCAGTTATTACATAAGACAAACATTAAGCAGAATTTGTCACAATTAGGTATTTTATTTCTCCTCTCTCTTCATTCTGATCATATAAGTGCAGTTTATTTGTGAATTTCCTTGAAGTATTTTTTTTTCCATTTATGAAAACCAAGGCTATTTTACTCAGAAGAATCTTCCAAAAGTTTTCTTGGGTGGTGGCCCCAAAAGGTAAAACCGCAGGGAAGCTCAGAATGTGACCTGGGGAGTAGGGTCTTTGCAGGCGTCATCAAGAGGGCAAGGCTGTGTGGACAGGCAGAGATTGGACTGTGGCATCCACAAGCCAAGGAATTACATGGATTGTTGAGTCCCCGGAAGCTGAATGGGTGGCATGGACCAGACCCTGCCTCCAGAGGGAACCGACTCTGCTAACACCTTGACTTTGGACTTCTGGCTCCTTAACGAGAAAATTTATGTCATTGTAAGCCACATTTGTGGTAATTTGTTACAGCAGCCGTTGCTACTAGAGTAGCTAATCATAAAATTCAAAAACGATTTTATTTAGGTCATTCCCTATCGACTTTCATGAAGATCACTAAAAAAAGAAATTGTCATTAAAAACAACAGCAAAAAAACCACCAGACAACAATTTCCTGTCCTTGGATCTTGTTTTTGCATTTTTGAAATTTATGTTCGGTATTTTTAAAATTTCTGTTTTGTTTCAAGCACAACTAGGTTAGTTAGGGTTGATAGCTTATCATCATATAAATTATGAGTTGGAAAGGGGCCCTTGGGTGGCTCAGTTCGTTGAGCGTCTGACTTTGGCTCAGGTCATGATCTCACGGTTTGTGGGTTTGAGTCCTGTGTTGGGCTCTGTGCTGACACCTCGGAGCCTAGAGCCTGCTTTGGATTCTGTCTCTCTCTCTCTCTCTCTCTCTCTGCCTCTCCCCCACTCAGACTCTGTCTCTCTCTCACTTTCAAAAATAAATAAACATTAAAAAATTAAATTATGAGTTGGAAAAAGTAACTAATAAAAGATCCTTGAATAGTGAAGAAGGGTCACTTGAACTTGGCCTTCTTGGCAATAAAGTATAAAGCTATTACATTCCTTTTGAGAACCTGTAATGTAATTCTGATGATCTCAACATGTAGGCAGCCATCTGGAAAGAAGAACTTCGGGGGTGCCTGGTGGAAAAAGCCATCAGAAATGGAAGAATTTGCTGTCATAATCAACATCTTCATTATCATCAAAACCTTATTACTGAGGTCATATCACTGAAGTAGGTTCTAGAGAGTCTGACAGAAGGTTCTGTCCTCAAGATGGACGCATCTCAGAGAACGAGAGATAAATACATTTGACTTGTCTGAGTCTTGCATGAGACTTGTTTGCAGGCGTCCCAGTGGAAGGCAGGACCCACGGAACTTAATCATCGCACGTGGATGGACTGCGAATAAATTGAGGGAAATGCAAGTCAGTCACGCGTGTCCAAACCTGAGTGGCTGAGAGAGAACGGTATGGCCAGTGTTGTCGCTGAGACAGAGGATTCTGGAGGATTCCGCGGCCAGTGCCTACGGGGGTGGAGTGTGCTCTTTGGTAGACATGCTGAGTGGAGGGAATAATGAGAAGCTATAATCTGCCTTCAGCTGCAGATTTGTGTGTGAATCTGAAGACGGGTGTTAGAAATTGAGGTACACTTGAAGCATCGTCAAGGCTCACGTCCTAGTCCTCTGCTTTTAAAGAAACAGGTCTCCAAGGCTTACCTACCACGACAGTCTTGTTTGGGCCGACTTACTCTCTAGTTCCCTCTTTTTAATAAAAACACCTAGATTTTTGTTTGAGGATTTCCCAGCCCCTCGAATCAGTTTGTTTTAGAAGCAGCTAGATGCCCCTGCAGGTTTGGGCTCAGGCCTGAGGTCATCAGTTCAATCCCATCCTGCCTCCAGCCCAGATCAGATGGATTGTTTTAGGGATCTGGGCAATTATTCCCAATAGGCCCGTTAGAATGATGCCTAGGACTTTATTTAATGATTGGGGCAGCTGGCTTGGAAACGGGGCATGAAGATTGTTACCAAAGGGGGGTCAGACACAAAAGGGGGGCAGATCCAGGAGCACTGCAGGGGCCAAGCGATGGCGGGCCCCAAGGACGCCGCCTCCAAGCTTAAAATCCCTCTCACCTCTTAGTTAGGTGTGTCCAGAACTTTCCTTTTTAGCTTTACCAATTTAATTTGCGACTCTCAGCTTTTATTGTTACATTGTCACGTTTGCTAATATAATTGATTCTTGAGACTGAATTTACAGATTGCACAAGATATTCAACCCGTGCGTCAGCACCGTATATTTCTAATTTTTTTTTTTTAACGTTTATTTATCTTTGGGACAGAGAGAGACAGAGCATGAATGGGGGAGGGGCAGAGAGAGAGGGAGACACAGAATCGGAAGCAGGCTCCAGGCTCTGAGCCATCAGCCCAGAGCCCGACGCGGGGCTCGAACTCACGGACCGCGAGATCATGACCTGAGCTGAAGTCGGATACCCAACCGACTGAGCCACCCAGGCGCCCCAGCACCGTATATTTCTAACTCTAGGCTAGGACAGGCTTGGTAATTTCATCTGAGACCTGCACACTGTCAGGGACCTCTAACATCATGGAGTTCAAGCCCTCATTTCATAAATGAGAGACAGAGGCCACGAAGCATAATTGAAATTGTCCGAGCTAATAGACACAGATAACGGCGTGGCTAAGGTGGAAGCTCAGTTCTCTTTGGCAGCAAAAGCACTTCTCCCAGAACAGAGCATTTTTCGTGCTGCTTTCCTGGGACTGAGACACCCCCGGGGCAAGGTGCCCAGCTGAGAGGGCTGTGCAGGGGTGAGGGCAGAGGGGAGCAGAAGTATTCAGGGAGCGAGTCCTGAAGGGAAGCGAATAAATGCTATGTCCTCAGAAAGCTTCCACCACCTCCTAGAACAAGTGCAGACCCAGAATGAAAGGAGACAGACGTGAGTTCGCAGCCCTACCGCCTTCACCGGTTTGCTGATTGTGTGTTCGCTTTGTCTCTGTCGGCCTGGGGGTAAGAGGCTGAACACAACCAGGCATGTAGACATCGGGGGGTCCAGCGAAGAGACACTTACACGATCGGGGTTAAGTTCAAGAGGGATCGGGGTCAGGAACCCACCCTTGCCTCAGACCGGAGGGCAGGCGGAAGGGGGAGAAGGGCATTTCAGACCAAGAGAAGACCGTAACATCGGTGTGTGGCAGAAAGCAAGGGGAAGGGAGATTCAGTTTCACGACATTCACGTGGCTGGGTCGCAGAGCCGCAGAGCAGTGAGTGACACTGGACAGGAGCCCGTTCCCCGGCGGAGACAAAGCACCCAGAATCCAGGCACCGGAGCCCGCGGTGTCCCGCGAGAGGACGTGTCCTGAAAGGGACGTGTGAGCCCTTTCTCCAGGAAAAGACCGAGTGTCCAGGTCTAATCTGGAGAGTGACTTTGCAACGGAGAAAATCGTTTTCGGAGGCGCCTGGGTGGCTCGGTCGGTTTCAGCTCAGGTCATGACCTCAGGGTTGGGAGTTGGAGCCCCGCATCCGGCTCTGTGCAGACAGCTGGGAGCCTGCTTGGGATTCCTTCTCTCTCCCCCTCTCTGCCCCTCCCCTGCTCACGCTGTCTCTGTCTCAAAAATAAACTTAAAAAACAAAAAAAGAAAAGAAAATCATTTTCAAGGCAACCGACCTTTAAAACCCTTAAAGACCATAGGCCGAACAGCATTCAAAGTCCAGGCTTTTGGCTTTGGTCTTAGTGGCTTTTAACATAGCACAAGGCATTTCTAGGTTTAGAAAAGTGGAGTGCATAAGTGAACACAATTCCTGTAAACAACATTTATTCATCCATGGTTCTGCAGAAACAAAAGCTTGCCCTCGGAAAAAGTTTTTATTACAGCAGAAGCTATCTTTTTTTACAAAGAGACAGCTAGACCACTTGAGTATTTAAACATTCCATTCTCGATATAACGAAGTCTCATTTAGTCCAATAACCTCATGGTTTTTTTTTCTTATTAAATACATACAGTTGTCAAGTTATATCACAGGTTGTCTTAGTGTGCTTTGAGGAAAACTAACAGGTGTCTGTATTTTCCAGTTTGCTGTGGATCCTTTAAACGTGTCATCTCCCACCCACTGCAATTTTCTTTATAACTGGACAGATTTGTGGGGCGCCCAGGTGGTTCAGTCGGTTGAGCGTCTGACTGGCTCAGGTCATGATCTCACGGTTTGTGAGTTCACGCCCTTGCTGTCAGTGCACAGCCCGCTTTGGATCCTCCCCACCCCCCACCCCCCGCCCCTCTCTGCCCCTCCCCTGCTCACACATGTGCGCTCTCTCCCTCTCTCTCTCTCTCTCTCTCTCAAAAATAAACATTAAAAATCTTTTTAAAAAAGTATTTGCTGGATACACCTTTTCATAGTTAGCTACTTGTGCCCTATGTGTGGGCTCTCTGGCCTCCTTAAAATAATATTTCCATAGTATCAGTGGTTAACCAATTACTTGGCAAACGTCAGACATACTCACAAATGGTCAGTTTGCTCTGAAAGTACCATGTTCTCTCACATTTCTTAGCGGTACCTGGACAGAACATGTTATTTCCCATTAGCTAAACTCCCACCAGCCAGTTTCCAGAGTTCTTACCTTCTCGAAAGCAGCTTGAGTTCCAACACACTTATGAATTCCATTCGATTATTTAGCTACACACCCCGGGACGAGTTCTCTGAATACTTCTAATGCTCCCTTATCACCACACACCTGAAACTCAGCACGTAGGGCAGGCTGAGCTCATTGTTCAGAGAATGTCTCAAAAAAGTTGGGCAAGTTGGTGCTCTCCCTTAGAGCGGAACGGAACGCTCTGTTTTATTAAAAGTTTAGCAGATTTATGGAGGTCCATACCTACATACAATGTATGCTACTCACCCGTGGAACTGACACACTGTAGGCCCACGGCTCCTGAACATTTTCACCTGCAGAGAACTCTCTCGGGGGCTTCTCTGTCTCCACTTCGGGTAGCTGTTATCTTTTGTCCCCACAGCTCAGGCCAGGGAAGCCGGGGACTGAGGCCCAGAGCAGCTCCCGCAGTGTTCTCTTCTTTTATTTCTGCTTTTCTCGGCGTGTGTCTGAGATTCATCTGTGTCGGCGTGGGTCCCTATCAGCTGCTCCTTCTTCGCTGACTAGCGAGCCTTCAAAGGCACGGTACAATGCCATCGTTTGTCCATTTGCCAGTAGATGGATCACTGGGCTGTTTTCAGTTCAGGGTTAGATATACAAGTCCTGCGAGATACGAGTTGTTTTTCCCCAGAAGTATGTTTTTATTTCTTTTGGGTAAACACCTATGTGTGGAATTTCTGGGCCATAATTTTAAATTCCCAGCAGTAGTGTATGTTATCCAGTGGCTGTACACCCTCAGCAACATTTGATATCGTTGGTCTTTTCATTTCAGACATTATATTGGTTATAAAGTGATATGTAATGGTGGTTTTAATTTGCGTGTTTCTGATCACCGAGGACATTGAGCATCGTTTCATATATTTATTGGCTATTCTATTTCACATATTTATTTGCTCATTGCTTTTTTTTTAAAGTGTATTTATTTATTGGCGCGCCTGGGTGGCTCAGTCAGTTAAGCGTCCGACTTTGCCTCAGGCCGTGATCTAGAGGGTCCCACGTCGGGCTGTGTGCCGACAGCTTGCAGCCTGGAGCCTGCTTGGGATTCCGTGTCTCCTTCTCTCTCTGCCCCTCCCCTGCTCATGCTCTGTCTCTCTCTCTCTCTCTCTCTGAAAAATAAATATTAAACAATTAAAACAATGAAAAAGATTTTTTAAAAGTTTATTTATTTATTTTGAGAGGGAGAGAGAACATGCACGAGCAGGGGAGGTGTAGAGAGAGGGAGGGAGAAGCCCAAGCAGGCTCCGAACTGTCAGTGCAGAGCCCAGTTCGGAGCTTGAACTTGTGAAGCGTGGGGTCATGACCTGAGCTGACATCAAGGGTAGGACACTTAACTGACTGAGCCCCCCAGGCGCCCTGTTTGCCCACTTCTTCTTGGCTCATTTGTCTTCTTCCTATTGTGAGAGTTACTGGCATATTCTACATAAATAATCATATGTATATCTCACCATGTGTGTACTACCCTTCTGACTCTGAGCTGAGTAGCTTGACTCCAGAGACTTGCTTGGGAGGACAAGGCAAGGGGGATGGGTGGAACACCCGCGCGAAGACTTTCTGGGGCTGTCGGTGCAGCAACTGAGGCAAGAGGTTCCGTGGCGCGTCCCACGACTACAGTGGAGGAGGCGGAGAGGCTGAGGGGCGTCGCTGTGGGGTGAGTGATGTGCAGGGGGCAGGAGAAGGGGGAGTCCAGAGGATGGGGAGAGCTGGGCAGAGCGTGTCGGCCACTGTCTGTCCCGGCCGCGCCACCAGCAGCAAGAGTGACCTCGCGCATGGCAGTGAGACCGCGCACTCAGGGGCCAGAGGTCAGCACTGAGGCTGGGGACTCTGAAGAGTGCCTGGCGGGTCCGTGGGATGGGTTAGAACTCACTCACTGCCTGCAGAGCCACGGGGCCCGTCCACACCGGCGCCCTTTCCGGTTTCCCCTGAGGCTCATCTGAACACGCCTGGCTCGTTGTGATGGTGGTGGTGGCGTTACCGACATGGGTGTGAGTTTCCAGGAAGTAAAGGTAAGTCACCAGTCAGGATTTACCTACCTGATACTGGCCCGGAGGCCCGCAGTCAAGGAAGCGGCTGATGCAGAAAAGTGGTTTGAGACACCGCTGGACATTCACACTTGAAGCTAGAAATGTCAATTGCCGCTTGAGGTTAAACATTTGTTTTCCAGAGTAAACGTTACAGCCTCCGCCTTTTGGGACCGTGTGCCATTCAAGTACACGCCTACAGGACAGCGATACATCTTGGAAACAGCTTTCACTCCTAACCCATATTTATGTTTAAGTGCAAAGCCATTTAGTCCTCCAGTTCGTTGTAATCGTCAACACAGAGGGCACATAAGAACATTTCCTTCATTGTATAAAAATAAAACAAAACCAAGTACTTTTCTCTGCGTTAGCTTCCTTTTGAATACTAATGCACGAGAGCCCGGATTAAATTAATCTCAGCTGTCACAGTCACACTTGGCAAATGAATCATAAAATAGTTTCCTCTTCAGATGACAGGTTGTCCCTGACAGCAAATTAAAATCTTAATAAGGGTTTCTAAAATACACACGCATACATACATGCATAAGCTTCCTTATTGGAGCTCAGTGTCAAAATACAAATTATTGGGCTTTGTATTTCAGAAACGGTGAGCTTTTAAGAACATCTTTCAGACCTTTTTATCTGGTGGCTTCACATCCTCTCTGTGCTTGAGTACCACTTATTTACCTTCACCATAATTGTTCTGGAAATCTTAGAAGAGGCGTTGGATAATGTTCTATTTTTTAGAATTATATAAAAATCATTTGTTAGCTCTTTGTTGAAATGGTACACATATTATGGTATATTTCTCTACCTCCTACCTTTCCTTGATAACAGTGGCTTCTCGGGGCTCTGACGGAACAGAGAGAGAGGTCAGAGGACAGCTACAGATGCAGATTCCCGGAAGGTCACAGCCCAGGGACAGGGGCTCAGCAAGAGACTGTGACTTAATCACGAGCGAGTGAGTACTTCTGCTCTCCCATGCCCTGCCAGCACGTATTATAACAGTAGCTTGTAATGGGGAGAGCTGAGGGACTCAGACTCTAAGGAGGAATTCTTGGAGAAGCCCCAAAGACGTCACGGGAGACGGTACTAGAAAACTCTGAAGTCTTTGGCACGTATAGCTACAACAAACATAAACGCAACCTGGATCTCACACGAAAGGTCTCTTTACCTCAGTTCCTAATACTCAGTAGGTCATATCTTTCCCTAAAAAAAAAAAAATCACAAGCATGCTCAAAGGTGAGAAAACGTGCGGTCTGGAAAGACAACAGAAGCATCAGATGATGTCATCACTTCGATCTGACACGGACTTTGGAATTCTTTACAGTGACTGTGATTAACATGTCAGGGCCCTGGTGGAGAAAGTGACAACGTGCAGTAAGAGACAGTTCAGGAAAAGCTGGGAGGTAGAAACTGTTTGATGGGCTCCTCAGTGGAGTAGACATGGCTGGAGAGAGAATCACTAAACTTGAAAGTACGTCAAGGGGAAACGTCCCAAACTAAGATGCAAAGAGAATGAAAGAATGGGGGAAAAATAGAAGGAAGGAGGGAAGGAGGCAAGGGAGAGTGAAAGATGTCTGATATCTGAACTTTATAACGTCTGTGGTAATTTGGGGATGGGGTGAGAAGTACAGGACGAGGGTCCAGTCGAGATCACATAGTCTTGGAATGTGTATCCCATGAGCAGCTGCCTGAGTAGTTTCAGCGGATGTAGTTTCAGCCCAGCTCGGAGAGGCATGTTGTAACTGGAATTTACGTAAGACACTTTTTCCTGGCCCTGTGACATCATCCGTTCGTTCCTGGTCTCGATCCTGTCCTTTCTGGATCTGGGAGGTGACGTTAAGTGCTAGCAAATGTTACGTGCTGTATGTTTCAGACTCCTCAGTTTCCTGGCACTTGTGTCCAGACTGCGAGCCTCCACGAGTCAGCTAGCCTGGCAATGTTCTGGCGATCGTGATGGTCTCTTAATACTGTCTGCGTAGCTGGGACAATTAAGAGCAAATTGTAAACGATTCGCAGGCCAATTGTTCTCCATTTCGGTGTTCCAGTATTTTTATAGGTATTTAAAATAAAATCTCACTTAATATGTACTTTCTGGATGGGAAATGTGGAACGATTTCAAGATTGCTGTGTTTTTAACTGTTTGCAAGCTCATGTTTGATTTGCGAAAGCTTAATGCCTGCTTTAATTTTCTGAAATACTCCCCTACAAAATCGCATCGGATACTTGATGATTAGGTTTTCCCTGGAGGTTCACCAATGTGGCCTCATGACGACTGAATTTTTAAATGGGATGTTTCGCAGCTATTTCTTGAGGTTATATTGTCTTTATTCTGTTTGGGTCATCCAAAATCAACAGACTCGTAACTAAAATTTTGGATCAATGTCTGTTTGGTTTAGTCTGAAACACCGCAATGTTACACGGCCTTTGCTGAGAGGCTGAGTGGGTTTGAGGTCATGGGCTTTGGGATAAGTTTATTGGGGTGGAATCCTATCCCTATGGCTTAGAGGATGTGTGCCTTTGAGGAAGTAACTTAATCTCTACATTCCGATATATTTTTGTATGTAAAACTGAGGTAATATTGGTTCCTATCTTACCTCGTTCTCAGGGGACTAACGGAGTTTATATGCACACATCATTCAGAAGATGGCTAATGTAAACACTCAGTGACCGCTCCCCGTTACTTTAAAACTGCCTTTGGGGGCGCCTGGGTGGCTCAGTCGGTTGAGCGTCCGACTTCGGCTCAGGTCACGATCTCGCGGTCCATGAGTTCGAGCCCCGCGTCGGGCTCTGGGCTGACGGCTCAGAGCCTGGAGCCTGCTTCCGATTCTGTGTCTCCCTCTCTCTCTGCCCCTCCCTCGTTCATGCTCTGTCTCTCTCTGTCTCAAAAATAAATAAATGTTAAAAAAAATTAAAAAAAAAACAAAAACTGCCTTTGGCTATAAAAATTATCCTGTCTTGGGGCTCCAGCTACATGTTGCGAAAGCCAGCAGTTCTATTTGGTAAAATCATTTGTTAGAAGATGCACAAGTATGTGTAGTCCTGAAAGACACAGCAAGGTTTGACTAACTGGTGTTTTACCTGCTACCCACAGATGCAGAGTCAGGTCCCTATGTGCAAGGCTCCCTTCCCTAATTGTCAGAAGTGTATTTTGAGAAGTCGTGTCTTTCGCAGAGTCCTCTCCTCTCCCAGACTGACTCATAAGCATGGCATTTGTTTGTGAAGCCCGGTGATTCCTACATCCCTCCTCTGTAGGTCTGGAATGTGGTGCCTCAGAACCTGTGGTTTTAACAAGCACCATAGTTATTTTAAGGACTAGCTCAGTTGGAGAAATGTTGGTTTAAAACTCTGCATGCTAGTTGATTTCGGTCTCCCACGATAGTTGGAAACATGTACTTTTGAAAAAAAAATTTAGTGTTTATTGATTTTTGAGAGAGAGAGAGAGAGAGAGAGAGAGCAAGCTGGGGAGGGACAGAGAGAGAGGGCGACAGAGAATCCTAAGCAGGCTCCGTGCTGTCAGTACAAAGCCCGACAAGGGGGCTCAAACACACAAACAATGAGAACATGACCTGAGCTGAAGTCAGACGGTCAACTGACTGAGCCGTTCAAGCACCCCGGAAACAAGTACTTTTCATATAGATTAGAAACCATGTTAGAAAAATTAATCTCTGAGATTATCGAGAATTTTTTGTGTTTTGTGCTATATTGATATGGCTCAGTTGGACTCTCAATTGTTAGAACAATCCGTTCTTTTTCATAATGGGGATGGGGGAGGCAGAATAATGTTCCCCCACCCCAAAGATATTCACATCTAGATCTCCAGAATCTGCTAATATGTTATGTTACATGGCAAGGGGGAGTTACGGTTGCCGATGAAAATAAGATTGCTAATCAGTTGACCTTAAAATAAGGAGATTCTCCTAGATTCTCCCCGTGGGCCCAGTGTAACTACAAGGGTCCTTGAAAGTAGACGAAGGAGACAAAGGGAAGGGAGGTGTCCGATTTGAAGATGTCTTTGAAGACAGAGGGAGGGCCGTGAGCCATGGAATGCAGGCAGCTTCTAGACGCTGGAGAAGGCATGCGTTCTTCTTAATATCTCCAGCAAGGAGCACAGCCCTGTTGACCTGATTTTAGCTCAGGGAGAACTATTTGGGAATTTTGACTTTCCAAACCGTAAGATAATAAATTTGGACAAAACCTACCGGACCTTCACTTTGGTCCTGAATTTTTACATACAGCACCAAAGACACGATCCAGTAAAAAAAAAAAAAAATGATGTGACATCCACCCCCCTGCCCCCCACCCTCCGCCACCTCCCCACACATGTACCACTTGATGAATGAGACATAAACCTGGCTATTTTAAACCTTTCAGATTAGGAGTTGTTACCGTAGCGTATGAATAACTTCATCTCTTCTGACTAGTAGAAGCCAGAAGAATCAACCTGCAGTGTGTCGTGTGGAATCTCTCAGAACCAGATTTGAGACCGAAGCTCTTTCTGTGAGCTCACTTAGTAGATGCTGACCCTGAAAACACTGGTAGACGAAGTGGATTCTAGGATTAAGATGGCACTGGAGGGAGGGGATGTTATTCGCTTGAAGCTATTTTATTGGAAGATGAAAGGCAAGAATGGACTGTCCTCTTGAAGGACACAACTGCTTGCAGCTGATAAGCACTTCCGTTATGTTCCTGTTTGGGCGGGACGACGTACAACAGACGAACCTCAACAACTGTAGCAACAAATTCAAAAATGAATGTGAATTTTGCACAGCACATTCTGGTGAAAACATCGCTCCTACTACGAGTAGTTGTACAGGATTTAATGTGCATACACATCATGTGGGAACCTTGTTAAACGAAGATTCTGATTCAGTGGATCTCAGGTAGGGAATAAGACTGTGCGTTCCGCAAAAGCCCTGTATGGTGCCGATCCAGGGACCACACTTTGACAAGCAAGATGTAGAACGCACCTGTAAATAGAATATTTTTATTTTGTTGGAATGTATAATGTCAATTTTAGCAAATAATGATACATCCAGGCAGGTAATAACTATAGTCGTAGTTTCTGAAAATATGACGAATTCACCAGCTAAATTAAAATCCTTTGTCTGCTACCCATTCTCAACATTGGCGTAATCTCATAATGTATCATTTCCGTTTGGCTCAGAAAGGATTCCTCGCTGAAAACTATTACCACAGATAAAAGAGAGAGACAGGGCGAGCGCAATAATGTCAACATATAAATGAAGAAGAAAAGCATATTCTTAAAATAATTCAGGTTATTTCTTTCTTATTTTGCTTTGTTGGATGGAAGAAAATATGACAGTTTACATTTATCAAAGACGATTTACAGTGAGGATTTGGAATGTTGCAGTACATTACTAACCATTTGTTCTTTAGCATGAAATAAGATGCTCCGTGGAGGAAATGCATATTCAGTGGCAATAGTAATGTTCATGCCAGGCTAAAACCCAAAGCCAAATGTTAAAACAATTTAGAAAACAAAACTCCTAGCCATTATCTCTGTATTTTTTTTTTTTTTTTTTTGGTGACTGGTGCACCAACCTTTCTAGACTCAAATATCTGTTTTAAAAGTAAAAGCAATCTTCTTAAAGTCAAACTACACATTCATTTATTATTTGAATGCTTCCTAGCAAGTGTCCGTTACAGAGTTATTTGAATAAAACTGTTGGTTAAATACCAATTCTATTGTTATCCTTATTTACAGAATGGAGAATTGAGGCCCAAAACCCTGAGCCATCCAAGATCCTATTTCCAGCTAAGAAAACCTTAAAACAGAGAACAGGAGGAATCCTTTAGCTACACATTTTAGAGAAAAATCATGTAAAACCACATTGGGAAGACTGCAGTAAGGTATACTAGATATTGAACTTAAGTTTTGCCTGCTTTATTGGAGTTTAATTTTAGAAATATGTATTTGGATCATGAGTTCTTTTCTAATCCTACCAAATCGAGAGATGTGACTCAGATAAACATTAACATGTTACTCCCATTGAAAAATTGTGAATCAGTAATTTTTAATGTTCCGTGACTGCCTATTGCAAAATGTTTTTGTACATTAAATGTCAAATGACTAACACACAAAACCAAAAAACCTTGTATCTATTTAAGAAACTAACAGGCATTTAAAAAAAAATAAACTTTTAGTTTTGGAGTTTTTTGTGTACTATTAATTGTTGATGTTAACTCTCACTGTTGATTTAACCTCGATCCCCTGGCTGAGCAGAGCTTTTCAGACTCGCTTTGTCCACCTTTGTATACTGTCCTCTTTGGAAGGGGACTCACCAGGCTCAGCCCACACCTAAAAAGTGGGAGTTAGGGGGACACCCGGGTGGCTCAGTTGGTTAAGCGTCCAACTCTTGATCTCGGCTCAGGTCATGATCTCACAGTTTGTGGGTTGGAGCCCCGCGTCGGGCTCTGCGCTGATGGCCCGAGCCTGCTTAGGATTCTGTCTCTCCCTCTCTCTGCCCCTACCCCGCTTGTGCTCTATCTCAAAATAAATAAACTTAAAAAAAAAAAGTGGCAGTTAGAGTCTGACTCTGAGTGCAGACATCTACATAAAGGATGAGAGATACTCTTGCATGGGAATTTGTTCTTTCTCATTTATTTGTTTATTCGTTTGATTATTTATTTCTGTTGGCAGGGACTCACGGATGTTTATTTTTATATTTTGGGTTACAATCCAATAGGAAGTCAGTTCGTTGCTCAAATTGTTCCAGCTGTGGCCATTGGGAACTCTCCTAGAAGTCTCCCGTGTTCTTTCAACCCCCCTTGCCTTGTGGGGTTACGGCTGTTGACAGTGTTGCTTGCTGAATTCCTCTTACTCTTTGGTGCTACGAACATGCCCCAGGCTCATCTTGTGTATTTCCTGAACCACTCCTGGAATTGGCCATTTCTTTGAAGAGCCTGGTTCCTTTTGCTGGAGTCCAGATCTGGGGTTGGGTGTGCACGTTGCCATTGGTGGGAGTGATTGCTTCTTGGTCCTCTTAGTTGCCAGGAGCATAGAAATATATGAGTGTATTCTATCTCACGTATATGCATAGATCTGTAATATTCTTGTGTGTAGACATGTGTATCTATATCGAGCTGAATACGAGTTTATAGTTCTGTCTGCAACTCAGTTTATCACATGCATCCATTCGAGGCTTCTCCAATGCTTATCTGTAACTTCCACTCCTGAAGCGAGAACCTGATTCACACCATCTATCATCCATTTACTTAATTGCTGAGTTCCAGTGTACATGCATTGTGGTTTTCCCGGTGGGAAAGTATACATGCGTAGCTTTGTCAACTAGACTATAGGACTTACGTACGGTTTCTCTTGACTCTAGTCTTACAGACTACACCCACCTCAAAAGTTACTTAGGTCAACACTTCTTTCCTCCTCATTCAGTGAGATGTTTTCTTACGTGTGTAATTTGGTTAGACTTTCGTCACCCTCTGCATTCCATGTTGGGCTCCTGATACCTCCTAACTGATTTGTTTTAAATTTGCATACATTAAAGCTTATTCTTTGTCCTATAAAGTTTTCTATGGGTTTGGACAAAAGCATAAAGTTATGTGTCCACCACTGTAGTGTTGTCCAGAATAGTTTCACCACCCTGAAAATCCCTCGTGCTTTATCTCTGGGCCGTGACCTTCACAAGCGTTCCTCCTGTGGAATAGTTCTCCTCACCCCCGGCCCCCTTCCCCTTTCTCTCTTTCTCTGTAGAGTTCCCCATCTATTTCCTCGATGCCCTCACCTCCTGTCTATGTTTTTGTGTTATCCCTTTGGGTGAGACATAACTGTTAGATGGGCTGGAGTGGAAGAAAGACCTCCCCCAGCTGAGGTAAGGCAAACCAAGTCTTCTCTCCTGAAGGGTAGGTCTTTGGTACAGAGAAGGTTCTGGCTTCACCTGGATTATTCTTCCTCTCTCCTTGCCAGAGTCACAGTGCTATTTTTCCAGGGTCTTTACCATGAGAACCTTTTGGGTTACCTTGAGGCTTGGCCAGGAAAGTGGGAGCCCCCACCCTTAGGACTGTGACCTCTTACTCTTCCACACCATCTCTCAGCAGTTTGTAGAAATTATAATTTAAGTGGAATCCTCTGTTTATGGCTCCAGAAGCTTCTGGTCCATGTGAGCAGAGGCTGTGGCCCTCCGGATTCTCCAGTCTCCAGATTTCAAAATGGCAGGTTGCCCTGCAGCCTTGGTTCTCTGATGGGTCCAAGAAAAGTCACTTGCTTGCGGTTTGTCTAGCTTCTTCCGTGTTGTAAAAATGGGAGTGATAGCTTCTAAGCTCTTTACCCGTTGAAGATGAAATGGGTAGCCCGGCATTAGTTTCTTGAGTAAGTTTTCTCCAAAACTTCTCATTTACCTTGAAAAGAACACAACTTTACATGGGATAATGGCCAAGCAGCAAACGCCTACAGGAACATTCTCAAACAATGGAGACAGTCAACCGTATTTTACATGACTCATGGTTAAAAGACCTTGTGATGTTGATCCAGTCAAACAGAAACTCGTGGAGGAAGTGTTGAAACATTACGGGTGTTCTCAAATATTTGAAGGGCTGCCCTGTGACCGCACAGTCAGCTGGGTTGTGTGATAAATGGATTAAAATTATGTGTCAAACAGACTACCAAAAAAGAATGCATTTCTTTTCCAAGTTTATTTAGAATGTCAAAGGTCAAGCACACACACCTAATTTTCCTGTTCTGGTTAATGCATCGTGTCAGACTGTGTGCAGTCTTCTGAATTACCTACCACTGTTAGGGTTTCTTTGTTGACAAACTTAGGGCTGCTCAGTGGTAGGAACACACACAGTGGAGATTTCACTGATAAACTGCCAATGCTCTCTGTGTCTTCTCTGCCTCAAAGTTCGCCCTGTTTTCTGAAGCCAACATTTCCTTCTTGGGTCTCTTGCTTTATGGTCCTAGATTATCCGTGCAAGCACTTTGGGGTTGATGTCAGATGCAGTGAAAGTCACAATCACGTACAAATGGTTGAGACCATCCATTGCGAAGGTTCTGTCAGGGCCTGAGGACCTCGTCAACAGGAGGGAGCACAAATGTCAGAAAGTGATGTTAAATGCCACTTAAGAGGAAACTGGGGAGATTAAGAGTGTTTTCTCCTGATTCACACGTCCCCCATTCACCAGCCTTGAGCTTGTCTACTAGGATCCACACTCCATAGCCCACTGGACATAGGTCTCTGTGTTTGTGTTTGTGTCATTTGGCTGTCGCTCATCTCACCTGGGTTTCAAGAGATAATGGCCATAGCAGGTGTCATGCCTGCATAGGCACAAACAGCTGAACATTGCCTGTTTTTTCTCAGCAAGCGTCAAGTACCCCCCCGCTTCTGCAGAGTCTTGAACTTGGGGTTCTGGGACTCCGTCATGACAGTCTCATTCAGCTCCTGGAGGGTATTTTTTTTTTTAATATAATTTATTGCCAAGTTAGCTAACATACAGTGTATACAGTGTGCTCTTGTTTTCGGGGGTAGATTCCCATGATTCATCGCTTAATATAACACCCAGTGCTCATCCCAATAAGTGCCCTCCTCAATGCCCATCACCCATTTCCCCTCTCCCTCCACCCCCCCCCCCCATCAACCCTCTGCTTGTTCTCTATATTTAAGAATCTCTTATGGGTTTGCCGCCCTCTCTGAAATTATTTTTTCCCCATTTCCTTCCCCCACAGTCTTCTGTTACTTTTCTCAAGTTCCACATATGAGTGAAAACATATGATAACTGTCTTTCTCTGACTGACTTATTTCACTTAGCATAATACCCTTCCTGGAGGGTACTTTGAAAAGAAAAGGACCTATTTGCAAAAGAAATGTAAAAGGCTGATATGAGAGTTTATATATTGTTGATGGTCATAAACTTGTATGACAATAACAAAAAACACAGACCCAAACCCTCATATTGGGAAATGAAATGGTTCCAAGACACCATTGACTTGTGTCTGTCCAAGCCACTCCAACTGACTACTTAATGCTTGAAAACTGATTAAGTCTAACCACAGACATCTTTTCTAACAATATTTATATTAACCCTTTAAACTGCCTTCATACATACCCATTCTTTTAAGGATTCACAGGACTCTTGAGTAAGATTAATACTGCCTTGGCCTTCTCAACGATAGTCACTTATGTTTTATTGTTTATCACTTGAAACCTACAAGTATGATTCTTCTATCATCAGATAGCTTGACTAACATATCCCCGTATCAGTCAGAGTTGGCTTTATATCAGATTTCAAGTGGTCCATGAAAATATGGAGCCAACTCTTCATCGACTTGTTAAGAGGAACCAAGTCTCAGACTATATTCTTTCACGTAGACATCGTTTGGAGATCGTTCTTTGTACACAGCATTCATATCAGATTTTTTTTCCAAACAAGGTTAAATAGCAAACATGGGTTTGTTGGTCTTTGTTATTCTCCAATTTGCCTCCTATTTTGTCATGTATTTTCCCTCCTCTTAAGGTGAGTTATAGGACATTGTAAATATTTGGTCATTCTTTAATCACCCAAGTGGACTTTCCATATGCTTCAGACTGGATGTCAAGTTTATGAAACACTGTTTTGATTATATTCAGACAAATTGTTTTATATTTATTATGATATCTTAAATTTCCAATTTATTTGCATTCAATATCAAGATTTTTGTGGAATATCAAGATTCACTGTGTTCTCTTATTCTCTTGAGGGTGTTAACTGTACTTTTTGAATGTTTTCTACTTTACAAAATTGTTTTCTCTTCAAAAATTTTTTTGCTCCTTGTTTTCTCCTAGGAAGTTTTCTTGAAATATCTGTTAATGTTTAACTATCTGTTGATGTTTAAAAGTGGATCCCTAAAAAGTGAATTAAAAGCTCTGTGTTCACAGCGGAGTCGGCGTGTGGTTGGATATGGATCCATTCATTCTCTTGCTGGAGGCAAAGATACAAAAAATAGTAGACTTTAAAATTTTTCCTCTGAGACCAAATTTTGTCCCTATCTTCTGCCTGAGGGCAGATCAACTTTTGACCGTAGGAGTTGAGCAGGGGAAAGACAAAGATCATGCAGTTGAGGTCATGATCTTTAGCTTAATTCCTTAGTTTTACATTCAGGCCTATGTATGTCCATACATGGTATCTGCTGGGGTGCCGAGTCCCCCTGGAGGGGAGAGGCAGAGCCACCAGGCTCGGAAAGGGAAGGGATCCTGCATCCCTCATCGCTCTGTGCTCATGCCATCAGTCACCCTGGTTTTGAGTCCCCTCTTCTCCACCTGTATGTAGTACCGTATACTTCTGATTCCTGATCTTTCTCAAGCTCTTCGGTGAAAAATCCACTCAGGATTCAGCTTCTCTGTTCCACGAAGTCCATTTCCACTCTCTGTCTGCTTTCTTTCCTTCAAAGATTTGTGAACATTTCTCATCCACAGCTGCCTCTCCTTCATTCACTTTCTCTGGGAGTTTATGCTTTTCTGTCATTTTAGTAGGACTTCCAGAAGGAGCAGACATACACGAGCATGTATTTAATCTACTACTTTTGGGGCGGCTGTGTGGCTCAGTCGGTTGGACGTCCAACTTTGGCTCAGGTCGTGATCTCGTGGTTTGTGGGTTCAGGCCCTGTGTCAGGCTCTGTGCTGACAGCTCAGAGCCTGGAGCCTGCTTCGGATTCTGTGTTCCCCTCTCTCTGACCCTCCCCACTTGCGTTCTGTCTCTCTGTCTCTCAAAAATAAATAAACATTAAAAAATAAAATCTACTACATTTAACTAGAATTCCTACAATGTGCTTGCTAGAAATGTTTTGAAACTTATTTCTAAACCATATGACAGCTGGAATGCATTACTGAACAGAGCAGAGCCTTCCAATTTACGACTTTATCATTTATGCATAAGTAATGGAAAGCTGAAGGAGACTAAGCGTAGGGTCCCCGAGGTAGAGATTGGGATTTCTCTTTGGGTGGATCCTCTCATTGCTCTTGGAGGAAACGATGTGTAATTTCACATGTGTGCTACAATTTCTGTATAAATTCATGTGGGATTGAGGTCTGTACTGCATCATCTTTGTTATTTCAATGGATTAGCCTAAAAGCGGTTTCTTTAGTTTGAGCCGTGCTTCCATTTGGAAAATGAAGACTGGATACATAAACAAGGCAGTAGTCCTGTACAACTGGAGCATTTTGAACCCAATTTTGGAGTTAGACGACTTAATGATGAAAAATTAGGCCTTTGCTCTTAGACATTTGCAAGTCCTTCGACGGGTAGAAGAATGTGTCCACATTGTCTCTGCTTGATGCTCTCTGAAGGAATTTCATGGTGAATTTCTTAGCCTGGGTTGGTTAAGAACATCTCCAGTGTTAGTTCTTCAAGGGGTTATTTCAGAAACAATAAAATATAACTTTGGGAAAGTGGAATATGTTATTTGTAGTTTCTGGCGGACAGAGCGTCTTTGAGCGTCTTCGAGTGTAGACATTTTGCTTGTCAATGAACCTCCTGCAAGACGGAAGGCAGAAGGTGAGAAGGACATCAGCCCGTCTTCCCCCTTCTTCACATTGGAATCCAGCCCGGGGAAGCACTGTTATGTGGGCTGGACAAATAGTCACAGAGGGCTTGATGTTACTGGGAAGAAGGGGATTGAAACCCACGCCCACAGGCAGAATTACCCAGAACTGCAACGACGTACAGACTCCTTGTACAGACCCCTCCAGAATCTTGGAAGAAGCTCAATCAGTGCTTCCCCAGGGCAAGGTGTTTTATAAAATTTGTGAACATAGAAGGCCACTGCCTCTTTCCACTCCGACTTCCCTCCCTGCTCTGTTCCTGTGGGTGGAGAGCTTGAGGATATGGCTACAGGGAAGGTGAGTCAGGGATTCATTTAGTTTGGGTTTAATGAGAAGTATTTATGTAATTCAACCATTTTTTAACATTTGCGCGTGGAAATGGCTGCCAGAAATGTCTTTCTCAAGGACGCGAAACCCATTCCTTTAAAATGTAATCGTCAGGAGGGGTAGGGCCCATCTCCCTGTCTCGGTGGGGAGAGCCCCCCAACCTTGATAATCGCCAGGGAGCAGACAATGGGCCTAATTGTGTTTGCACTGACCAACCCGTGTGACTTTTCACTTCTGTGACCCCACTAAGCCCAGTACGCCCTTCTCTGCCCCTCTCAGTCTCCCTCTAAAATGCCTGGTGACCTCTATACTAGTCAAAGTGATGTGGGAAACAAAGGCAGAAGGAAATGGCAGATAAAATTAAATTTCCTTATAATCTGCAGCCTGTTGACAAATTAACTTGAGGCTGGCAGAGCAAAACATTTCTCCAGGAACCCCCTACTGTCTAAATGTTAATGCTTTGCTAGAGGGAAAAACAACCCTAGCTTGACAATAGCTAGGCCTCCAGCATCCTGGGAGTCTTCTTTAGCCTATGAAAATCTCCTTGGAAACTTCCCCTTGACTTTACTTCCCCCAGCTCCATAGTATATAGTCAGTTTTTCCTCATGGTCCCAGGGCAGCTCTTCCTTCCCATGGGCCCTGACCTTGTTGCTTCAGTAAAATCACCATTTTTTTTTGCACCAAAATTGTCTTCAAGAATCCTTTCTTGGCTGTCCTCTCTGAACCGTCCCCCCTCCCCCACCATCCCAAAACCCCCATCAGAAGGGGAGTCCGGTCTACACCAGACCTCCTTCCCTACTGCGGTGGTGAATTGTCCTTGCCACCCTGGTGCCTGGCTTTGTGTATTTAAGTCCCAAACTCTGCAGTCAGGCATCGATGGTGTCTTCACAGCGTCGCATGGTCCCCGACGGTGTCAGCCTGCTCAGGCTGCCATAATAAAGATACCACAGACCCGGGGGCTTAAGCAACAGGAGTTGATGTCCCCCAGGTGTGGGGGCTGGGATTCCTTCTCTGGGTGTGGGACAGCTGCCTTCTCCCTGTCTTCCCACCTGCGGCCACCTCTGTTGTGTCTCTTCTTAGGAGGGCACTGATCCCACCTGCAGGCTCCGCCCTCATGGGCGAATCACCTCCCCAAGACCCCGCCTCCACATACCCTCCCTTTGGGACTCAGACTTCAACATACAAATTCTGGAGAGACGCATGCACACGGCAGCGCAGACCGAGCGGCGTGCACAGAAAATGTCCTATAAAAGCAAATGTCCCGGTGACACTGTGTGAATCCAAGAGCCATCTGATTCCGTGATATAGTCTCAGTGGGACACGTGGTTTGCCGTTTGCTCTTGTGGATGCCAGAAAAGGTTGGACTCTTTGTTTTTTCCAGAGTTCTCGAATGTTACATGTGACGGTTGAAGTGTTGTTAATGCAGAGTACTTACGGTCTGTCGCTGCACAAGAATTCTTGAGATGCTCTGAAGTCCTACGGCTGAAGTGAGCTTGGCAAAGACGTCCTCAAATTTGACGAGAATCCTAAAAATGTCCACAAACCTTCAACAATGAATTGTGAAGGTGACGTGAGCTTCTCAAAACCGACGATAACAAAAACTCAAATTCTGGCCAGCGTGGCTGCAGAAAAAAACGGAACTGTTTTTTATAATGTAATGTAATTTATAATATAATATATAATATAATAATATATAACATAATAATATAATCTAACATAATAGTATAATGTAATTTTATAATATAATATAATATATACTACAAATTATGTAATTTATAATCTAAACATTGTGTTAGAAAAGCGTTGCCATATGAAGAGGTGGTCAACGAGAATATAGTCAAAATCAAAAATGCAGGCTAAAGCATTATAGAGGTATGTTGGCAGCTAATTAATAAAAAACCTTCTTTTCCCCCTAGATGTGATGTTTGTGGCATTTACTAGTTTTTTTAAAACTTGTACGTTATGGAGATGCTTATTTTCATTTCAAACAAATATTCAGCTTTCATACATATTTTTACTGTAACACTGTTACACTGTATTTTTTTTCTTAAAAACATTGTTTTTGTAATGTTTTTATTTATTTTTGAAGGAGAGAGAGAGACAGAGCATGAGCGGGGGAGGGGCAGAGAGCGGGGGAGACACAGAATCCAAAGCAGCTCCAGGCTCTAAGCTGTCAGCCCAGAGCCCGATGCGGGGCTCGAACTCATGAACTGTGAGATCATGACCTGAGCTGAAGTCGGATGCTTAACCAACCGACTGAGCCACCCAGGCACCCCTGTTTTGGTTTGTTTTTTTAAAGACTATTTTCCGGAGCAGTTTTAGGTTGGCAACAAAATTAAGAGGAAAATACAGAGATTTCCCATATACCCCCGCCCCCCACTCGCATAGGCTCCCTACTATCGACATCCTTCAGCACAATGGTCCTTCTTAATTTTTTTCTAACGGAGGATAAACCTACATGCACACTTTTTTTTTAAATTTATAAAGAAAAATCTAAAGTTGCTCCAAAGCCTCAGTAATGAATGAGGCACATGTGTATTGTCTACGTTCCCTTTTCTTCTCTGGAAATTTCTCAGCCCAAACCATCCTTTGCAAGAAGCAAAAGCCACCTTCTCTTCCTATTCGGGTGTGTACTTGTACAACGAATTTGTTTTATCTCCTGCTTCCTGTAGGTGGAGCTAAGTCCTCAAGCATATGTTTACACGTCTTGGAAATTCCCTGGGAAGGAAATCCTTGAAAGATGTCAATGCCTGAGGCTCAAGGCCCTTGATTCTTCTTACTCTAAGGGGCGCTCCCAAGTGCAGGATTTGGTGCTAAAGAAAAACCCATTGTGGAGACGCAAAGTCCCGACTCTGCTTCCTAGTCCTTGCAGGGAGCCTGTTGTAAGTGGCAATTCATAGCCATGTTGCTGCACTTGGTATTTTGTCTAAGGTCACGTCTGGCTTCTTTTGTGTTTTGTGAAAAACTAAACTGTTACACTGCCCATTATCCATTGTCCTTTTTCACGGGTGTTTCCTGTGTGCTGGTCTTGTCCCCTGCTCTGAATGACTGAATGACCACATGTCACCAGTTATAATGAGCTCTCACTCTTGCTCTCGGCCATTTCACAAACACTGCTTATCTGTGGACAGAGGGATGCACTTTATTACTTCCCCATATGGTTGTTAAGGGATGGGAGACCACAGCGTGACAGGCCAACAGGAAACCCTAAAAAAGAAACAGGAAAAAAAAAGAATGTTTTAAAGAATCTGATTGTATCCATACCAAGCTGCTGATAGCACTGTACTTGTTTACCGATTCCAAAACCAGGAAGAGACGTTTCATACTTTAAATAGAAAAGAAAAAGCCAAATAATATTTCAAGGACTTTAGATCTCGCTGTTAATGTAGAAAATATTATTAAATAAACTTTCTCGTGTCTTAGATGCTTTTTAATTTACCCAATGGGGTATCGAGTGCAGTTTACTTCTTGAAGTAAGAAAAAAAAGACTCTTCAAAAAGTTTTGATGTGTTTCTATTCTTTCCTCTTAGTTCCCAGTTTTGAAGCCAGTACGAATCACAGGCAGAATACAAACAAACCCATGATTTTAACCATAACCTGAAATATTGTCTTCAACTTAAGACATCAGAATTCTTCTGAGGTTTAGGAAGAAACAAATTCTGGCAGCAAAGTAAATTTTATACTCCACGTTTCCAAGCTGCATATTAGAAATTTGAACAGTCTTGTGTGCGTTTGACTTCTCTAAAGCCGTGGTGTTTTCAATAATCAACTATTATTGGATTTTTGGATTAGTATGTGGATTTGCATATTGGGTTAATTTCATTAATATGTGAGTTTTAAATTTATGTGCCAAGTACTTCTCAAAATGCTGGAATAGTCAACTTCACGTATCTGTTAGCATTCAGAGGTGTAATTTACTATTAGTTTTTTGGGTTTGAGGGATTAAAGAAGAATTAATACTAAAGAGATAAATGACAAAATTTGTGGCTCTCGAAACAACATCCAGGATTCTTCTGTTTTTAAAATGCAATTAAATTTTCTCAAAGTTACACTTCCTATTATACAAACTATCCCTTGTTTTGATTTATTAAGTAGACAGTAAAGCCATATCCTTTTTACACATTTTTCTTAAGACTCCATTAAAACAAATGGCTTTCCGGTCTGTGCCCCATTTCAGGTCAGCTAACAATTTTATATTGATTTGCGAAAGGGACTCCATTACAAAAACCTTTTGTAATTATTTAAATTCCATGTGTTTAGGAAGCTTTTGAGACATCCTGGGATAAGCCAATTTCCGTAATGTTGAAAGAGAATTGTGTGGTGGGTACAATGCTTGTCTATTTACTCAGGCTTGTACATGAGTAAGTGTATGATTTAATAATTAAAAAATAAAGAAAAATAATTTTAACCTTGAGTTGTACTGTTGTTTCCTACACACACATACACACACACACACACACACACAGAGCAAACCATTAGCTACTATGTTCTTCTGAGAATGCTAGCAACCCACAATCTTGAAGATAGAACTAAGAAACCAGAGATGATATTCTATGTGAGGTGGCCATTTCAATTGATTTTATATACTGCAAAGTTTAGAGAGAGATTCTTAACATGTAAGCATCAGACTGGATTCTGAAACATCGAAAGCATGCGAATTGACAAAGATTTACAAAGATCATCGAAGGTGTTACGTTTGCATAGGTATTGAGAGTACGTTTACATTTCTTAATTTTTATTTCACTTTTTAAAATGTTTATTTATTTATTTTGAGAGAGAGAGCAAGAAAGAGAGGGAGGGGCAGAGAGAGAGGGAGAGAGAATCCCAAGCGGGCTCTGCATGGTCAACTTGGAGCCCGACGCAGGGCTTGAACTCACGAACCGTGAGATTATGACCTGAGCCGAAATCAAGAGTCAGACACTCAACTGACTGAGCCACCCAGGCGCCCCTCCATTTACACTTTGAAATGGATACCAGGGGCTAGCGGGTGGGGGGAATGAGGAGATATTGGTCAAGGTGTACCAACTTGCAGTTATAAGACCAGTTAAGTCTGGTCTAATGTACATCTAACGGGATCTAACGTACATCGTGGTGATTATGGTTAGCGATGCTGTATCGTATTCTTGGAAGTTCCCGAGAGAGTAAATCTTAACTGTTCTCATCACTAAAAGAAATGGCGATCATGTGACCTGATGAGGTGGTAGCTAATTCTAAGGTGGTAATCATTCTGCAACACACAAGTTTATCAAATCAGCAGGTGGCACCCTTACACTTACACAATGCTGTGTATCAGTTGTATCTCAATAAAGCTGGAAGAAGGGGATCGTTTCTTAAGAAAAGGAAAAGAAACATTGAATTTGAAGATACCTTCTAACGGGGTAGGTGGTTTCAAACCGACCATGCTCAAATCTGTTATTTCCAATTCTCTCCTTGCTTAGGGCTGGCTCTCTGGCCGCAAAGGGAACCTGAGTTAGGGCAATGGGTTTCCAGGGTCCTCCGGGCTGTGGCCTTATTTAATAAGGCATGGCCTCTGCAGTCACTAGTGGGATTTGATTATGTCCCTTCCTGACATTTTCATTCATCTGATTGCCGAGGCCTAATATGTTAAGCAAGATGAGGTCTGGGGCCAGGATGATTTTCCTTTGAAAGCATCAGACCAGATTTAAATATTTGGTCTTCCACCTATCTACCCTGTCTCTATCTAAGCCAATTAAATATTTTCCCATGACATGTAGAAAGCCGCCCCAAAACAATCTAGAAAGGCATGCCTTCAAACCTGCTGACTCGACCATGGATCGAGACACGGGAGGTGTAGATATGATTGGGCTGTTCTGACATGAAGTGTCTTTTATTCAGGAAGCGTGGGGGGTAGCCCTGGGAAGGCAACCGCCTTGAGCAGAGGGGCCTTTTAATGGATCTCTATTCCTGCCCCATCCATTAGTCCCACGGCTTCCCTTGCACTTCGCCTACCGTCCCGCCGGTAGAGGGGGAATGGATGGGAACGAAGGAAGAGATAAGGCAGATCGTGGCGAATCACGGTGCAGGCCATCTGAATTGCACAACCTCACCGAGGCCGATCATGTTCTCCAGGCATACGAAAACATTGGTTTGTGTTTCCTGAGTGCTCGCTACCTCCCCCGGGCTGTGATTAGATCACAGGCTGTCATAGATTTGAAAGGAGTTCAGGCAAGCGAGGCTGGCATTCCAGCAGAAAGCCCCTGAATCATTTGTCAAAAGTCAGCCACGCACGTGAACGATGTCAGCAGCTCTCCGGGAGCTAAACTGAATGTAGATTCGATTTTAAAACATGCCATGGGATCTTGGTGCCGTCCCGTTTCTTGGCAAAGCCAGGGTTTAGCTGCCTGGTCCCTTCCAGGTATTATGAGGTGACTATATACCATTTGTGGAGTTTGGAATCCCTCACGCGCTCCCTTCACAGAGGGATTTTGGAATGAAAAGATGCCCTCCTGCTTATCACCTTCAGTGTGTGCACTGGCTTGCACCTGTGATCCACCCAGACCCGAGACTCTTCTAGAGAAGGATCCGCAGGCCAGCCTTACCCGAAGGGCGATGAAGGGATACGGCTAGATTTTTCAATATTAGAGCCATAAAAAGTCACCAAAACAATGTTATCTTTTTGTTTACTACAAAAGGGACAAGTGTTCCATGAATCAGCACATCTTCGTCATTTTTTTTTTTTCCTTTTTGAGGGAGAGAGTATGAGTGAGGGAGGTGCAGAGAGAGCATCCAGAGCAGGCTCCGTGCTGACAGCACAGATCCCGACGTGGGGCTCAAACTCACAAACGGTGAGATCATGACCTGAGCCGAAGTCAGGTGTTCAACCGACTGAGCCATCCAGGCGCCCCTAATCAGAACATCTTCAAATGCAGCTCTAGGTTGTTGAAAGACACATAACTTCGGGGACCTTTAAGTGGTGAATAATGGAAGATTCCTTTCTTTATTCCTTTGATAATTCTGCCTAAAGTGCACTCATATTTCCCCCGAGAAGACATTGTCTTTGTTCTTTGTTCATTAACAGATGTTTATTCATCGTAAGTTGGAGGTAAATGATCCGTTCTGCCGTGCTGCTCGCTGCCTCCCGTCCCCTGGCACAGCGATGTCTGCATATGCACCACCCCTCATGGGGCTATTTTGGGGAAGGTCCCTTACCACGTCTGGGAAGGAACAGTTGGGCGGCTGTAGCCGTGGAAGCTGCTATCGCTTCCTGGAGGGAGTCTGGAGGTGGGGAAGGGACTGCATTATAAATACTATGTAGTTAGAGTGCACACGCCCCACTTACTTATGTCAACGAGTTCAATCTAGACGTCTTATTTTAAAACCGTATGCATCAGTCCCTCTTTGGAGAAACTCGTGGAAGTGTATGAATAAAAACTCACTACTTTAATTATTGTTAGACTAAGGCCAGCTCTCGTGGCATTTACACATACTTTGTGTGGAGATCAGAAAACATTTAGAAAGCTTTTGGGGGCCACGTGGGGAAAAGGAAATGGACCCTTAAAATCTGAAAGCTCAGGCAGGTTCTAGAACTACCAGCAGATGGCACAAGCACCTGTTTTTATAGTCAGCAGGAAGCCTTTCATTAGCAGGAAATAACCTAAAATGGAATTTTTCTCTTTGCTTATTAATTCTTCATGCACTGAAAACATAAAGACTTTACTGGCACTAGCATCTAAAACGAAAACGTAGAAGTTGTAATACTTGTGTTAGGGTCATGACAGGACCATCCTATACGACGTCTGACTTTTTGATTAAAGGAGACCTTGGCTCTCTGGTCCAATTCCTGTATTTAATAGCCAAGGAGACTGAGGTCCTTAACCTTGAATTAAGGACACCAGCTGGGGAGCTGATGAGAATCCCGGTCACATCGCGGAGTCCAGCCTTCCCCGACTCTGCAATGCCTCCTCTCATCCAAATGCCGTTTTCGCCGCATAATGACAATTTGGGGGTGGTAAAGCCTCAGCGAAGCCAACGGATGCCTTTCAGCTGGTGTTTATCTGAGGAGGTTTTTCGGTTTTCCCGTAAGGGATCCATCTTCCCAGAGCGATGGCATCGTCCGGGAGAACGGGATCTCCTTCTGTCTCCTTCTCTACCGTTTTCTTACAGCCTCTGTTCTCAGCTGGGAACTGGCGATACCGTTTTGCCAAACGCTGTCTTCCCAGCCTCTGGCTGTTTCTGCATTGGAAGGAAAGGGATTTTCCAACACATGTGGTTGATTCTAGGAAGATGTTTCCGTTAGAGTCAACAAATGCCATACTAACAGGAACGATGGAGGTGAGCTCACCGCAGTTGTGGTTACGAAATGCCCACGGGATGTATGTACACACCACCCTTCAAAAGAGGAGGCTGATGTGAAGTTGTGTGATGACATCGTAGAAGAAAAGGGCGATGAGGGCTTGTGTTCGGAAAGAACGCGGTGTGCCCCAAATAGTCACCTCACCTGCCCATGACAAGGACAGAAAATTGATACGGCAGTCGTGGACTTTTCAAAGACGGGACATTTATCTTGTAAATTACACGCCTTCTTTGTGTTCATGTTGCCAAATGGCTTGAAAACGGTCTGAAGGCTCCTAAATGGTTTATGCCATAAGTAACCTATTAGAGGCTTTTGCCGAAAAACTGAGGAAAGAGAACTTTTTCTGGAAGACCAAGATTTTCCACAAGATTGTTTCCTTTCCTCAACTTTCCTTTCCTAATTTTTTCCTTCGGCCATCGAAAATGGGGACAGTAGTCTAAGAACGGAATAACGGTCAGTGTGTTGTAATTAGAGAACACAAGTTCAACAGAACTGCCGTCCGGTTAGAAAAAAAAAGATGAGTTACTTTACAGAATTCTTCAAGTGTTAGGTTAAAAGGTGGTTTCCTTTTGAAAGTGTCTGGAAATCAAATGGCCTAGGTTGTTACACATTTAACTAAGTTTGAATTCGACAAAGACTATCCATTGGGATATGTATTATAGAAGCGAGCTGCCCGGCTCAAATAACTTATTTTTCATTACCACTACCAGGAAGCAAAATGACCACGCAATTTTCGGCATATGCTACCTTTGCACAGAAGGACCTTTAGCAAATAACTGAATGTCCGGGTCTTGGCTTGCTCATAAAAGTAAATGGCCTAATCAGATGTTCCTCTGGAACCCTCTGAGATTTACCACACACTGTCAGCACAGAATCTGACATGGGGTTCGAACTCATGAACTGTGAGATCATGACCTGAGCTAAAACCAAGAGTCAAATGCTTAACCAACTGAGCCCCCCAGATGCCCCTCCTATGTTGTTTAAAAGGTGTAACCATTTATCTTTCTGTCCACATGGAAGTCATTTTGCTTATCACGGGTTTTCCTTTGGTTGTTTAACTTAGGTTTTTTCCTTTAAAAAAGGAACAGAGGGTCAACTGGGTGGCTTAGTCGGTTAAGTGACTGATTTCGGCTCAGGTCATGATCTCATGGTCCGTGGGTTCGAGCCCCACATCAGGCTCTGTGCCGACAGCTCAGTCTGGAGCCTGCTTCAGATTCTGTGTCTCCCTCTCTCTCTGCCCCTCCCCCGCTCATGCTCTGTCTCTTTCTCTCTCTCTTTCAAAAATAAACATCAAAAAATTAAAAAAAAATTAAAAAGGAACAGAAACTTAAACAAGTAGAAAATCTACTGAGGACTTTCATTAGATGAACCGAGGAAATAATTCGAACCTAGTAATAACCATGACAAAATATTGCTTACTAATTATGATGCTAATTAGTACCTTCTTTTTCATGTAGCGTCTTTTCCTTGCTAAAAAGTTGCCAAATTTTCAAATTTATGGATTGCGCCATACAAAGACGTGCGAAGCCTTGTTGTGTGAACCGACTTCGGCCTCAGGTCCCCACTTAAAACAGAGGAATACAGCCGAATGAGACGGTGGATCTTTCCTGGGTCTAAAGGTGTCGTCTGTCCACGTGCCCCCGCCTGGGCACGGACGACCAAGAATGACCCCAGGGCTGAATCAGCCAGCGGGCCTGGTCCCCAAGGCCTCATGCAAAGTACGCTGGACCTGATACGTTTCAAAAACACAGATTTATGCTTTTCTTTTGGATTCTTAGACCGGAAATACCTGGCAAATACCCGTGTTACACGCCGGCCCCCCTCCTGCCAGCTCTGGAGCAGCCAGCCACAGTCCAGCCCGTTAGTGGCACTCTGGTGGCAAACAGGGATTCTGAAGAGCTCCTCCTCCATTCGGGTCAGCTGAGACTATGGGTCTTAGGAAACTCTCGTTCTCCCAGCATTTTGTTTCTCATCGTGGGTAGGAAGTGTGAGCTGGGCAGCCGTGCCTCCTGCTAATTGTAACAAGCACAAAGGCCGAGGGAGCAGAAGCGGTGAGAACAGCAGAGTCAGCTCCGATGGGGGAGACACCTGGCTTCCGCCTTCTGCTGAAGCCTGTCTCCGGTGCAGGTGAGAACAGCTCACCCCTCGGGAGGGTCCGGGCTTTGGATGGGGCGGGGGCGGGCAGGTGCGTCCCTGTAAGGATTTACTCTTTGGTCCCACATAATTTGCGCTGTCTTTGTGCATGTTCGTGGCAATACAGACATACAAACGAACTGGAGACAAAACCCCTAGCTTTTGTTAATTTTGCAGTTCAGTTATTGAAGGGTTTTACTATGGAGACCCTAGCAATTCACAGACACTTCCTATTACTTCGCACAGAAATAAACGAAGGCCTCCCGGTGGGAACAAATAAATGCTCTTCATTCTGAGCTTGCCAGGGCAAGGGATCTGGCCACGGTTGTCGCAGGCTTTGGGGAGGGACTTGAGGCGGGGCGGGGGGATCCAAGGCTTCGTTGTGGACACAGGGGAGGGCTTTGGGGGCACCCTGACAGAGGTTGTGGGCACTGGGAACCGGCGGGGGGCGCTGAGTTGAAGCGGGGCATCCATGGGAGTGGTCAGGGGAGCATCTCTGACTTTCTCCGTCTGGTTCTGGGTTATGAGGGAGGCCAGAGGGCAAAAATGGGGGGAAGCTGGGAGTTAGTTGTCAGGCCCTGGCCCTTCGGGCTCCCTGCTGCCGAGGTCATGAGTCAGAGTTACTGCTTTCTGTGGCTCTGCAGTGGGGTCGCCTCCTGCCCTAAGTTTACTCCATTCTCATGGGGCAGCTCATGCTGGCCTTCCTAATGCAGCTGGACGGCAAAAAGGCTCTGAGAATAGGTTTCAAGTCTTAAATAGAACGTTCCCACTTGGCGTAAAACTCTGCTAATGAAGCACGCTAGCCAAATAATTTGCTTGGCGGGTCCTAGGAAAGTCCCTGAGACAATGATGAATAAGAATAAGGGTGTAGGGACAGGAAGATTGGAGAGAGAAGGGCCGATGAACTTCTGAGTCACTTGAACAGAATCAAATACTAACTATGGAAATTAACCATTACTCAAACTAATTGATTTATAAGATGAGTAGCCCTCTCAGAATCAAAATAATGATATTAAATGGCAGAGTAAGTGCATTCGGGGTTATTGAAAGGAAGGAAAATCTCTGCAGTGACTGAAGTTAATGGCTTGTTCCTGCCCGGCTGTCAACGTCCTCCATTCGGAATATATATATTTTCTCTCTTCCCTCGTCCGTGGATTATTAATATCCGTTTGACTATTGGATTAATTCACACATCGCAATAAAACAAAATTATGAGGTGAATATTACTCCCATATTTTGAATACTCCCCAAAGTGCCTTTTGGGTGATTAGAGCGATTTTTCATTTAGAACGTGAAGATGCTGATTTTTAAAACAAAAAGTTTCTCATACACACAGCACCTAAACACACATTATCATTTCACATTTTCATAGAGAAGTCCATCTGAGGCTTCCAAAGCCCATGGTTCACTTAAGCTTGTTTTCTATCCAGCCACGTGGCTGGCCCCGAAGACACAGATACGGGGCAGCTCCCTACTGGAGATTTGGCCCAACTTGTAACCAACAAGTGGGGTGCCACCCTTTCACAGAAGCTCCCAGAAGACACGAGACGCTCACATCTGAGACAAAGAACTTTACTGCTCTTGGGGCAGCAGGAAGCTTGAACACTGTGTTTGTTGGGCTACTATCACGTGGCCCCAGAGGCAGGATGTGGTCAGCTGGAGGCATGCTCGTGCCGTGGGTGAGTTTGCAGCAGGAAAGCCCCGAGGTTGGAGAGCCTGATCAGTTATCGTGGGCAGAAAGTGTGCCTTCCCTTTGCTGTGGAAATAGACAGTGTATCCTTTACGCGGTCTGCTATTTAAATACCCTGAAAAGACAGAGAAACCCTCTGCCTGAAAGATGTACCAAAAGCCAAGAGACCCATGGAGAGTGACCTCTGAAAATATGGCGAATTTTCCCATGAGCATAGCACTTCATTGGCCGCTGTGAGGAGTCTGGCCAAGAGAGGAAGGAGCCAAATCTGTTCAATTCGTCCTCTATGAGATTTAATTTAGGCTTCTACCAAAAAGACCCCAAGCATCAGCGTGATGGGTGGTAGGCAGCATGGAAGGGCCATCTCGACGGTCAGCCCATCGCTGAGTGGCTTTTGCTATACGAGGCACAGCACTGCCAGGTTGGAGATGGAAAACATGGCCCAGGTTGGGTTCAAGGCTCCAGTGGTGTGACTGGACTGGGAGAGCCACACTGCGTTTTCATGCAACGTCTGCTATGTTGAGACACAAGTGATGAGCTGAGAGGAGGTCCAGCGTTAGGTGTGGTCAACCTGCGAGGAGCAATGGGGGCAAATATCCCATGCCAAGTGGCCTCCGTCACCAAGAGACAGACAACTGAGCCCCTGGCGACAACCCGAGAGTCAGCAGAGAGATAAGAAGGTGCATCAACAGGAATTTTGGCCAGAGCTCTGAGGACGGCCTTGAGTTCTGCCCACGGAGCACAGTGACCACATCCATCGTCACTTCTGTTCAGCTGGAGCTGAGCCTGAGCAGACACCGCAGCTCAGAGAACATACCGTCCGGTGTCAAGATGGGCACGTGGTCAGTGAACAGGGCCTGTAGGGAAACCTCTCTGGGTTGAGGGCCCCACACGTCAGCAGCTTTGCTTTGTGGGGCAGAGTGGGGGATAAAACTTGCCACAGCTGTCCAAGGGACAGTGACTGCTTTTTCATATAAAGCTGAGATGCGGCTACAGCCAGGGTATGGGTGTTCTAGAACAGACCATTGCACAGGATTTGTTTTCCTGTGTCTGGCGTATCGCACTCAGCACAAGGTCTTCAAGGCTCGCCCATGTGGCAGCTGTCAACAAGTCCTTCTTCTTTAAGACTAATATTCCTGAAATAGATTTTTAAATAGAAGATATTCATGGCTATTTCCATTTCAGGTTGAGTTTCTCGTATCTTTTCACCCAGACGAGACTTTGAATGTTATTCACAGTATTTCTTGGGATGAAAGTGATGTCTTCCTGGGGCGATTTAAGAACTCTCGAGAAAGCGCATCAGACGGGAATTAAAATCTCTAAAATCCGAATCAGACCACAGCTACAGTGTGCTCGTGAGAAGAGATTTGATTCTGCTGACCGGCACTAAAGTCTGACCTTTGTCTGCATAAAACAGAAGTCGACTTCGGCACCACGAAAATGTTTATTCATGGATCAGCAGGGCGAGTGAGACCTTGATCCCGGAGGAAGGTCTTGCCCACAGACACTCAGACTTTTATGCCAGTCAACGTCGCTGCGGGTGCTGGAGAACAGTAATGGGTGTAAATCTGCAACTCAGGGCATTTCAGGCTCCGCGTATCCAGCTTTACTGCCTTTGTTCACTTGACCTCTTAATCAAATTTTTTTCCACCCGCTTGCCAATATCACCTCGTTCTGACATAAGTTGTGTTTCAGCCGGCTTACGCCTCACTAACAAATGAGGTGAAATCCGTCTGAGGAGGAATCCGAGGCAGGCTGAATCGAGAGAGCTTGCCTCTGGAGCAGCAAATTAGGTGTGGAACAAGAAATACAGCTCCAGAGTGCGAGTTTCCAGTCATTTCCTTTAGCTGGGAGCCAGCATCCTTCAATGAATCAATCAACATTTACTTATCCGTCCCCTGCAGCAGTTTTGCAGATCGTTTTCAAAAAATCATTGAACCACTCACAGTTTATCCACTCTACAAAATATACACGGCTCTTCTCATACCTACCACGTCGCTCCCCTCTCAGCCAACTGACTATGGCTCTGATTTCAGTAGGCAGAAGATATATACCCCTGCCCAGGGAAATTACTCTTACCACCTAACTGCCTCTTATATTTAAACGTCCGCGAGACCCTCTCAAAAAAGAGAGTGGAAAGGCTGGAAAGCATAGGGTTCTTCCAACTGACACATATCTGTCTTATAAGTAACGTGCCCTTGAGAGTGGCCACCATGGCTTCCTCCTGAGGCGTGACCTTCGCTACCTCCAGCTCCAGTGAAATCACCAGGGGAGATGATGACCCTCGTCTTCTATCCCAGCGCCTCAAATGCATATGCGGTCCCCAGCGGAGCTTCCTTCCGGACGCCCTGATCTCGCAATCGGAGACGGGGTGGGGGCTCCATCCGCCTACAGCTGGGCAGCGCTGGGGGTCATGACGCTGGTGCTTCTGCAGACCGCACCCTGGGGGAAGGTTCCTAACATACTTCGCTTTGCCTGCTTGGAAGATGAAAATAATATTTCCTCCCTCACAGGGAGGAAGTCCTTTTCACTTTGCTTTTATGTCGTTTACACCTGCATGAGGGACGACATCGGATCTATTGCCTTGTGAATTGGGCCAACGAAATCGGAAGTGAGAGACAGCACACGCCTTTGACTAAGTGACGGAAATCCACCTTTGTGGTTACAGACTGACCTGAACAGTGTAGCTGCCAGCAACAGTTAGAGTCTTTTGGTTAGTTATGGTATTGATGATAGAGGGAAAAATTATCTATCTATCTATCTATCTATCTATCCACCATCTATCTATTTCTTCTCCCCCCACACACCTAGCTTCTGGATCCTGGGAGCAAGAACAAGTAATCTCTGACTTTCAGTGTCCTTAGGAACAATTAGGAATAATATGGTAAAATAGTGATACAACATTGGTCAATGGCCTGGAACATCCTGGAATAATTCTTAACAGATGTAACCCTTCCCTGTTGGCTACCGTCAAATAAGTATGTTAAGCATCTGAAATCGACTTTGCTTTATACTTGATGAATTCTTGCTACTTTCAATAAATGGAGAAGCCCCCATGGATGGCGACAACACATGACGTGTTATGCGCAGACCCTCTGGCTACAATAAAGCCATGGATGAGATTCTAACACGCACACCTGTCTTTGCGAGCAGGTGCAGCGGCAGACTTGTGGCCTGCTCTCCACCATCAGGCCTTCTATCCACCCATGTGGTCTTCTGTCCAGACCAGCCCACTGCGTGGATTGTCACCTGTCACCCAGGGCAAGGGACAGAGTCTCCTGCTGCAATGTTTCTGCGAAACAGAGTCACGGTGGCGTAAAACAAAGAGCACCTCTTCCTTCCTCGTGGGATCGCAGGTCAGACGCAACTCGCCTGGCTAAGCTGACTGCCAGAGTGTGGGCTAGAGGTGCCGGGATGCCAGCTGGTTTCCAGGCTAACCCTTGTGTCTCCTCATCCTCTGAGGACCACTGACTACTTGGAACGTCGTCTTTTCGTGGCAGTTTCTGTGAATGCAAGGTAGCCGGCTAGACATGCGTGTGAGCTTAAAGATGTTCGTGTGTCCCGTTCCGTTGCTAAACAGTCTGCGTGACTAAACCCAACACCAACATGGCAGGTATGTATAGATTTCAATTCTGCACCGTCTGCAAGGGGAGGTGGGGAAACGTGATGGATAATTGTAACAGTGGTCCGTCCATCGTGAAGGGACATTCCTGTATGTTGACAGTCCTTCAGGAAAGAGAGGTAGAGAAACCAGCATTGTCTCTGTTCAGCTCGGCTGTCTGGTCAAAGGCTTGGAACCCAGAAGGAATGGCGTCTTGACAACCTACCAAGTGCGGCTTTGCAAAATATCAATGAATGCCAATTCCATTAAATGTGCCGGGAAATCTGATCCAGTATGCTAAAATGTGAACATTTGTGAGCGGTTCAATGAGATTGTATTCTGTAATCACTTTTCAAGACTCAGAATGCTTTTGGTAGAGGAGAATATGGAGCAGTTTTTATTTTAAAAACTTTTTTGGCAAGGACAATATACCAACATGAACTTTCAATATATTTGCATATAATAAAATGTAGGAAGTAGATTAACCTTGAAATACAGAAATAATCTTAATACAGAAAGAATACACTAGATTCTCAAATGCTTTGAAAATAGGTTATGCTCTCCATTTCTTTATATTCTGCATATTTTAAATCAAAAATGTCAAGTTTGGTTGAATCTTTCAATTCCTGCTAAAAATAAAAAGTGCCAAACCAATCTGTAGAATTCAGAAGTAAATCGTATGACTACTTTATTCATGCTTAAATATTTCTCAGAAAATGAGCTATCTCCATGAGTATTCATATCTTCCCCTTCTTAATTTTTTTTTTTTAACATTTATTTTTGAGACAGAGAGAGACAGAGCATGAACAGGGAAGGGGCAGGGAGAGAGGGAGACACAGAATCTGAAACAGGCTCCAGGCTCCGGGCTGTCAGCACAGAGCCTGACGCGGGGCTCGGACTCACGGACTGCGAGATCATGACCTGAACCGAAATCAAGAGTCAGATGCTTAACCAACTGAGCCACCCAGGGAACCCTGCTGTTTTAACCAACTATAGATCCGTTCTTAGGTACTAGCTAAAATGCCTCTCGGTTCATATACCAATTTTCACCTAGTAGCTTGTATAATAAAAGGCAGCTGTTCAAAAATATGGTTATGTTGACAATAAGGTATGTTATTTATTGAATACAAGCAACAGTTCAATAATTCAAGTCTTATATTTATTTTCTCAGAGTAACTTGCTGTCAGTAAAAGGCAGATTTACGCAAACACATTTAACAAACAATAGCGGATTTTAACATCTTTAACTCATTTTGGAAGAAGGACTGTATGTAATTCAAGGAAAATAATTTTAATATGAAATACTTCCCTTAACAACCTATACACGCTCATCTGAGTATGTTTGACATTTTCACGTCCTTTTACATAAATATTAGGAAACGTTAAGTAGTATTTGGAAAGGCTTTAATTTTCTTACAGGCTTTGGCTTAAAGGAAATGAAAATTCAGAGGATCTGTGTTTTTGGCAGGGAGCAGAGGAAAGTGAGGCAGTGTAGGGCGTGGAGGGAAGGGACCGTTTAATAAAAGACACGAAGATGTCTTCTCTTGGGAAGACAAGTGGCTGTAACTTTAGTCCTTCCTCAAAAAAAGTTCCATGTGGAAAATATGCAAGTTCACAAATAATTAATAGGTAATCAAACCTAGGAAATCGATTCTTATTTTTCGAAAGCAGAAAAATATCTTGGCTATTCAAGTACATGGGACAATTCCTTAGGTGTGTTTTCCCCTTAATGCCCAATGTTTCATTTTTATTTTTTTTAATGTTTATTTATTTCTGAGACACAGAGAGACAGAGCATGAGCGGGGGAGGGACAGAGAGAGAGGGAGACACAGAACCAGAAGCAGGCTCCAGGGTCCCAGCTGTCAGCACAGAGCCTGACGTGGGGCTCGAACTCACAAACCGTGAGATCATGACCTGAGCCGAAGTCGGTCACTCAACCGACTGAGCCACCCAGGCACCCCAGTGCCCAACATTTTAATCTTTAGAACTTACTGGTGCTAGAAGTCTACTTTCTTGGTAACTGAATAAACTATTTAGTCTAGAAATGTGAATGATATGTTATCAGAACACACTAGTGATATGATTAGCTTATTTTTTAAGCTGTTCTTTTTTTTAAAGTTTATTTTTATTTATTTTGAGCAAGATACAGAGAACAAGCAGGGGAGGGGCAGAGAGAGAGAGAGAGGGAGACACAGAATCCCAAGCAGGCACCAGACTCTGAGCTTTCAGCGCAGGGCCCTATGCGGGGCTTGAACTCACGAACTGTGACATCATGACCTGAGCCGAAATCAAGAGTCTGAAGCTTAACCGACTGAGCCACCTAGGTGCCCCAATATGATTAGCTAATTGATGATATAATAATTTAATAATATAATAATGTAACGATGTAACAGTTTCTCAAATGTGGCATGTTGAACACTGTTCTAAATGTTTTTGTGCATTAATTAAAAGACTGCTGTATATAGTGATGCTGTGCCCCACCGCCCCACTCCCCCTCGCCTCCCAGGGCAGGGGGCTCGTTCACACGACTGTTAGGAGTATGGATGTTGACTGATCACGGCTGGGTCTGTCTCCAGAGCTGCCTGAGGCCCAAGAAAGCAGCCTTCGTCTCTAGCGGAGACATGTCTGAAGGGTCATGGACCACCCCAGGTCCAGAGGTCCCCATACACTAGTATTCATGTTGTTTGATTCTGATAGGCTGCATTTACATTTGTATTGTTCAATAACAATCTGTGTCTACGTATTTATGCCGCTTAATTCTGTAGCAATGAATCAATGTAATGAAAAATCAGTCCAGTAGAAAATTTAACCCCCGAAGCCTTACGGTCACAGAAAGTTTCCTTCATGTTTTTATTGTAGTGAAATAACACGGTGATCAAGAAAACATTTCCAGGTGTAAAAACATTTATGCTAGTATAGAATTCTGTGGGAGAGACAGAGTGGAATGTATATTCAAGGAGAAAGAACAATGACGTAAAACAGCCAACCCAAATTTGAGTTTGTTTGGGTTTGCTTTTCAGTGCCCGGTCGAAACTACGAAATTGTCATGGTATTTATATTTCATTAGGTAAAATTTAAAAATAGGCACCTCAGTTTGAGTTGACTAATTTTTAAAACTCCAGTATTTGCTGACACTCTTTACAACGATTTCAACTTACGACAAAACCTTTTCAATTTCATTAACATTGTGTGTGGTGATACATGGTTTTCCAAAATTCTTTTAGGTGTTAAGCAGGCAAAAGTGTTCACTAAACTAGGTGACCCAATTTGTCTTTCCATGATAGAATCAGTAATGTTTTCCCCTTTCTCCCTCCTTCCCTTCCTTCCTTCCCTCCCTTTTCCCTTCCCGCCTTCTCTCCCCCCCTCCTTCCTTCCTTTCCTCCCTCCCTCTTTTTCTTTCTTTCTTTCTTTCTTTCTTTCTTTCTTTCTTTCTCTTTCTTTCTTTCTTTCTTTCTTTCTTTGTTTTCTTTCTTTCTTTCTTTCTTTCTTTCTTTCTTTTCTCCTTCCTTCCTTCCTTCCTTCCTTCTTTTTCTTTTCACAAATAAATTTAGCCTAACACAGTCTTCTGTGGTGATCTCCCATCCATAGTGGAAGAGGAAGCATCACTAGGAAACCAAAGCTGGAGGTCATAAGGGATGGTGAAACCATCAAGAGAATACAGCCAATTCAGTCAACAGGTCATTTCTTAGGAATGCTGCCTGCCTTTGTGAAGGTTTTAAAGTTTTCAAATGTGAGAAAGTTCTGCATCAGCCTTCTGCTCATTTTTGTCTGTCTTGACAAAACCTATTGAAAAAATCTAATGAGATCCACCTAATTAATTAAACAATGACCATGTGGTAGACCTGTTGTAATAGTTTCTTTTTTTTAAATAAAGCTTATTTATGTTATGCAGAGAGAGATGGAGAGAGAGATAGAATAAGGAGGAGAGGGGCAGAGAGAGAGGGAGAGAGAATCCCAAGCAGGCTCCAGGCTCCGAGCTGTCAGTGCAGAGCCTGATTGGGGGGCTTGAACTCATGAACTGTGAGATCATGAGCTGAGCCAGAATCAGAGTCGGATGCTTAAAGACTGGGCCCCCCATGTGCCCATGTTGTAATAGTTTTTTTTAGGGCTGACACTAATGAAATACCACAAACTTGGTGGCTTAAAACAAAAATTTATTTCCTCGCAGTTGTAGGGGCTGGAGGTCTGACATCAAGGTGTTAGCAGGGCCTCTCTCTCCCTGGATTCTCTGGAGGGGCCCAGTTCTCTCCTTGCCTCTTTGAGCCTCTGGTGGGGCCTGTTATCCGTGGTCCTGTCACTGCAGGCTCTGCCTTGGTCTTCATATCCTTCTCTCTGTGTGTCCTTTCTCTGTTTTTCATAAGGATATTTTCATTGAATTTAGAGCCCACCCTAATGCAGCATGAACTATCTCAATTTTTTTTCATGACTACATCCTCAAAGACCCTATTTCCAAATAAGGTAATATTCTGAGGTTCTGGGGGGGACCTGCATGGGGGGGCCCTATTAGACCCACTGGGCTTATATGCATGTGCAATGTAATCACATCATCCCCACCAACTCAAAACACAAACAAGAAAAACAAAAAAAGATGAAGAAGAAAAGAGCCATTTGAGAAAAGTGTTTTTCCCCTCTTGTAAGGATAAGGCAAATGTAGGTAAACTGACAGCTCGAAATGCCAAAGCGGAGACCAGGTCCTTGTTATGCTGGGCTACAAATGTCCTCTCTGCTCACAAACCCTGTGGTCTGCGGGCGGCCGCTCTCCCTCTTCCCCTAGTCCTCGTCCTCATCAGGACCAGGGACAGTGCCTTGCAAGCCTCAGACTCCCATTTCCTTGGTGTTGGTCTCAAGAAAAGATGGAAGGATTTTGTGAGATTCCTGCCTTCTTCCCCCACCATTTGATGACTTACTTTCCAGCAGATGGAAACCCCCCACCCGGTGGATAAATCTGTAGGCGGTGGCACAGCGTAAGCCTTCAGGTCCTGACGGTGTGATGCCCAATGAAAACAGACAAACTGGCGTCCAGTGTTCTCACCACCGACCTGCTCGGAAAAACATACTTCAGCGGGTTGTTTTAGGAATCATACCCCTTTTTTTCATATTTGAAGAACACATTTGTATTCTCCTAATGTGTTCTCCTTAATTATTGTGTGATTATTATCAGGATGAAAAAAACTCACAGGGCGTCTGGGGGGGCTCTGTCGGTTGAGCATCCGACTTCCGCTCAGGTCGCGATCTCACGGTTTGTGAGTTCAAGCCCCACATCAGGCTCTGTGCTGACAGCTCAGAGCCGGGAGCCTGCTTCGGATTCTGTGCCTCCCTCTCTCTCTGCCTCTCCCCTGCCCACACTCTGTCTCTCTCTCTGTCTCAACATTAAATTAACATTAAAAAAATTAAAAAAAAAAACCCTCATGATTCTTCATACATTTTTATATTTCTTTAAGATGAAATAGTTTAATTGCTTCTGACATTTATTTGAGATCTTTACAATATTAGCGTGATTGAGAGGAAACCATATTCCCTGAGTATATCTTTAATGATGGAGAGAAATAATAGATTTCTTCCCACAAAATGAGAGGTCACTGTAAGCAAGGCATGATGGAGTGGAATTCTACTCGGGAATAAAGAGAGAGGGTGGAGAGGAAAGGAAAGAGAGATGTATTGCATTTTTTTTGCAGGAAGTCTAGAGGTTGAAGTGTCCACGCAGCCATTCTGTGGTCGTGTCCACGCAGCCATTCTGTGGTCCAGCTGCAAGAATGTGTGGTGCCTCGAAGAAGCATCACTGTGGGTGAGAGAAGGCTGTTCCCTTCCGTCTCCAGAAATCTATCCACGCTAACAGAGGGGCCGTCACAGATCGCTAAATTATCAGGACGGTAGAATTCTGTCGATTAATGGTCATTTTGCCACCAAACACTTAAAACATTATCACTAGTGTATTCACAGAACTTGTGGATTCCCTACTTTCAAACGACGACGCGTCTGTCCGTCCTGGCTCTGTGATTTTAGGAAGACCAAATGCTAAAAGCCAAACAGACATTATGCTATTTTTCCCCCTTCTCTTCCAGCTGGGATCATCGCCGGAGTCTGATTCACACGTCAGCACCTGAATCGGCAGCTTTATCCTGTCAGGAGAGAATTGCAACAAGAATTGCATTCCGAACGACAGGCAAAGCAATGATCATACTTAATTCTCACAGTGAAGTTTGTAGACTAAGAGCTGGTCAATCTAAGCATTACGGGACAAAGGGAAAGGCAACTAGGATCTGACACCTATGTGGAACTAACTACTTCAGTCTTCGAGGGAGAAACATCATCCTTCCTGTGGGAAAGAAGAGAGGGCCTCCCGCTTACCCAAGCTGATGTAGAAATACATGGCATTAGCATTTAGAGCAAACCCTTGGCCATAAGAGAGGTTAAGGTGACTAATATGAAAGCATTAATGAAATAAAGAGCAGATAAAGCATGAAGAAGATTAATACATTACTAATGACAAAAATTATTCTATTTACTCCTGACCTGTCCTACCAAAGTAAAAACAAAATTCAATCCTAGATGTCTCAGAAAATTCAGAAAGTAGGACCTTGTGTAACATCGGGTGATGGTTCACTATATACCGGGTAACGTGTGCTCTGGGATTATTAAAGAGCTTCTACTTAATTTTTTTTAATATTTATTTATTTGAGAGAGAGAGAGAGAGAGCAGGGGAGGGGCAGAGAGAGAGACACACACACAGAATCCAAAGCAGGCTCCAGGCTCCCAGCTGTCAGGACAGAGCCCGACACGGGGCTAGAACCCACAAATTGGGAGATCATGATCTGAGCCAAAGTTGGATGCTCAACCGACCGAGCCACCCAGGTGCCCCAAAGAGCTTCTATTTAGAATGAAGAACACGGGACAGTGTATCCCCTGTGATCAGGAGGTCCCTATTTCATGCCAGATTTGAATATGTTATTTAATCTGGGAAGGTCACAAAGCATGAATTCTCTTCACTTTTTCTGTTACAAAGTGCAAATCTGACCTTGCCTTAAAAGGAAAGCTGATGCCTTCAGCAAGGCCTTGAAAACATAGTTGGGAGTTTTGTCACAGTTACTCAAAATTGCTAAAGTAAAGATTCCTTTCTATATAAGATTTTCCATTTTTTTCTAGCAAAAATGAATTACAGCTCTAACATTTCACAAAAAGTTAATTATACTAGCAGATGCGACTGCAAGACCCAGGGCCATGAGTAACCCACAGGCCATGCAGTTGGATACATGAAACACAGGAGATGATGTTGTTGTTGTTGTTGATTTTCTTTTGAAATGATCAGAATTAGTGATAAATTACCAACATGCTGAATAACGGATGGGGATGATTTTTTTTTCTTTAAAGAGGAATCCTAAGTTGGTCCAAGTTTTCAAAATAGCACATTGTTTGAGTGAAAGCAAGCATCCTGGAAATACTTATCGTAACGTAACGTTTCACCATGACTGGCAAATGTTAACCAAAGGAAATTTCAGTGAACGCTTATCCTTGCAAAGTGCCTTAAAGTCATAACGTGACTTTAGGAAAGATGCTTCTCTTGTGGGATGGCATAAGAGGGATCTGAGGAAACATCAGAGTCCCCATCGAAGAAATCAGTTTCTGCTCAGAGCTACAAAGCTACTGGTAGCCTGGAGAAATTCACGGGGACTCACACGTACAAGAGTAAGGTCATTATTGTTCAGTTGGAGTTGATGAGACATTTCTCTGCCCAAGAGGGAGGTCGAGTTATACATCGTGGCCTCGGCTTTTATTTCATAGCATCCCCGGCCAGTCATCACATGACATGCCATGAGGCTGTGTGACCATCTCGTGCTCTGGAGCGCGTTAGGACCTCTTCTTGAGAGCCGGCACACTGCTCTACTCTAGCGGCCCTCACAGGAGTTGGGATTTGTTGTAGAAGCTACATCTATAGAAACATACAAAACACCACGACTGTTCTCACCGCCAGAGAGATAATATCAACACCCACACTATGCTCACGGGCAAAATAAAAATACAAGACCGACATTGGTGCGAAAGAGAGTGTATCTGTCCTGCCTTGACTCCCTCTGTGAGGTTTGCCTTGGTCTTTCTTCTCTGCCCATCTACACCTTCTCCATGGGCATTCCCTAACTGTCCTTGTCTGAGAAGACCTCAGTTTCTAGCCCCTGTTCCATGCCACCCAATTCATACCTTGTTACACAGATTATTTTTACTCAGTCACTTAGCACTGAATAAGGAACTGTTTTATTCTTCAGCTTTTTTTCTTGAATATCCTGCTTGTCTCCCCCAGTCGTGTTATAAAGATGGAGTCCAGACCCAGCACTAAGCTGCCTGGAATCCAGTCCCGGCATCCTTCCCTTCCAGGTACCCGTGACCTCGGGGAACATGATGTAAACCTATTGGTTCCTTCGTTTTCTTCATGCAAAATAAGAACGATGATAAATAGTACAGGCTCACGGATTCTTGTGAGAAGTAAATAATAAATATATCCTGCCTGCGTAAGATAGTTTCTGATACTTGTGTTAGATAATGTTACCCATCAACATACCACCACTTTATTTTACTGCCATTTTTATCCTCAGCATCAGAGACCTCCACTGCACCTTTTAAATCACGCCTCGCATGGGATTGGCCATGCAATGACTACTCCATGAATTTTGGTAATTGAATGGTAAGAGTAGAAGCATAAAGAACCTCCATAGACCAGTGGGTCATGTCTGCATGACTAGCGATCAAACTGCTGACCTGAGTAGGTCTACCCAGCCAGAGAGCAAGCCTGCGGGATGCTGAGGAAGTTGCCGGAGAGGCAGAAACTCCTAACACATCAAAAAATGGCACGGCTTGTGATGCAAAGCTCGTGTGCAGTTCATGATGATACGAAGTGGAAGCAGACCTGGAAATAAGTCCCAGGGAAATAAGCAGACCCGGAAATAAGTCGCAGGGAGAACATCGAGGTGGCCACCGTGGGGAAAAGGTCCAGTTGCTAGCCCCGCTCTTTGCATAGGGAAATTCTACAACATCCGCTTTGAAACTCGAAGGGTGGCTTTAATAATAGGGAAGAGTAAAATACACGAGAGGGATTCGTGGGGGTGGAATCTAATAGAACCGTTCAAAGCATGACGGGAGAAAACGTTGACTTATGGAGAGTAGTTCATGAGAAAAGACAGGAGTCGGATCCAAGTTTTGTGAAGCAGGAGGAGGAGAGAAGGGAGGACGAAGGGGAGGAAGAGAAGGCATGGAGGGGAGGAACGTGCTTTCTCCAAGGCTGAGGCTTAAAGAAAACGACTTGTGACCGAAGAGTTTAATCTAAACTTTGTGCAGAGCTCAGCGTGTGAGTGGGCTCGCTGTCACCGACAGGGAAGAGGTAAGAATGTGGAGGCAACCTAAACGTCCTTTCCAGAGAACATCCGCTCTTTAGTGAAGAACAGAGTGGAAGACTGTGATGCTACATGTAGCTTAGAAACACCATAGACGTATTTCTTTGTTCCAGAAAACCAAATAAAAATGATTACTTTGGAAATGGATGTAGGAGGTAGGGCATCTTAGGACAGTCAGGGCAGAGGCAAGCACGATAAAGGCAAATCAAAACCTGTGTGTGCATGTGTGTGTGTACGCACATATTTTTATTTTAACTCAAAATCCTACTAAAAATAAATAAATAATTGCATATCCTGTATATGAATCCCCAAACCTGTCTTAGTTCATAAAAAAAAAACAAAACTGCAAAATACACCACACATTTGTTCCATGGGAGAATTTTCGTGGAAAACACAGAGTACTTTTGGAATAAGTTGTATATATTTACAACATTTTGAAAGCATAATTGTTTATTCAAATGAGAGTCATTGTTTATTCAAATGAGACACATGAGACCCTCTTCAAATAAAAAGATCTTTAGTCTGACTTAGTTACACACACAGGCCAGGACGACTGTATTAAGATCTTACGAGGAGGCAATTTAGGTTTTAAAGTGGTGAGGGGTGCCTCGGTGGCTCAGTTGGTTAAGCGTCCAACTTCCTCTGAGGCCATGCACAATCTCACGGTTCGTGGGTTCGAGCCCCGCGTCAGGCTCTGTGCTGACAGCTCAGAGCCTGGAGCCTGCTTTGGATTCTGTATCTCCCTCTCTGCCCCTTCCCTGCTCATGCTCCGTCTCTCTTTGTCGCTCAACAAATAAATAAATATTAAAAAAAATTTTTAAGTAGTGAGATATACTGGCTTTTTTGGAAACTCGAACTCAAAACACAATGTAAACAATCAAAACCCCAAGAAGCGTATGGGAAATGTCAACATTGACTCTTTATTCTGATTGAATTGATATGGATGTCTGTATCCATATATCAGGATGCCTGATATATTCATAAATAGACAATCATTCTTATACTTGGGTAGTATGGAATAGTATTTATTATATGTTAGGATATGTACTGGTGATATACATTTATTCATTAATGCTTGTAATACCCTTTCCACATAGATATTCTCCTCTCCAATTCACAGATCAGGGCCTTACACCCGTTCTGTCACAAAATAAGTGCCCTCACGAACTGAATCAAAAGCCTAAGTACTGTGGTTTTTCTCAGTGTTTGACAGAAAACGGACTTCGTGATGCAATTCCAAACCTCTCTTATATGTGTGGCCCATACTACCTAGCACACTTGGGCTACAGGTTAAATAAGGACAGGGTAAAGTAAAAGTTCCATGCAAAGAAAATTAGCAAACACACAAACAGCTGCATGCATGCGTGTTTCCCTCAATTTCTGAGATCTCTCCACCTCGTGCTATCAGCTGGACTTCATTGTAAATGCCACCCGGCCAAATGCATCCCTGTCTGCTTAGCCAGGAGATATTTTGTGGGTAATTAAATTGACGGAGTTTAAGATTGGAGGATGACAACAGCGGTGAATAGCATTTTCTGGCTGGAAGGGTCACAGATACATTGGAAAAAAGTGGAGGAGAATAAAGCAAATATTTAAGGATGTTACAGTTGGGGACTAGACCGGCCAACATGGCAAAAGGGAAAAAGGCAGCAGGGAAATATGGGAGAGAGAAGGAAGAACTCTCGGACACAGGCACTCACTTTCCTACAAAGGCTTACCTTGTTTGACACCGACCAGATCTAAACGGATGGGTTTTGTGTAGACGCTGTTCATAGAGGAGGATGGAGACACATTTACTCTGGGAAATATTTTGTGCTGATGAGATGCTCTAGAAAGATGATGTGGAGGTAGGGAAGCAGATCTATGATGTGCAAGAGCTTGGGGAGAGAGACGGAGACAGAGGTGGGTGTGTGTCACAGAGAATTTGATTTGAGAGTCCCGGACACCCTCTTTATAAGTAGAAACATCTTTGTCTTTGTATAAGTAGCTTCTACTTTGTATAAGTAGAAGCAAAGAGTTCCATCTAACTCTTCCCTTCCTCACCAAAGCTGCCGGGACTCACGGGTTTGAGGATGCCCTGCCCTCCACCCGCAGGACGGTTTCTTATTTGGCACACAACGCACCTGCACACACATCTTGCACACACATCCTGCAGACGTTCGTGCCCAGAATGGGCCCTCTTCTACCGCGGCTCCCGGTACTTGGCCATGATCCAGGGGCACCTTTGACTCGCCCACCGCGTCCTTGGCAGAAACGGAGCAGGGGAAGGAAGTTCAAGATGTTACGCCACACAAAACGGTGTTCCAAACTGCCCGCATGCCAGGAAAAAAGTGTTGTTTAGAACAAAAAGTGATTTCGGTTTTTTGACTCTGATTACCAGGACAAAGGTCATGATCCCTACGCTGAAGGTGGCTTGTTAGAAGAGTTTCTAGTTTTGAGTTTACAGTTTTATGTGACCACCTCTCTCGTAAATTACTTTGAAAAGCGAAGAAAGAGAAATGTTCACTTCCTGTAGACAGGTCAGAAGAATGAGTGCGGGGGGAAGAAGAGTCGAAAAGCTGGCATTGGAAGAACGGCAGGCAGTAGAACATATATAAAAACACATAAATAAAAACATAAAAATATATAAAAGGCTTCGCTTCCTGGGGAAGAAAGTTCATCGGCCAAAGACTCTGGGGATGGCGGAGACACTTCAGGTAAAGGGCTGAAGGGTAAATAAGTTGGCAGTTGTTCTGCGGGTGAACTGATTCATGACACCCAATTTTAGTAAAATTATGCAGTATGCGACAGCTTCCTGTTTGGCTTTGTGGGGGAACTATAAGAAAGCTGCCGCATCTTATGTTCCGGTTTACTTGTTACAGAGAAGAGGGTGCCGACCCCTTGTTAGGGAGTTAGGTAATTCAGCTGTAAAATACACGGAGTTCGGCACCTGGGTGGTTCAGTCGATTGAGCCTCTGACTCTTGATTTTGGCTCAAGTCATGATCAGGGTCGTGGGATTGAGCCCCGCATGGGGCTCTGTGGTGTGCGTGGAGCCTGCTCGAGATTCTCACTCACTCTCTCTCTCTTTCTCTCCCTCTGCCCCTCTCCCCCCCACTCTCTGTCTCTTTCTAAAATTTAAAACAAAATGGACTCAAAGATGGCCGTGAGCATCTCTATGGTCTATACTGGATTCTCCATGCTGTGTAGGGACGGATGTGTGTGCACACGTGTGTGTGCACATGTACGTGTGTGTGTGTGATATCGAAGAAGAGGAAATCCCAGAAGATTAAAGGACTCAGAGACTCACAGCGTGTATTGAAATTTAAAACCATGAACTTGAACATGGGTATCAAATCCTTCATTTAATAATCCATTCATTTACATAAATAGCTTTTAGGTACAATGTTAGGTGGTCGGGGACACAGAACTTAGTAAAATGGTCTTCGTCCTGGGTGTTATTCTACAAAGGAATGGACACTTAGAAGCATCAAAGGCAATTTCTTAAGTAAAGAGTGTGTTTATGATCGAGGGCTGAAAGAATTCTTAAATTTGGCACTAATACTGTGAACACGTTTCATGAGGTAAAGCTTCATAATACGGTCATAATATTTACAAGAGTGGCCAAAAGAGAGAAAGAACCCCACAAATACAGTAGTAATTTTACGTACATGAATAGGCATGATTCCATCTGGACTTCTTATCCACGAGCGATAGAACGCCATTCAAAGATACCGCAGACACTCACGCATAATGCACGGTTTTCCCGATGATGCCACCGTTCTCACACGCTGGGTTGGTCAGGACGTGGCCTCCCGGGCTCTCACCTTCACAGAGAGCGAGTGAAGACATGGCAACGAATGGAAGCTTTGCAAAGGGCCAGATAGAGGTGGGGGAAGCACACAAAGTGGGGAGGCGTGCCGAAGCTGGGAGTTCTGGCAAGTGTTCCCACCCTGCCAGAGGAGGGCTGATACTGAAGGAGGGGGTCACGAGACAAGAGTTGCGCCCTCCAGATTGTGGAGACGGGAGGTGAGAGGTTTCCAGCAGTGAGGGGTCCCCCTCCCCTCCCTTCTTCCCCTGGTTCCCGGATCTGTTCACTTCTGGTGGGAGGGAGGTGACACCAGGCGTCCCCCGCCCCCCTCCCCGGGACAGCGTGTGTACCTCTCGCTTGAGGGACAGACCTCGATAATGAAGACGTCGTCTCCCGGCTGGTGACGTGGCCAGGACTTCAGGGCTTTCCGCCAGGTCATGATGCCAAGGGATGGGGCAAGCGCTGAGACCACTGAATTCACGTGGGTCCCTCCTTTGAGTGGGTTGGGAGATTCTGCTGGTTGGGAGCGGTGTCAGCCGGCGGGGCTCCCTCCTCTGTGGCCTGGGAGCTGCCCATGTCCCCCCCGTCCAGGGGCTGGCGAGCACGTCCTCTGGCAGGGCCTGGGTGCCAAGAAAGAGCGTAGAGGCCCACAGGCACTTTTTCAGGCTTCTTCTTGGGGCTGCTGTCCCGCAGGCAAAAGCAGGTCCAATGGCCAAGCCCAGAGCCTGTGGGAGGAAGAAAGCAAGGGGCCCAGGTGTAGGGAGATTCAGAAAACTAAGGCTCTCAGTGCGATCAGCCATAGGTGTGCTGGCCTCAGAAATAAGGCCAGAGATATTCCTTGTTTTAATGTTCTCTGAATGAGTTTATTGAACATAGTTACCACCTATTGCCTCAACACTGGGAAGAATCCAGAAGTGATGCTGTGGGAGTCTGGGGCTTTCTGTGAAATGTTTTCAATTACATTTAATTAAGGAATCAATTCATTTCATAGATCAAGGATAGTTTTTTTTTTTTAATTTCTAGTTTGGATTTTTATAAAAGTTCTCATGCATTTTTTCAAATATGTGTCATAAAGTTATCTTTTTAAATAAGTAGGATTCATAGTAATAAGCCCTGTATAATTCTATTTAAAAATGTTATAAGTGTATTTATTTTGAGAGAGAGAGAGAGAGAGGGAAAGCAGGGAAGGGGCAGAGAGAGAGGGAGAGAGAAAATCCCAAGCAGACTCTGTACTGTTAGCACAGAGCCCGATGTGGGGCTGGAACTCACAAACCGTGAGATCATGACCTGAGCTGAAACCAAGAGTCTGACCCTTAACCGACTGAGCCACGCAGGTGCCCTAGGCTCATATAATTCTTGATGTGTTTAATTTATATTATCTGTGTTATTTCCAGATCAATCGTGCGAAGACTTGATCAATTTTTTCTTCACTTAAAATTTTTTTCTAATTTTTTTTTTACTGTAGTAAAATACAGATACTACAAAATTTACGATCTTAACCACTTTTAAGTATATGGTTTAGTGGCATTAAATACACTCATATTGTTGGGAAACCATCACCACCATCCATCTCCAGAACTTTCTTCATCCTACAAAACTGGAATTCTGTAACCATTAACCGGTCGTTCCCCATTCTCTCTAACCCCCAACGCTTGGCAAATACCATTCTACTTTCTGTCTGAAGTATTTGACTACTCCACATACCTCATGTAAGTGGAGTCACACAGTATTTTCTTTTTGTGACTGGCTTACTTCACTCAGCATAACGTCCTCAAGGTTCATCCATGTTATAGCGTGTAACAGGATTTTCTTTTTAAGGATGTTAAAATCCTAACCTACGTTAGGATTTTATGAATTTTATTAATCTTTTTATATTTGACATTTCGGGAGGTAATCCCCATGAAATATCCCAAAAGGGTCAACGTTTAGGATTGGCCGGGGAAAACCACTAGATTGTGATAAAGATCAGGTATCTTTGAAGTCAAAGTTGGAGATTAACAGCAGCATGATGCATACAAACTCAACGATATGAGTAGCAAGGATGTGGAAGAGGCTTAATGTTAATTATCAGGAGAAAATGTTGGGAAGTGAAGGAATGTGGAACCTGGATGAGCACACACTTGGGAAGCCATGAAAGCGGTCTTCAAAAAATTGAAAGGCTGTTGCAGGGAAAATGGATTATTTTTCCTCTGGGATTTCCCAAGAAGTTGGATAGGTAGGCTTTACCGGTGGAAGTTAGAGGGAGATGATGGATTTTAACTTTATCTAAGGAAGACCATCATTGCTGTCCCAAGAAGAGACGTCTTGGCTTCAGATGGCCAAGCTGACGCTGGACCCCTGCCTAGTGAAATTATAGAGCGGTGGTTCTCTGAGCGTGGGAGCCCTGAGATCCTGTGAGCATTCCACACCGTCAAAACTAGTTTTATAATTACACTAAGACACTGATGCCTTTTGTGCTGCCATTGGCATCGGTGATGGAAAAGCAATGGTGGGTGAAACTGCTGATCGCTTTGCGTGAACCAAAATGGCGGCAGCAAGTATGTAGCAATCAGTTGTATTGACAAGTATTGGCTTCCCTTAAGAAGTTCCTTATTGTAGCGGTAAAATATGTTCATTTATTAAATGTTAACACCTTAATCTTTTCCACATCCCGTGTGATGAGATGGGAAATATGAACGATGCACTTCTGGAAAGCAAAGTACGATGAGATGATTATCTGAAGGAAAAACACATGTGTGATTGAGATGTTAGCTGAACTAGACACCTTTTCATGGAAAATCATATCTTCCTTAAAAGAATGACTGACCGAAGATCTGTGGCCATTCAGACTTAGGAGCATCTTCTCAATCAGAATAAACCGATCTGTTACCTCAAGGAAAACTACTAACACTTTTGTGTTGCCCATAAGGTCTGAGTATTTAAGTGACAGAATTTGGAAAACTTGTGTCCACCACAGAATTCTTGCGACTTTCCAGTCCTTATTCTAATGAGCTCACTGGTGATGATGGGATAAGTGGATTTTTGGGATTACACATTGAAATACGTCAATATTTGAAAGCACTGAAAAACTTAGGAACCTGGTATTTTCCAAATGACAAACCGCATGGTGTTAGGACAACACACGTAGGTAAAAGTGTAAGATAAACCCGTGGCTATTATTGTAACAGAGTAAAAAACGTTTATTAATATGGTTTCAAATTCCACATTATAGTTTTCGCATGGAACTCCTAAGTGTTAAATGAATCAATCAGCCATTGGCTCTTTTTCAGTTTTAATTCTGAATATGCTGCAGTTTTACAGATATAACCCAAATACAATCCAAAGCTCTGAAGTTTCTTAAAAGTATAAAGGGATCCTGAGTCCAAAGAGTTTCAGAACCACTCTTAAACAAAATCAAACATAGGCACAAATAGGCTGCATGATGGTGGCTTGATCTGTCCTGAGGTGTTATTTTTCATTTTTGTAAAAATATAATATTTGACCCGCCATGTGATGGTCATGTTTTTGGTCTAGGATATCTTGTTGACTTCGTTCCTTCAACCCAAATGAAAGAAATCCCAAATATTTATGTAATAGGCCTATCGGTCTTCAAAATGATTGGGATAAAAGTCAAAATCCTTTCATTATGTGGACCTGGCTTTATTTTCATAGAAAAAGGATTTTCTATCTAATGTTGAACATCAGATGCTTGCTTATACCATCTGTAAGTAAATATTCATATCAGTCCAAGAGGCACATCCGCCCTAAAAAATATCCAGGAGCTGACTGGTGCCAGACCAGGACAGGCTGCCATGTCTGCTCGTGTCTGGGGCAAAGACCGAGGTGGTTTATAATTACACACAACAAAGGTGAGCCCATCATGGAAAGTTCTCCTTTACACGTGAAGGGAAAAGAGCTTCCTGTGACTTGACAGCGTGTGGTATTTCTCTTGTTTCTTTCACTGTGTTTACGATCCCCTGGAAGGCACATTACAGACAAACGGCCGTTTGGACTCGATTTTTCTTCCATCTTAGTCCCTCCAAGTGGCGAAAATCTGCTTATGTGCAAATTTTAAACATTTGAGGATCATGCCTCAATGCTAATTGCTTTTCCCTCAGGAGATCAATTCTAATTAAGATTTTAAAAAAATGTCCACCTCTTAATCTAAACTTTTAAATGGTACTTTCTCATACTGTTATATACCAACTACACCCTAATTGGAAATTTCAACCCTGAAAAGATAGCGACTATCTCCAGAAGAGCATTAACCTCGTAGTAATATGTAATTTACATATGTGGTGACTTAAGAAGGCTTTTAAATGTAGGCTGTTACCTCCAAGACAAGGAGGCAACAAAACAGTGTTTTCCTTCTTGCTGACACTTCAGGACATCTTAGCTTGTAATCTGCATCCTGACACGTGTTGTTACTTATAGGATTGGGGAAATTATAGGGATCTTCTGATGGCTGTTTTTCCATTTGTTTAAACAAGTACTTACTGACTAGCATCTAAGTGCTGTTAACTCGGCAAGGTACTGGGACACAGGGACGACCACCCAAACAGACATCTATTAAGTGAAACTGAATTTGTTTCACAAAAATCTAACCCCGGCTGTGTTTCTGATCTGCTATTCTTGGGCGCGTTTCAAGCCTTCACAGGTGAAATCTGTGATTGCCAATACAGGGAAGCTCATGTTCAGTATTATTATTATTATTTTTTAAATTTGTTTTCAAGAGACAGAGAGAGACAGAGTATAAGCAGGGGAGGGGCAGAGAGAGAGGGAGACACAGAATCTGAAGCAGGCTCCAGGTTCCGAGCTGTCAGCACAGAGCCCGACGCGGGCTGGAACCCACAAACCGTGAGATCGTGACCTGAACTGAAGTCGGACGCTCAACTGACTGAGCCACCCAGGCGCCCCTCCATGTTCAGTATTATTAATTCTTACGAATGGGTGCAAGAAAGCATTACTGCTATTTTTGCGTGTGTGTGTGTGTGTGTGTGTGTTCAACAATTACATTTTCTTCACAAAAATATTCTTATGTGGGTGGTTTATCACCTCTATTTTATTTTTATTTATTTTTATTTTTTTTCAATATATGAAGTTTATTGTCAGATTGGTTTCCATACAACACCCAGTGCTCATCCCAAATATCACCTCTATTTTCAATATCAATGCATATAATCTAAACCAATAGAGTCAAGGTCAACACATTTAACACATTCAATATCACAATCTACTACTCTGTTAGTTCCACGAGGGCAGAAATCATAACTAAAAAAAAAATTACCTAAGTTGGTAAATTATGTTTTCATTATTCCTGAGGCCTATCTATGATCTTCGTAATAGCATATAAAATGGAAACCTCAAACCAGTACTAAAGAGAAATCAGTAATGTCTCTAAATTACCGAAAGAAGCACAAAACTGAGAAACAATGTCAGACTGTTATTCCATTAGAAGCAATTTTAACAATCGGTACACTGGAAGTAATTCCCTAGTGCTATCAGCTAAATGACTCGATCATCCCTCTCGTTCACGGACACGTATATTATCGGGATCAACATTTATAAGCAGCGAGCAATGTAAAAAATACAGGATGTAAGGAAGTAAATCTATAATGCTTTTAGGACAGAGGGGGAGTCATATTGAACTTGAATAGTGATTCTGATTTAGACTTGTACAGTAGCCACTAGCTTCCTGTGACTCCGGACGTGTAAAAGGTCGTGTGAGCTGACACCTACTGCAAGTCTCAAGGACTTTGTAGGAATAGAATAAGGCAATGCACTTCATTCATAGTTTTACATTGACTGCATACAGCAGTGATAATTCTGGAATATGTTGGTTTAAATAATATAAAGTTAGTATAGCCTCTTTTTATTTTCCTGTGGCTCCTAGAAAATTTAAGATTATCTATGGGCCTCTCGTTATGTCTCTATTGGGCAGCACTGAGACACTGTGAATGCAATTTGCGGGTTCAAAAAATTATCCACACGTCCGCAGGAAAAGGAATGCTTGTGAAGCATGTCAACAACGTATCTTGCATTAATTTTTAAAAATCCCTTTAGTGTGTTTGCCAGCTAACTTAGTTGTTTTTTTTTTTTTTTAATCTATTCAATATGATTAGCTCCCAAACTTGGCAATGGCATGGTATGACTATTCACTGAAACAACCTATGTATTTTTCAACATTTTATTTTATTTTGCCATTCAGAATGATCACGTTTTTATAAGTATTTGGAATGCGCCCTTGAAGGGCACTTGCTTAAAAACGTGACAAGAAATTCAAGGCATTTAAATCACTTAAGGCCACACAGGAATACACTGACGGATGTAAGTTGTGTATAAAACCTGCCGAATGTATATGGCATCCAAAATACTATCCTTTTTCTAAAAAAAATAAAAATAAAAATAAAGGTCAGCAAAATCAATACTCCTGGTGACCTGAAACATTGCTTTATCTCTGAACTGTTAACAATACATTTCTTGATGGAATTGGTCCATTCCTCTCAAATATGTAGCCCTGCTTTGAGCTCAATTTCAGGACCCACTTTGCTGGCTGTGCTGGTTGAGTAAAGGCATTAATGATCTAAATCAGAAGGACAGTAAAACATAGCAGAGGACGACAGGTCAGAATTCTAGTCAGACTTTGGTGATGACTAGGTGACTGGGGGAAGATTCAAAATCAATCATAAATTGGGGGAATGAAGACAGAGGCAGCTCTCCCTCACTATCCCCCTCCCCCTGCCGGGTCTGTCTGTCTGTCCCCCTCCCCCGGCCCTCCTGCTCTTGTCTGTCTTTCCCTTCCTCTCTCTCTCCCTCTCTTCGTTCCACCCCCCTCTCTTTCTTGATGTCTTCTAGAAGTTAGCAGCTCTCAGGTGTTAGGCAATGTGCGTTTCACCGTCCTCCCAGATTGCTTTTTCGGCTCCAGTAAAACCCTTTCGCACTTCCGGCAATGGTAAAGTGGTCCAAAGTTTTGTTTGTTTTGTTCCATACCTTTGCTGCTTTAAAATCCCAATTTCAACCTAAACCCCCCGGGGCAAACCTATCACGAATTCAGCGCTGTTAAGATGCTCCATCAAAGCCACGAGCCTTAAAGTTACCCTGTTGTAGGGCTCTTCCCTGACCCTGGCCCATAATAAAGACTCAGGTGGTCCCAGCACACCTCGGGGAAGTGACTCAGGCGACTGACACAATGAAGCGGTTTGGGTGAATATGATAATAGATATCGATGGCATTGTGTATTCTGCCGGCGGACAGCACACTCACAATTTACCTGTGACCTGCTTTTATACTAATGCAGAGGAGTTATGACGTGACATTTGGGTATGGAATGCTTGGTATAAGATTGACCTTTTAGAGTCCCTTTAATTAAATAACAGTCCTGACTAATCCTCCGTGTTTTTATTCTTTCTATATAAAATCTACAGAGCTATCAATTTATCGTAATCGTTTTTCAGGCCACCTGTCATCCTTTGGATTAGAAAGATCTCATTCAGTCCAGAAAGACAGAAAAGAAACATTGGGTGAGTGGCAACGGGTTCTGTTATTATTGGAAGAATTTTTAAATAATTAAAATGAAGGCAATGTATTTAAACAGTATTAATATATAAAACGTGTGTATGTTTGTTATATAAATGATGTCTATATGTATAAATATGGGTAAATAAAATGTATATGTGTGTGTGCTATACATAAACAGAGAGAAGAAAATGTTCTCAAGTTCACATAGACTACGATATAACAGAAACTCAAGTTTTCTGAATCCAGAGCCTAAGCTTTGTGGGATCATGTTATTTTGTATTCTTAGACCCAGACCCAAGAGCAAAGCAAATACAGAAAAAGAGAAATTTCATAAAGCTCATGAATTTTAGCTTGTTTGTAACCAAATCATTGAAAAATTGGCAGGTTTTCACCAAATTTGTGGAGTATGTCGGGAATGGCCTGCGTGAGAATATAGGCCACATGGCAAACAGCAAGTTCCACGTTCGCTCTCCAAGGGATGAAGAGATGGGGTCAGATCCCAGAGAAGTATCACTGCTGAACCACTGTCACCAAGTTGGAAGGTGTGGTTTGGTGGTGGGACAATATGCTGTACCCAGAGACCGCCCTGGGGAGCCCTGATAAAGGGCGGGCGGCAGGGGCTTGAAAGAGGAGATGATCCCTTCCCTCCCTCGGGGCAGCTACCTGTGGCCCAAACCCGGCCGGCAAGGCTGCCTGTCCAGAGGAGATGGCCATAGTTAGACCGCCCGCCAAACAACAGTATAACCACGTTCTGAGAAGCTGTCACGTGGACGGGTGGACCGGCAGCCCCCTCCTTAGGTCCAATGAGGCAGTGTCACTGGGGAAATCTCTGGTTGCGGGGGACGCGACGGGTGTCCATTTTCCCCAGGGCAGCACACAGAGGCAGAGCAGAACCTGAAGCCAGACTCAAGGACAACGATGTCTACCGCGTGGCTATGAGGAATTTAAAATGTAGATAGAGGAGAGCAGGCCTGTCCTAGAACCCCGACTGCTGTCCTTTCATGCCCGCTACGCTTCGGTGAGTGGAGGGCGCCCAGGACCCTCACCAGCCATGACTGGCGGGGAACTGGTCTCACAATAGGACTGGGGTCCGAGTCTTACAATGGCGGCTGTATGTCATGGTAAACTTGTTCAAAATATTAGCTTTACTTTTGGGGTAGATAGTCACATGTTTCATGTTTTTTTCCCCTCTGAGCTATTGAACAAAAATATAAACCTCCAAAAATATAAACCTCACGTCAATTTTCAAACAGTATGTCTCCATCAGCCTTGGTCCCAAGAAGTTGTGTGTTTGCATAGAGTAGATAGTAGTGAGTGGAGGTGTAAGGTATGTTGAACCCTTGAAACTGGAGACAAACTCAAGCCACTGAAATGTGGAAGAAAGTATTACATAAGAAACTTTCCAGGGGTGCCGGGAGGGCTCAGTCGGTTAAGTGTTTGACTTCGGCTCAGGTCGTGATCTCACGGTTTGTGAGTTTGAGCCCCATGTCAGGCTTGGTGCAGACAGCTCAGAGCCTGGAGCCTGCTTTAGATTCTGTGTCTCCCCCTCTCTCTTCCCCTCCTCCACTTGTGCTCTCTCTCTCTCTCTCAAAAAATAAATAAACATAAAAAAATTTTTAAGAATCTTTCTCGAACTTTGAAAATGTCCAGTATTCTACTCATTTGAAAGACTATTTAGAGGGAAGTCTTTTTAGAAATTTTTTTATTTAAAACATTTTAAAATGTTTATTTTTATTTTTTATTTTATTTATTTATTATTATTAAACTTTTTTTGATGTTTATTTTTGAGAGAGAGAGAGAGAGAGAGAGAGAGAGAGAGAGTGTGTGTGTGTGTGGGGGGGGGGGAGGGGCAGAAAGAGGGAGACACAGAATCCAAAGCAGGCTCCAGGCTCTGAGCTGTCAGCACAGAGCCTGATGTGGGGCTCGAACGCACCGACTGTGAGATCATGACCTGAGTCAAAGTCAGACGCTTAACCAGCTGAGCCACCCAGGCTCCACAGAAGGAAAATTTTGATCAATACTGAATAAAGTTCAGCTTTTACTCAGATGGAAAATTCCATGTAGAGTTGCCCCATGAGAAAGAGCTTAATTGCAAATCAACAAACAGTTCCATTTCCAAACATCTGCCCTTTTGATTACAAACATGGAGCTTCTAAGTGAAGACACTAAAAGAGGTCAAGGTTAACTTGTGTAAGACTCCCCCCTACTGTCTGGCATCCCAAAGAGAGACTTGGCCTCCTCTGGGCTTCCGTGAACATGGGTTATGGCACAGAGTTTAAGGCAGCAATCCTGATCCCCCCGATAATGCTGTGATTAGGGCAGGTGCACACATAACAATTATGAATTACAAATGATAAAATTAAGTGGCAAATCCAGAGATTTTCCACACATAAAAATATAAAATTAAGGAAATTTATTTTAGAGGCAAAATATAATGTATTGAAAATCAACACCTAATAAAATGTAATATTTCTAATCGACTGAACTTATAGAACGTGAATCATTACTTTCTTTTCTTGTAAGTGTTGTCACAGTCAGCCACACTCAGGACAATGACTCACTTTATCTCAAAAGTCAGCTTTGGATAATGTAGTATTCAGCTCTTGAACTTGGGAGACAAGGGAGCCGAAAAATAGATAAACTCTTTACTTCCCCGATCCAGAGTAAACGTACCTCCGTGACTATGTTAGGATGCCGTGTTCGAAAAAAAGCTGCACTGAAGCAAGAACTTTGTTAATATAGAGTTTGGGGGGATTTTTATTCTACGCAGATATGTACACATTTGGGAATATCGCATGCAATGTTCACGTGGCTCGTGTAAGTCTGTGAGTCACCCTTCACAGTGCTATAGGTCTAAAGGCCTACGGCCTGATCTAATGTCAGGATGAGCCACAGTGGAAATTATTTAGTCAAAGCAAGCAAAGTGTAAGGACGCGCACACGCCAACGCGGGGAGCGAGACGATGGCACACTCAGAGGAGTCAGGCCCTGCACTTTAAAACAGACACCTGTTGGGGCACCTGGGTGGCTCAGTCGGTTAAGCGGCTGACTTCAGCTCAGGTCACGATCTCGAGGTCCGTGAGTTCGAGCCCCGCATCGGGCTCTGGGCTGATGGCTCAGAGCCTGGAGCCTGCTTCCGATTCTGTGTCTCCCTCTCTCTCTGCCCCTCCCCCGTTCATGCTCTGTCTCCCTCTGTCTCAAAAATAAATAAAACGTTAAAAAAAAAAAATTTAAAACAGACACCTGCTAGAAATTATTCTAGGACACAGACGACCCTGTAGAGTCACTCTCCTTCAAAAACGGTTCTTTGTGGAGGCGAAATTCAACTACTGTGATGTGACTTACAGACAGCACTCAGCAACGCGGCGAGTTTTGTTTCTCTTCGTATGGTTTAAATGCTCACCGTTGTTACCTGTTTGGATAAAATATCATTTCGGTCTTCGGTCCCTTTTTTCTAAAATTTCTAGATACACTCTTAGTGTTAATTTCCAATTGAAACTCCAACATGCATCACATAAAACCCTGAGACGACTGTACCCTTATGGGTTCATTCACTCGCATTATTTCCCAAAGAGAAAGGCTTTGATCTGAATCCTTAATATGTAAGGAAAGCCTAAATCAGAGCTGCCTTCTGTTGAAAAAATAAAACAAAGCAACAGCGTTCTTGATTAATAGAGTTTATAGTATGATCTATCATGTGTCTTTGTTTAATAAGAGTAGTCAAATATCAAATTAATCAATTGGGGAAGGAAACGACCAGGGAAAAATAGAAAATAGAGGATGTATGATAGTATGGTACAAGAAGAGAATCTTCTGTGTGTGAAAGATAATATGTATTAAAAGAGTTGTTTTCAATTCTATACACGTTTTTTAAAAATTTCTTTTAATGTTTATTTTTAAGAGGGAGAGAGAGAGAGGCAGAATGTGAGAGGGAGAGGGGCAGAGAGAGAGGGAGACAGAATCCGAAGCAGGCTCCAGGCTCTGAGCTGTCAGCACAGAGCCTGACTTAGGGCTCGAACCCATGAATCCTGAGATCATGACCTGAGCTGAAGTCGGACGCTTAACCGACTGAGCCACCCAGGTGCCCATTAAATTTTTTTTAACGTTTATTTATTATTGGGAGACACAGAGACACAGAGCATGAGCAGGGGAGGGGTAGGGAGAGAGGGAGACACAGAATCCGAAACAGGCTCCAGGCTCCGAGCCGTCAGCCCAGAGCCTGATGTGGGGCTCGAACCTCCAACCAGATTTTAGGTAAGTGATCCGAAGAGAGGTGAGAACGGGGCCAGCTGCACTGTGGATGAAATGAGTCATGTAAAATGGCTAACGGGATATTCATCCTCCGATAAAGAGAAAAATGTTCCAAATCAGCCGACTAACTGTGCCCTCTGGTAAGTGGGCTTTTCCCTTGGTGACACATTCGTTCTTTGGTTGCCCGTTTGTTCGTTCGTTCGTTCACTCCCTAAATGAGAGTTAATCAGAGTTCACTGCCAGGAAGACACACAGGACCTAGAAACCTCAATAAAACCTAGCAACAACCTCTAGAACTTTATATTCTAGCAGAAAAACACACAGGGGTCTCATCCTCCCATCTTCCTCTTTCTCCCATAACACCATGTCATTCCAGTACAGCTGCTCGCACACACCCAGATCCTGCTCTGCGCTATAGGAGGCCACGGGGTGGGGGTGGGGGGGGTGGTCTTTAAAACTGTTTTTCTTCCCATTAAAAAATAAAGTGTAGTAACATCTTAAAACAGGAATAGTCTCAATCTATTTAAAATTATTCTGAATGATGATGCTGCTGCATGATACGCTTCAGACACATTTCTTTTCTTTTTTCTTTAAAGATTTTACTGCTTTTCAGTAATCTCTATACCCAGCATGGAGCTCCCCAACCCTGGGATCAAGAGTCCCATGCTCTACTGACAGTTTGTGTCTAGATACGATCATCATTTATCATTTGTCATAAAAGTAAGACTCGGAGATTCCTCTGTGACCTGCTTGGGGATGATGAAATAATCTTTGTTCTGAGAAGATGCAAACACAGGACTCACATGGTGGCTTTTGAACTAGTTTTCCGGTTGGTCTTGTTTCCCGAGCAAGCTCGTGTCCTGTTTGCCGCACGCTGTTGCTATGGGCGCGACGACATATGCCAGCTGCTGGCTTGTGGCTTCAGCCTGACCGCCATGTTGGGGAGGTGCGTTTGCTAGTTTGTGTTGGTTGGTCGGTTGCTTTTTCTTGAGTTGCTGATTTAATGCCATATCAAGTCTCCCCACGGACAATTTCTGAGACGGTTTCCTAATTTTTCCTATGCTTTTTAGTTCATTGTGACTTGGGTCTCTTGCCTCTCTCAGAGGTGGCCCTTTCTGCAAATTGCTGTCCTGTTAGAGGGTCGGTTTATATGGTCAACATGCTTGACACCGATAACTTTTTAAAAAAAATTTTTTTTAACGTTTATTTATTTTTGAGACAGAGAGAGACAGAGCATGAATGGGGGAGGGTCAGAGAGAGAGGGAGACACAGAATCCGAAACAGGCTCCAGGCTCTGAGCTGTCAGCACAGTGCCCGACGCGGGGCTCGAACTCACGGACCGCGAGATCATGACCTGAGCCGAAGTCGGACGCTTAACCGACTGAGCCACCCAGGTGCCCCGACGCCAATAACTTTTGTAGGGACTATATTTGGAATCTGAATGGGGTGACCCAGGAGGGGGGTTTGTGTATACACACACACACACACACACACACACACACACACACTAGAATATTACTCAGCCATAAAAAATAATGAAATTTTGCCATTTGCAATGACATGGATGGAGCTGAAGAGTATCATGCTGGGCGAAATAAGCGAGTCAGAGACAGACAGAGATCATATGCTTTCACTCCGGTAGTCGTTTCAACGGTAAGATTTTCAGTGTTTGTTTATATCCTTTAAAGATGTGCCATGTGGATCCTCCGTGGTTTTGCCCTGAAATTATTATAAGCTACATTTACCTGTGCTAACACAGGCCAAACCATTTCCCAGTTTGTCAACGTGTTTTTATTTTAATTTTGTTATTTATGCTGGTGTTGAAATTGGTGGAGTAAGTTTCTAAATGTATTCTAGCTGTAAATTTTGTTTTTTAATTTTAAAATCCATTTTAGTTTCTCAGTATGCCAGTCTCTGTTTCTGTTACACCAGGGCTGGAGGCATCGTTCCCTCCCCCCACCGTATCTATTTATTTTTAGCTTTTCCACATGCCATTCTGTAATCCACCTAGAGTTTATTTTGGTATGTGGTCTAAGCTTTGCATCTGAATGTTTGTATTCCAACAAGACCTATTAAAAGACTATTTGTTTTATTTTTCCTTCCCCAATGAACGTCTGAAATCTGTCTCGTGGAATGAGTGGCTGCCCTCTTCTCCGCCAAGCACCTGGACATACTGAAGTTTATCCACCTGCACCCTTGAATCCCTGGCGCCTGAGAGAGGGCTCCTCATCCCAGGTCACACCTCAGGTAAGTGGCTACGGCCAATATTTATTTACTTAAAAAAAAAATGGTGGGTACTCTTTTCTGGTTGACCTGCTCTAAGCTGGCTTCCTGGTCGATGTCACACTTCCCTGCCGTCCAGTGCCTGCTGGCATTTGGTAGGTTGGGAATAAATGAATGGTTCTGAACCTATTAGCGATAATCATATGTACTGGCAGCAGAGAATCACTACAGGAGGATAAGGTGAGCAAAGCCCTGTAGAGGGAGGGCCCGGGAAGGGGCGGGAAGTGACGGCAGCAGGCAAGGCAGCCCCCGCCCCCATTGGCGCTGCACATCCACAGGAAGCACGCCTGGCCCCTTGGCACACTCGTCACCCCCGCCTTGGGGGAGGAGGGGTAACTGTCTGGGTGGCAGTTTCCTGAGAGAAGGATCTGGATACGTAGTCTCCCTCTCCTCCCTCCTCTCTCTGCAATCCACCTGTCTCCAGGGAGTTTCTTTTTGGGCGTTTGGCTTTTGTGCGCTTAGGAGAGCTCGTCCCCTGGGAGGGGACCTCGGAGCTGTCGGAATCGGGTTCTAGTGTTTGCTGTTAGGCAGCCCTGGCGCTCCACTCCTCAGCCGAGTCTCCCAACCCAGCAGTGATCAAGTTGGCCTTTTCATCTCCCGTTACCAAAGCCGTGCACCTGTCTTTGAGTCGGTTCCAAGTGTGGATGGATATACTTGTGCCATTGATTTTTTCCACACCCCAACGGTAATCCAAGATTAGGAATAAACATCATGGGGGGTGCCTGGACGGCGCAGTCAGTTGAGTGACCGACTTGGCTTTGGGTCATGATCTCACGGTTCATGGGTTCAAGCCCTGCGTCGGGCTCTGCGCTGACAGCTCAGAGCCTGGAGCCTGCTTCAGATTCTCTGTCTCCCTCTCTCTCTGCCCCTCCCCTGCTCATGCTCTGTCTCTCTCTCTCCCTCTCTTGAAAATAAATAAACATTTAAAAAAATTAAAAGTAAACAAAAAGCATGACTGAATAATCCACTAATGGTAAACACCAGTCCCAATGAAAAAATAGAGAAAGTAAGCCCGGTGTGTTGAAGGGCCCGCATCTGTGGAGCTCTGTTGCAGTCTGTATGGTAAGCAAAGTGTTTCTCCCCGTTTTGTGTCTTTCGGATTTTAAGATAAATGCGTATGAGTCAGCATTTCTGTTTTTAGAGTAAAGTAGCATTTGTGTGAGCCCCGACCTCTTAAGAAACGCTGGAAGTCTTTCTAACAGGTCCCCCCTCATTTTTTATTTTGCTGTCTGTTGCTGTGGATTACCACACCTCATTCTGGAGAAAGCAAAAAAAGGCAGGTTTTTCAAAAGTCAGGAAATCTCACAAATGGTATTTCCAGAAAAGATCTTAATTCTATCCCATTTCAATTGCCTCCATATAACAGAAATGACCAGACTCTGTTCCGGGGTCTTTCCACAAAGCTGGTCGGTGGAATTCAGGCTTGAGAGCCAAGTCCATTAACACACGCTCCCGAGCCATTTGTCTGGCACTGACCTTGGATGGACGCTCCTGTGTGGCTTACCTTGAAGACGTCTTCTTTCTAAAATTCTATCCTCTTCTTTAAAGACTTGATCGGATGGCGGTTATGAAGGTAAGGACACGTGGAAGAATGCCACTTTCCTCGACAGATGAGACAGGTCCAAGAAGACAATTTTTTCTTTAAGTGGGGTCGCTTTTTTTCTCAACAAGGCTTGCATCCACAGTAATTTTATGCTACAATGTGAATAATGGATCTGGAAAACCTTTCTTTCCAGGACAGACGTATATATACGAGGCATTTTTTTTCCCCCTGCTATTCAATAATGATTATTTTGATTACACTGAGAAGTTCTTAGGTAAGTGGAACAATATAAAATTAATGTGAAAAAAAGGTAAAAATGTGTTTTTGGGGGGCATTAGACGATGGTGAAACAGGTAATTTGTGTGTGTGTGTGTGTGTGTGTGTTGAATAACGCAGAGTAAAGTTATCCTAATTCCATTCATCAATTAATTTAATTTTGATTCCACGTTAACCTCCTTTACTCAGTTCCTCTCCCCACCCCCACCCCCCCAAATCCCTGTAAGGAAGCCCTGTGAATGCCCCAGACACGAGGCTATGAGAGCTTGGCTGAGCTCCTGCGTCTGGGGATTACTTTCCAGATTTATTTGCGGGGTGTCTGTGCCGGGCAAGTCTTAGCTTTCGCAAAAGACTAATTACTCCTTGTACCTTTTAACATTAAAATGCATCTGAGACCTTGCCTCCATTTAACACAACTCTGAGGCATACCTTATTCAGCAGAAGCAACGGGGGCCCCTGTCGCCAAGGCTTAGCAGATAAGAAGATTAGGACAACGGATTTTAACTTTCATTTCTTTGATGCAAAAGGTAAGAACACCTGATTTCAATATTTAATTCCTTTGATATTTTACCTTTGGATTTAATTTTCTTGAACTTTAACTTGCAAGAAAATTTTATTCTCTGCACTTGAATTTCTCCCTGGAAATTCTGAAATGGCAGATTTGCATTCACACGGGGTGGGCCTCTCGGAGGTCATTTTATTATCCTGCCCTTTTGACACTGGGATTGGATTCTATTTCAGAGCTTCTAAGGGCCATGCTGACGACTCACATGGGCCGACACAGGGGATGGGAGAGAGGACAGGAGGGGAGCTGTCTGGTGTACAGAAGGCCTCCAAGTTAAGTTAATCACTGAAGAGCTCTGAGCTGTTGTAGAGCCTTCTGGAGGCAAAAGGAACCGTTCACGGCCATGGTCCTGGGGGAACTAAAGGCCAGGTTTGGGGAGATGCTTTTCTGAAGAAGCAACACTGTGTTCACCTGTTCTCACCCACCTCCTCCCCTGCAAGGATCCAGCGCAACCCCGGGGCAAGGGCTAAGACAACAGAGGTTGCAGATTGGGAGTGTGGAGAATTCGCTCTTTGTGCATGCGTGCTATTGGCCAGTGTCCCCAGCTCCTGTCCGGCTGTGCCCTCACTCCCCGACACCACCAGCTGCACCGTCAGGGAGGCCCCACGCACAAGGGACATGTGGGTCTCTGTTCGGAAAGCAGAACTTGCTGTGAAAGGTGATAATAAAATGCAAAGCTCTTCCCTTCTTGACCCGCCGTGGGGATTTCGTTTGGACCTTGATGTCAAGATGGTCACTCAGTGGGAAGGGGGAGCCGCTGCGGGAGGGGGCAGGGAGCCGAGGGTGGCAGGCTGTAGGGAGGGGACACCCGAGAACCCAGCCTAGGGGGGCAGACATCAGACCTCCCCTGAACCAAGGCTCCCAACCTCAGAGCACACCCCACTGAAGCATCGGATTTCACCTAAAAAACACAAATCCCAAGATCAAATTACTACTAATGTCCAGATGACGACTCAGAGCATCAAAACCCGGGCGTGGAGCCCTTGTCAGCCCGGCTCTGTGTAGAGGACCAGACCCAAGTGATCCCTCCTGTCGTTTCTCACCCTGCGTCTCAGCTTCCCGCCCCCTCGGCCCCACTCCTCGCGCTCATCCGTGCAGATGCGCAGTCACCGCACACGGGCTCGGCCAGTACCCCCATTTCTTCCCCTGGGACCAAGTGGCATACTCCGAAATTTTAAAGTCAGAAGGAAAAGAAAGGAAATCCTCAATGCATCACTGGCAGACCCTTTTACTGTCTCCCCAGAATGAATGAGTAGCAGAATCAGTAGAGGCATGGATATACTCAGAGTGTAATTGCAGGATTTCGTCCAGCATCTGGCTGGTGCCAACCTGTGCCCCTTCATGACTCCTGTTCCGGTCACACTGGCTGGCGCACCAAACCCACACCCACACCCACGCCCACCGGATACGCCTTTGTTGCCTGGCCCATTTCTAGCTCTGTCCCAAATCTTGGCTCAGAGATCGTTTCCTCTAGGGAGATTTTTCTCATTTCCTCAGAATCTCTCTTCTGTCTACCCTTGGTATCTTGGAGTTAGGACGCCAGGGCCCTCATTCTCAACACTGTAACATATCCAACAGTCTGTACACATGCCAATCTTTTCCTGCTATACTAAAGGCTATTCAAAGGCAGGAATGGTATCTTATTCCCTTTGTTGTTGTTGTTGCTTTTTTAAGTAGGTTCCACACCCAATGTGGAGCTTGAACTCACAACCCTGAGGTCAAGAGTCGTGCACTCTACCAGCTGAGCCAGCCAGGGGCCCCTCTTATTTACTTTTTAATAACCCAACCTCCAGTACAGAGCTCGGTATAAAAGAGTTCCTCTGCAAATACTTTTTGAACAGAACAGAGGATATTTCAGCATACATTTACTTACATTCGCGTGTTTTCCAAAGGGACCCAGAATAAAACCGATAAAAATGTCTCAAAAGTGGGTATCTGTTCAGAAATGCTTTTTGTGGAAAAAGACTCACCAGACCCCTAGCAGCACCAAAACCGCCTCTTAAACCATCTGTTTTCATCTACTATTTTGCTCCTGGTGGCCCTCACTTGGTCCAGTGAGTTGATTTCGAAGGGTCCACCATCACACCAATTTCCTCTATGACCTTCAAAAAGCCATCCCATGCCTCGGTCGGTCGCTTTGCTTGTGAAATCAGAGATAATGACCCCTCTCAGCAATATTGATAAAAGGATCCTTGATTGAAAAGTTTCATAAGCGAATGCTGGCAAATAATGATTTCTAGTACATTTTTTTCTGAGGTTCTAATTATATTAGTAACCAACGAGAGAAAGGGTGGGTTTCCCATGTGACACTTTGGTATTTCTATCTGTCAGATCAAGCTCTCTGAGTTAAATATTCCAGACGATTTTAACTCACGTCTCTTGTTTCCAAATTATTCAGCGATGTCATGGAAAATAATATTTGCTTGATCCTATCGTTAGATATGCTGTCAGGCTTATAAAATGATATGATTTTTCATTTCAGCAAACCATATTTAAATCATCATTGTATTCCTTATCCATCTACTAGGCAGTAATTTGGTTTACTGCTATCATGTGAATTTTACATTTTTTGACTCTCCACTCCAAATTGCTCTTATCATCCATTTCCCAAGTAAAATACTACACCCAGAGATAGTGTAATATCACAGAGAAATGTCTACGGAACACAAATAATCCAAGAAAGTGCAAGAAAGTTGGAAGCAAACACTGGAAGTCGGGGCTCTGCCTCACAGCGAGGGCTGGACCACGTCCTTCGGAGTCAAGTTCAACCTTGACCTTTGGTCACATTAGTTCTTTTTTCCACTTTTTGGCATTCATGAAGTTTTAATGTTTATCTCCATGCCTATAAATTCCGACTTGCTAGATCCGGTTTCTTACTCTATTTTTATAATCTCCTATTTCTTGCGTATACCTCAGTTTTGGGCATTTCCCATTTGCAAGTTGCAGCAAAGAAGAATAGACCAAAAGTCGGGTTCGCATGCAAAGTTTGGGGACTAGTTTTATCACCAACTCAAACATACGTAGAGCAGTTTCTACAGGCGATGGTATAAGGACAGATGGGTGAGGGCAGCTTTCCTTTGCCTGCCCGGTTCCCCCTCCTCTTTTTCCCTCCACCAGGCTGAATGAACGCTGCACAATTCAAGGCTCTACCCAGAGCCACGACTGCCACTTCTGGGACCCGAGGTCCTAGAGCGTGTCCGCACTAGGCCCATCCCATCCTACGGAGGAACGCCATCGCGCTCAGAAATGCAAGACCTCACATCCTCAGACCCAGAATCTTCCCTCACCGCAGTCACCGTGTTCCCTGCTGCCACCGAGCCGCGGTCACAGTGACCTGGGTGCGTCGTGGGTAACCTTCCCTGTTTATTCTTCATCGAATCAGAACACCCATGACAATCTGTTCTCGATTGTATTTCCTAGCTGTGCCCTTTACGATTTCGGCACATAGCTGCCCGACCAAGAGCTTTGTTCAACCCCATCCTGTGGGCCCGCTTTTAATCTCCCTTCTGTTATTCCAACATCACTTCCACCGCCTTGTCTTCCCACCAGACGGCCGCACAGCTCTGTGGCTGCCTCCACGAGACTCAACCTGGTCCTTTGGCCCTGGTCCTAGAGTCCCTCTCAGTCTCACCGCTGATCCTCAGCATTAAACACTTGTCATTCTCCTCCCACAAGCCCCAGGAAGCCCCAGGCCGAGGCCTGGGACCACACCTTTCCGTCAGATGCCTGCCTTCCCAGCGGGCAGCCCAGGTGACTACGTCAGCTCCGCTCGTGAGCACAGTGACCCTGCTTTTGTTTTACCTGCCTTGGCGACGGGCATGGATGGAGTGGGAAATACTCCATAATTCCCTTCAATACCAAGTAGGGTCTCTTCATACAGGTCAATACGAGGCAGAGTGCCTAAATGTCCCTAGGTGGGCTGGAGTTCCGGTCAAGACCCTGCCCCAGTGTGAAGTGAGTGCAGACTGGGAATCAAGTGAGTCAGGAGGCCCATCTCCTGGCTTCCTGGCCGGGGAAGCATACCGGGCGCCAAGAGAGGCCGTGACCCTGAGTGTTCACCTCTACGCCTCTCAGGGACAGAGACCACAGCGGGTTAAGGGAGTCCAGACGAGTCGCAGCAGCGAGCTCTGAAAACACCCCCGGTCGTGGTCAGGACTGGGGAGAAGGGAACAACAGACTGCAAGGTCAAGGCACCCATGGTCGCTATTCAGCGAGGCTGTTACAGCTCCACTCGGTATGTTTGGTTAGTGCACTTACTGATTATGAGACAGAAAAGCCAACATAATAAAAATCAAGGCTGTGGTAACTTTTAAACTATGCTCAACATTCTTGCACGTGGCCACTTCAAGAACTACTCTTATTCGTTATTATGGACCAATCTAATACTTCTCTTAATCGTGGGACAATATTTTCCGGAGGAAGAATCTACCACTTAGTGGCTCTTACTGCAACAAATGCCCACTCGTTCCATTACTACCATAAAAACTCTAAGTTCCAAAAACACAACTTTTCCAAGTTACAGGCATCACAGCATTATTTACATTGTAAGAAATACAGGCTTTTGGCCAGATTTTTTTTTTCCAACCCATTGTCTCACTTGTAGTCCAAACTCTATTTGGGAATTGCTTTCAGGGATTTTTTTTCTGAATCTATGGGGCAAAGGCTGCAAGTCGAGGAAGAAAGTGAATTTTTATCAGTGACTAACTGTGTAAAAGGCAACAAACACTTTCCTTTCCCAAGGCAACAGATGAGTCATGCTCTCTGTTTTTCGCCCACCTCTGGGGCCACTTAGGCAAGTGTTTGAGGTTTTGTTTTGTTTGTTTGCTTGTGTGTGTATGCATATATGTATTTGTATTACTTTCTTTAGAGGTCTGAGTACATTGCAATGCTGTGGCTTATTTTTTATCTTATTTTTATTTTTTAAACTCTTTTTTAAAAGTCTACTTACTTATTTTAAGAGAGAAAGCATGAGCGGGGTGGGGGAGGGCAGAGAGAGACAGAGAGAGAGACAGAGAGAGAGAAGGAATCCCAAGCAGGCTGTGTACTATCAGCACAGAGCCCGATGCGGGACTCGAACTCATGAACCGTGAGATCATGACCTGCGCGGAAACCAAGAGTCAGACGCTCAACCGACTGAGCCACCCAGACACCCCGCCATGCTGTAGCGTATAACTTAAGTTAAAATTAGGTGCTTATCCAGTGCTTTCTAACTTTTCAAACTGAGCTCACGTAAGGAGCACGCCGATTGCCCGATCAGCATGTTCGAGCGCTCAGAAATGATACGATTACACCTTCCTTGTCAGGCAGCCGACTGGGGCTCAGACATGCTGATGGGTTGCTACGTCCACCTGTTGCTCTGAGCCAGCCTTTTCTTCCTTTCAAGACTGCTTCATGCCCTTCACAGGTTGGCTTTTTGAGGGGACCCTTGCTTCAGGGTGTTGGAATTCCCTTTTACCTTCTGTGCAACTAGGGAGCCAACTTCTCCAGGCTCTTGTTAACAGGAAGAAGGCTCACAGACATCCGTCCCATCTTCTAGGATCCAGGAAAAATGACCTGGAAGCCTGTTTCATTTTTTAACTGTCCTGTACTATGCCGGATGCAATTAGGGACAGGAGAAAGACGGAGGGGAAATACTACTTAATGGGTTCCGATAGTGTTTCAGGAAGAGTGTTAGATTTACACCTTATTTACATTTTCTCAATCACTTCAATCCTCAGGACAATTTATAAGTGAGATATTACTTTTCCCAATTTCCTTTTGACCTCGGATCCAAGCTTACATACCAGCCAATGGCAGGCAGGACTTGATTCTCGCCTCACTTACCCTAAGTTCATTCTTACAAGGCCACGAGACGGGGCTGGCCCCGGACACTGATCTCCTGCCCTCCCTTATTTCTAACTCACCTGAAAGCCCTGTTCTCTATGGGAAGGTAGCAACAATGAAGAAACTGAGAACATTCCCTTTGGTGGAGGACATCGAAAAGATAAGCATTCCAACTTATTTAAGTCTCTGGGCTCTTCGGAAATGAATGATCAAAACTATTGTCCTGGATGTGTTGTTTGGGATTTTTTTTTACGAGATTAAGTTTTTGCACACTTCATTTTTATATGCTAAGACTGAGCTTACTTTCAATCACTGGTAATGATAGAAGCCATATTCCTTTTGTTTCTATGTCTTTTGAGAACAGGATAGCTGAGGAATCTTTCCGAGTTCTTTACCACTTAATAACCCTTCACCCTGTGATTCATGGCAAAACTCACAGGAAATAGTTTGCTCAGTATATCCCAGAGACTGGCCACATTCCCACAGATAAGCTTTGTGAAGAAAGGTTTGTTATTGCCAGATGCCAGCTCAGCCCCGCATACTGTTTATGAATCAGCGTGCGTGCACCAGTGTGCAAACCTGGCTTCCTCCAGGTTCACGGCCGTGTGCGGACCGATTGTGTTTCGGAGACATTAGCCTTCCCTTGAAAGTAAACACCCTTAGTCTATTTAAATGCTGCTTGGCAGTGTTTACATGTATTGCTTAACTTACTACACACGCAAATATCTGTATCATTTCAGACTGTTTATTGCACTTCTGTATCAACGTTATATGGCCATTCTAAGTGGAACAAGAACCATGCAAAACTATTATGCCTGAACTTGAATCACAGGATATGATTCAATAGAGACCAGGAAATAACAGGAACCGTCCAGATGTACTCTTGTAAAAACGCCCCACAATGGCTTTCTCTTTTTCCTCTTCCAGATGACTAATCCTAAAATCCTGATTTGACTAAAGATACGCGTGAGAATAATAATGACAATAATTGGAATAATCTATTGAAATTTGACATCGAGGCCATCCTGGAAGTAAGCTCTTTCATAAACCATGGCCTCTGGGGATTTGTAACGGTTGGCTAAATACTCCTGAAATTCAGATAAACAAGATGACTGGCAAATATAAATTTAGGAAATTTACCGAAGCAGTTCATGAGACAGAGAAAAATTCAAGGGAACAGACAAATACCATTATCCTTCACTCTACATGAGATCTGCCCACAAAGTATTCATCTGACACTCCAGGCCCACTCTGTTCTACAAGCAGGCAGAACACTTTGCTCGTCTGGGAGATGGGCTGTGTTCACATTTCTGAGTGAAAACTTTCTCCTCCCTCCTCCCCCCACCTCTCTCAGGTGTAAGCTCTTTGGTGGGCTTAGTCCCTTGTAAAGGCAGGAAGCACTTCATAGGCGTTTGGACAACAAGGCAATAATCTTCAGCTGTCACAGAGATGAAATATTAATATGAAACCCATTAGAGAAGACAGAGTTGATTCTACAGCTCATTAAGAGTGGGCAATTAAAGTTACCTCCTCTGGAGGTGCTTAAAAATCAATGACTTGGTTACTTATTCAAAATTGCCGTGGACTAGGAGGCAGTTCTGTGGGTCCATGGATTCTGATTCCCCCAAAGGCAAACCTGAATATGTAAGCGGATAAAAATATTTTAGAATATATAGAATACACAAATTGGTCAGGTCTTTCCAGACACGGACAGATTCAAATCAGTGGTTTTTAAATACTATTTTTCTTTTCTTTTCTTTTTAATGTTTATTTATTTTTGAGAGAGAGAGGGGGGCAGAGAGAGAGGGAGATAGAGAATCCCAAGCACGCCCTGCACTGTCAGCACAGAGCCTGACATGGGGCTCGAACTCATAGACTGGGAGATCATGACCGGAGCCAAAGTCAGACACTTAACCGACTGAGCCCCCAGGCGCCCAATCATCTACTATTCAGTACGATGTTAGCTGTGTTTTCTGTGGATGCCTTTATCAGGTTTCAAAAATTCCTTTCTAGTTCCAGTTTGTTGAGTGTTTTATATGAAAGACTGTTGGATCAAATGTTTTTTCTGTATCTATCTCCAAGTATAATTATGTATGTCTATACATACTTTCTGTTTGGTCAATTTTTTAAATGTGTTTTGAATTCTTGCTGTTAAGTGATACACACACAGGATTGTTATGTTGTGTTGGTAAATTGACCTTTCTATCCCTCGGTAATGTCCTGCGTTCTCTTTTAATTTTCATTTTTGTGAAGGACACCTTGTCTAATGTTAATGTAGTCATCACAGCTTTCTTTTCATTAGTATTTGCATGCTTTATCTTTTTAAATTTTTTTCCATCCTTTCCCTTTTAACCTCTCTCTAGCATCATATTTACAGTGGGTTTCCTACAGGCACCTCATAGTTGAAATAAAAAAAAAAATTCCAGCTTGTCAGTCTTTTACCTGGTGTGTTTAGGTTATTGAAATTTAATGTAATTATTGATTTTCTTGGGCTTGATTGAACCATCTTATTGTTTATTTTCTGTCCGTCACCTGTTTTTTGCTTCTCTGATTCTTCTCCCTCGAAGCTATGGTCTGAATGTTTGTGCACAGCCTCCCCTCCCCGCCCACCTCCCCGCATCCCCCCCCCCCCACTCCCTAATTCCTATGTTGAAGCCCTGACCCCAGTGTGACTGTGTTCGGAGTTATGGCCTTTATGGAAGTAATTAAGGTTAAATGAGGTCATAAGGGTGGGGTCCTGATCGAGTGAGATTAATGCCCTTCTAGGAGGAGACACCACAGAGCTCTCTCTCTTGTCTCTGCATGAACACAAAGGAGAGTTCGTGGGAATGTGCAGTAGGCCGGAGGCGCCTGCAAGGCAGGAAGAAATCTCTCAGCAGAAATGGAATTTGCTGGCACCTTGATCCAAATGTCTCTTCCTTAAGTCCCCAGCCTGGGGTGGCAGCCTGGGCTGAGTAATACGTCTGTCTTCTTTTATGGCTCACTTGAATATCTTTACACATTTCATTTTAGCATACCTATTTTTTAGGAACTTTTTTTTTTATTACTTTAAGTGGTCGATCAAGGGATTGAAATAGACATGTCTAGCATTACAATTCTCTTCAAGTTAATATTTTACCCCATCCACCCAGTAAAACGTAGAAGACTTTCAACTCGATAGACTCGATCAGGCTCCCCTCGATATTATGGCTTCCGTGGGGATCGCAGCTCTGGTGCCCTGGTCCCCAAAGGCAGAAGGTTTGCTTTCCAAAGTCAGACATATTTGAGAGGTTCCAGCACTGGAGAAGTACTCCATTCCTTTAGGTGCCTACTTACTATTTCTCTTGCTTTCCCTCCATTCCTGATTTGGAGAGACTCCTGATGTCATCTCCAGTTCAGCCTAAAGATTTTTAGAGTTTTAAAATAGTTCTTCTGTTGGAGTTGAATGATCACAGGTCTGCTTCATCTAAAACTGCATCCTGCAGAGAGACTCTGTCCTCTTAGACCTTATCTTTCCTCTCTCTGGCACGCACAGTCTGCTTTTTCTTGGATTCTCTACTCCTATTGGCAAGTATCCAAACTTCACGCTGGGGAGTCCTGCTCTCCGTCTTGTCTAAGTTTTAGTATCACACATATCACTAATTCCAATTGAGTTAGCACATACGTATTTTTCAAATACACCTGTTCTTTTCCATGCTAAATGACACCACAAAATAAAAAAACGTACAGGGTATCTCTGCTTCCATTCTGTCCCTGTCAAATCTGTCAGACACACGGGTACCTGTATTTCTCAGTTTGAATCTACCCAAGGCTTCTTGTTCCTAAAACCCTTCTATGGCTTCTTCCTGACTAGGGGATGAAAGGCAAAGCCCTTAGCTTCGTATCAGGTCTTCTAAATAGGTTATAACCATATTGCCTTAAAAAGCAATAAATTTCTCAAAGTCATTGTATTGTCCCTTTTTTTTGTATCTTCAACGCCTAGTATAATTATTGCCTAGAATAAATATTAGCTACTGTATAGTAGATGGTTACTAGTATTTCCTGAACTGAAAATCTTGTCTTTTCCCCAAATTTAGCCAATAATACAAGTACACCTCCCTATGGCAATTAACTCATTCTCTTAGTCTAATTATTTTTGTCCACTTACACATTTTATATAAGCTCCAAGCTCATAGAAACTGTGTCTTTCTTTTACTGCATTTTGCCTATAGTCAAGATCTTCCCTTATACCTAATTGATAAGAAGTAGATATTCTGTAATTAAATGATGAAAAAATGAAATACTCAATGATAAATTTCCTTTGATATTGTGAAGTCTCCTTCATTATTTCATTCATGCTCATAACATTATTATATGATGTATTTTAACTGGAAAAGTGCTTTTCTCATTAGTATAATGAGTAATTATCTTTCAAAAGTCACAACTTAAAAGGCGGAAATGGGATATATGTGAAATATTTCAGAGATAAACTCTTGTCATATTCTCCATACTGTTGATTCTCTAACATAGAAAAATGTATCTGTTAGGTAAAGCAGTGGAAAATATGCAGTTACCTCTGATGGAACATACCTCAGCCATCACCAAAGCTATAAGTTCACCACCTGAGATCAGGATCTTTAAACAAACATCCTTAATAAACATTCAAAGATACTTTCTAATTACAATATTTTCCAAAAGTAGAATAATCTGGAGAATTATTATCTCTTAGTATTATTAAATAAAGAAGAGAGTCTGTAAGGACTTTGATTTTGCTTCGGTTGGAGGTTAGTTTTCTGTCTTAAACATTTATGTCTGTAACAATCTTGATGTTTGTCTTGGGTTAACATGTGGCACATGAACTCAAGTGCATGGTGTGTCCTGTCCCAAGGTCATTCCTGGGTGTTATGGTGTCTGTAGAGCCTGTCAGTGGTACAAAGAGAAGGGGACAAACAATTTGAGTAGGTGGGTGTCTCTGAGTGATGAAAGGATTTGCACTGGGCTCAAAGGGGGAGAATTCCAGCCTCACCCACTTTTGGCCAAGAACTTAAAGTAGAAGAGGGATGCTTGGGTGGCTCAGTTGGTTGGTTTCGGCTCGGGTCATGATCCCACGGTTCATGAGATCGAGCCCTGTATTGGGCTCTGAGCTGACAGTGTGAGACCTGCTTGGGATTCTCTCTCTCTCTCTCTCTTTCTCTCTCTCAGCCCTTCCCCCACGTGTTCTCTCTCTGTGTCTCAAAATAAATAAACTTAAAAAAAAATAAAATGGAAGGGAATGGAAGAAAGATCTGAAGTTTCCAGGGGCACAGATGAGGTGATTTGCCATGAGAACCAAACATAAAACAACTTGAGAACACAGATTTAATAGAGCCAGAAGCTTCCTTTCCTCTCCTCCTTGATTTTCCCAGGAGGTGCTAACTTCTCTTCCTTTTTCTCCTTTTGAGTCACACGTGCACACACGCACGCACACACACACGCATACTATAATCACATTCCGTACCTCATTCTTAGCTGTATTATTATCAACGATCCTGGAAGTAAATTATAGATCTCCTTCAACCCAAGGAGACAAAAAGAGAGATTTTAGTAAAATTACAAGCCAAAAAGCTAGAGTTCTGAACTAGATAGCTCAGCAGTGCTCCGGTAAAGGCTTACGTATTTCATACTCCTTATTACAAATACGAAATTATATAATCCACAAGCTCCACAAAGCTGCAGCCCTCACGATTTTGCACCTCGCCATGGGCACGGACGTCAAGATTCCAGTGTGCTTCAGGGAAGCTTCCCCAGGACCGAGTCCAACATAAGAGTGCGGAGGGGCCAGCTCGACGCTCACAAAATGAACTGGAAAACCGAGTCAATTCGTAGGCCACAGTCTGTACAGTACGAAAATCGGCTTTACGGGGCTGTGCACGGTCAGGGTGAGGCCTTTGCATTCCTGTGCTGTTGCTGGAGTTTCAGGTCGTGCCCCCCACCCCGACCCAGGGGCGGTCTTTGCTCCCAGCTCCCCCAGCCCTCACATGCTCCGGGAGCGGGTCTCAGATGGCTAATGTCTGCGCCTGGGAGAGGACAGTCTGCTATTACTTATGTCTAGTTTGTAAACGGGGAATCTGAAGTCGGTAACAGTTGTCAGGTAACTCCTGACCCCAACACCTGGCACTTTACGTAACACGCCATCGCCTGTCACCACGGCCGCGAGCAGAGAGCTCCTGGCCAGCGCAGCCCGCCTCCGGGTCGCAGGAGAACTGAGCGTGGGGTCATGCGAGCCTCTGTGATGCTTTAAGATCTGTGCTCTAGATGTTTTATCTGGGTGTGCAGCTAGGACTCAGCCCGTAGTATCCATTTCGTGGTCGTGTATTCAACACTGGTTTCTTTTATTTATTTATTTATTTATTTAAAGACTTTTTTTGAAGATAATCAGTATGGTTATTTATTTATTTATTTATTTATTTATTTTAATTTACATCCAAGTTAGTTAACACACAGTACAATAATGATTTCGGGAATAAAATTTAGTGATTCATCACTTACATATAACACCTAGTGCTGAGAGTTTTTCTTTTAATGTATATTTATTTTGAGAGAGAGAGAGAGAGACAGAGCACAAGCAGGAGAGGGGCAGAGAGAGAGAGGGAGACACAGAATCGGAAGCAGGCTCCGGGCTCTGAGCTGTCAGCACAAAGCCGGATGTGGGACTCAAACCCACGAACCGTGAGATCATGACCTGAGCCAAAATCAAGAGTCAGACGTTCAACTGACTGAGCCACCCAGGTGCCCCTCCCTAAGATGTTTTTTAACATCTCATTAAATGGTCCCCGTGATGTTATGCCTGTGTTAGCTACTAACATATTATTGTTGGCTAGCCTATAACTGCTCTGTAACTATGCCTTTGAGTTCCTTAATAAACTTATGAAAAAATGTTTTAAACTTTAAAAGAAGTAAAAGGATAGCTAAGTATCCTTTCAGTGTCATACAGAGCACTGTCAGACAGGCCTACCTGTGCCTTTACTTAATTCTCTTGTCTGACATTCTATTTACGTCAAATAAGTAAGTATACACGATTCCGGGTCAGTGTTCCCTCTCTTCAAAGACGATCGCTTTTAAAACTCCTTCAGAATAATGCACCAATGGAATTGCTACATTAATGAGATTGTCTCACACGAAAGGGACATCAACACGGTAACGGTGAAGGACACATTCAAGAGTTTCCTGCGCACTGCGGTGTCAGTGAGCACATTTATTTATAATGCCAGGAAGTTTTGTCGATTTTGCAACCGACGAACGCATACATGCTGAAGTCCTTGGCTGTTGCTTTTGAGACTGTTTCTCCTGGAAGCAAGTTTTAGCTACTACCGCCTAATTAGTTTGGAATCATAATTAAGGGTCTGACTCCTGCCACAGGCTGACATTGACACGGGGAAAGATTTACATCTGAACTCCCCTGTCCACGACTCTAACCAGTTCAAGTATGAGTGCTGTCTTTTTAAAATTTTTTTTAAATTATTTTTTTTAACGTTTATTCATTTTTGAGAGAGACAGAGCATGACCGCAAGCAGGGGAGGGGCAGAGAGAGAGAGAGAGCGAGAGATAAAGCACGAGCTGGGGAGGGGCAGAGAGAGAGGGAGACACAGAATCGGAAGCAGGCTCCAGGCTCTGGGCTGTCAGCACAGAGCCCGATGTGGGGCTGGAACCCAGGAACTGCGAGATCACATCACGACCTGAGCAGGAGTCAGAAACTTCACCGACTGAGCCACCCAGGTGCCCCGTATGATTGCCACCTTTAACTCTCTGGCATTTTATTACCCTCGGTTTTATACTCTTTTTCCCAGTTTCCCAGATTTCCTTATAGAATAAGGTTTAGAGAACTTCTGAAAATGTTTAATATTAAGATCAAGAGGAAGTGGGGGGCCTGGGAGGCTCAGTGGGTTAAGTGCCCGACTTTCGATTTCAGCCCAGGTCATGATCTCATGGTTCGTGAGTTCGAGCCCCGCGTCGGGCTCTGTGCTGACAGCTCGTAGCCTGGAGTCTGCTCCCGATTCTGTGTCTCCCTCTCTCTCTGCCCCTCCCTCACTCGCCCTCTGTCTCCATCTCTCAGAAATGAATAAGCGATAAGAAATTTAAAAAAAAGAAGTGCATATTATTTAAAGATGTCAACACATCTCGCTTTATGCTAACCTTTACATATAATCCAGGACACCAGATGAAATGGCTGTTAACATTATCTGCATTTTAAAATGTGGCGATACAGACATAAATATTAATTAAGTCGCCCAGGTTTTAAAGTACAAAAATGAATACAACTGTTGACAAGGCCCTGCACGATCTGCTCTCTGCTGAACCTCTTCATCCTTATCTTGAATGGTCCTTCACCTGTGTTTTGCCACATAATTTGCAATAATGCCCCCCCCCCCCCAAATGTACAGTGTACAGGAAGTGAACTGTGAAAGCGTTCCGGGGATTAAGAGGTGGCAGACAGGTATTAACTGTGTCATTGTAAATGGCACGTTCTAGTCTAGGGAATTATTTGTGTATTTGTAAATCCATGAATCATGGAGGGACTTCCGGTCTGTCACATGAGACCTTGGTCCCCTTTATTCTAATTGTTCTCTAAAGTCTGAAGTTCATAATCATTTACCCCCTTAACGGTTTTGTTTGCTTTTGTTTGTTTTGCAAACACTAACACTGGGTGGATGGGGACAGCATTGAGTTCCCTGGTGTGTGCCCCCACCACACAGGTGCTGACCTCAGGTTCCAGTTAGGCTCATGCCTCTTTCAAATCTCTCCTCACTAGGGGCGCCTGGGTGGCTCAGTTGGTTAGCGTCTGACTTCAGCTCAGGTCATGATCTCACAGTCTGTGAGTTCGAGCCCCGTGTCGGGCTCTGTGCTGACAGCTCAGAGCCTGGAGCCTGTTTCGGATTCTGTGTCTCCCTCTCTCTCTGACCCTCCTCCGTTCATGCTCTGTCTCTCTCTGTCTCAAAAATAAATAAATGTTAAAAAAAAATTTAAAAAACCCCAAATCTCTCCTCACTAGAAAACACACAAGTGCACAAACACATATAAAGTGCAAAAAAAAAAAAAAAAAAAAGAAAGAAAGAAAGAGTCAAATTGGAATTTGGACTCATGTTAGAGGATGCCAGATATCGAATTTATAGTCCCTGAGCTGTATAATTCATTCCTAAACCACACGGATTACAAACAACATAACTATTCAAATGCCAGCAAAAGATACGATTTTTAAGCCTATGTTTGTGCCTCAACCAACAAAAAGCATAATTATCTACCAATTACATGGGAATAAATAAAATAATAAATGAGAGAGCTTTTAGGATAATTGGAAGACATGTTCAATAACACACACATCATGTCCCCAAATTATATGAGAATATTAAAAATATGAAGTGTCCATTTTGTTTCAGAAATATGGATGCCTTAAGTACATGTATCCTCAGATCTTTTTATTTTTTTTTAATTTTTTATTTTTTTAACATTTATTTATTTTGAGACAGAGAGAGACAGAGCATGAACGGGGGAGGGTCAGAGAGAGGGAGACACAGAATCTGAAACAGGCTCCAGGCTCTGAGCTGTCAGCACAGAGCCCGACGCGGGGCTCGAACTCACGGACCGTGAGATCGTGACCTGAGATGAAGTCGGCCGCTTAACCGACAGAGCCACCCAGGCGCCCCTCCTCAGATCTTTTTAAATATTAATAAAATCTCATGGGGTTTTAGTAACTCAGTGAGAGATGATATCACTCGTGATTCAGCCAAGTTGTTAATACTTGGTCCTTCTGCTTCCACTCTTGCTTTCCCGTGGTCTGTTTTCACACAGCAGCCAGGATTGTTTTGGAATATAAGCCACGTAATTGTCTCTGCTATGCCAAGCCCTACAACGACTCCCTAGTCACTCTGACTAAAAGCCAACACTCTTACCGTTGTCTTCATGAACTGTCCTCTGCTCTGCCCTGCACTCCTGTCCTATCTGCCCTGGTGCTTCCTCGGTAGGCTATCTGCATTGGGACTACCTGCTTTGTCCAATCTAGAATGCTCTCCTCCTTGTTTTCTCGGTGGCTAATTCCCTCACCACCTTCAGGTCTGTGCTCAAAAATTCTATCCTTGATGAAGTGTAGGAGGGGAAAACCTTTTTTTCTATCTTCTTAGGTTCAGGCTCTGGGGTCCTGTGAATTAAGCGAACAGAAGCTACACGAACAGGAGGAAAGGTATACTGAGGTTTTATGATGTTAATGTTCTTTTCTTTACAGAAAAGAAGTGAAAACCCAAGTAGGCAGTCAGACTGGGGGCTTTTATGCCATTTGGACAGAGTGATAAACTGTGGGGAAGTGACACAAAGGAACGGGAGCTTTGGGCTCTAGGGAATTTTGGAGGTAAATATACAGAAAAGTGAGGGGAGGTAAGGTTATTTAGTAAAGTCTGTTTAGACAGAATAAAGTTGTTCTCCTCCAGGTGTGGGAGAGAGGGATCCATTCACAAACAGAATTTACGTCCACTTTACAAAGGGAAATTTATGCTCTGCTTTTAGGGAGAAAGGGGAGGGCAGCATGTCCCTCCTGTATCTGCTGTTTCTCAATTGCCTTCAGCTCAAAATGACTCTTGTGCCAAAGTGACAAGTTTTGGGTGGCATGTTCCCGTCCCCTTCAGAGGCTACCCTGACCGACATTTTAATGTTCCAATATGCCCAATCTCTGCCTGTACTACCTCCCACACACGACCACCCCTCCTCAGCAATTCAGGTCTCTCCAGCTTCTCCTTTTGCTTGTTTTGAAATAGCACTTCTCACCCTTTATTGCTTATTTTCTATCTACAGGAATAATATAATTGCTGTATTATATATATGTATACAATATATTATATATTTATATATTATATAAGCTTTACATGGTCTAAATTTTTCTCTTGTCCTCTGACATACTCTAAGTATTAGAATAGTGTTTGGCACGTATAGGTAGCCAATAATTCTTGGTTATCCTCAGTCGTTTCAAAGTATTTTTTATTTCCATCTTTCTGTATCTTCCACAAGTGCAGGTGTGTAAAAGTTCTGATCTTTGCTTAGCTCATAGCTATATGAAAATGTCAGATCAGAAAACTCGTTTCATGTTTGATTTGTAAATCCGTACTTTACGATGGGAATTTATTGGTAAGCAAAAATGCTAGGTAAATATTAAAATAGTCCTATAGTTATTATGACATTCATATTTAAAGGAATCAAGGGGCCAGTGAATCACATCTTGGCCTTTTGGCTAAGATCAAATGTAAAGAGTAAATGAAGTGTGTGTGTGTGTGTGTGTGTGTGTGTGTGTGTGTGTGTCTCAATCACGGACCACAGTACTCCTCACATCAAAACCCTGGTAATTTCCTACAAACTGCAGGACAATTCTTTTCTTTTCTTCTGGTGTCTATTAATTTTCCCAGATGGAATAATTTATTTCAGGGCTACCCAGCCTGATGTGGGTTAAGTCCTCCAGAAAATAGATCCAGTCCGAGATAAGAAAGGAAAATTAATTCTTTTCTAACGACAAGATAAACCCACGTAGTCGGCTAAGCTGATGTGAGAACAAATGATGGAGTGTTTCAGGGAAGAACTGACCCTCGATGTTCCCTCTCTGCGTGATCTAATCACTGTCAATCACGCAACAGCAATGCCAATATATTAGCCCCACACTTCACGCATGTCCTCAGAGAGGGGTGAGACATTGGGACAGGAGAGAGGTGTTTTTTTAAAATGTTTAATGTTTATTTATTTTTAAGAGAGAGAGAGAGAGAGAGAGTGAGAGAGAGAGAGTGAGCTGGGGAGGTGCAGAGAGAGGGAGACACAGATTCCAAAGCAGGCTCTGCCAGCACAGAGCCCGGCACGGGGCTCAAATCCACGACCCACGAGATCATGACCTGGGCCAAAGTCAGATGCTTAACCGACTGATGAGTCACCCAGGCGCCTGGGGAAAGGAGAGATTTTGTGGAAAGTATCAATCCAGGTCGCTTCAGAGACACTTAAAAAGGAGGAATACATTTTTATTCCTTAAAATAGTGAAGTGACCTCTGGCCTCATTTTTCTTCCCTTCCCTTTTCAAACCTGAACTCTGCCAGGGCCCCTGCCTTCCACCCAAATTCCCACCCGCCCTGGCGATGGAGAAAATCAGGGAGATGGGTAGGCGTGCGCTGGTCTGTTCAGTCTGAGTTGGAAATATCCTAAGTGTTTCCCCCGGTAGTTCATATTTTCCACCCTAACTCTAAAAAGGAACCTGGCCACGAAAACTCCATGTTTCCCTAAACAAGACCTTTTTTTTTTTTTTTTTTTAAACCATTTGTAGTGTAAGCTCTCCTTTATTGTGCGAACTTCTGGTCACTTTGGATTTCAGGTTTCTTTGAGGGCCTCTCAGGATCTCATCTACAGTAACACTTTATATTAGTTGATGATTATCACACGAGAAGTTGAAAAATACTACAAAATCGTGGCCTCCTCAGTGTTCTGTATTACTTTTAAGAGGTTGTGCAGTTTTATTTTATTTATTTATTTATTTATTTATTTATTTATTTTATTCATTCATTTATAATTTACATCCAAGTTAGCAATAATGATTCCAGGAGTAGATTGCAATGATTCATCACTCACATGTGACACCCAGTGCCCATCCCAACAAGTGCCCTCCTGAATGCCCCTCCCCCACTTAGCCCCTCCCCCCCTCCCCTCCGGCAACCCCCAGTTTGTTCTCTGTATTTAAGAGTCTCTTATGCTTTGTCCCCTTCCCTGTTTTTCTATTATTTTTACTTCCTTTCCCTTATGCTCCTCTACTAAACAGAACCCTTAAAAAGCTTATTCTCATTGGTTAAGAGAATAACAGAGGGTTATACATAGCTTGATCTATTTGGGCTACTTTAAAATAAAAAAGACGTTTCCTTGGAAGTCGTACAATATTCAGAGATAATGAATATTCACCACTTCAGTAAATATATAAATATTGATTCTTCAACTCCTCCTTGATTTATTTCCTTTAAGACTTTCCTTGTCATGATTTCTTGGCACTGTGCGTCCCGTAAAATGTGTTAGCTTCAAAATAAACTTCCACAGTGTAAATACTGAACTCAGCAGACCTGTATTTTTCTTTGAACTTAAAGACATAAAACCCACAAGTTTTCTCGGAGTAATAGGAACGAAAAGGAACGCCCAGCTTTTTTCCCATTGTTTTGAAAGTTCAAGTCACGGAGGCATCACTCAAACGTTCCAACAACGGAGACAATATGTTGGCTCTAGTCTGGACGCCCGGGGCTGGGTGGATCAGGCAGTGACAGCAGCATGGTCCTGTGACTCGGTGACAGCAGCATGGGCCTGTGACTCAGCTGCTTGAGTCACATCAAGCGGCTTGACTGTTAGATTCCGCTCCACATCGTGGCAAAGACGGTCCCAGAAGCTCCAGGCTACGTGAACCCTGGCATCCACGCTCCCAGAAAGATACTAATCCTCTCCTGTGCAATTAAACTCAAATATATTGGTTTTCTAAAATCATGCTCTCACTCCTGGACCGTGGAAGGGAAAAACTTATCATCGGTCTGGGTCATGCCCGCCCCGTGTTGAGTAAACTTGGATGCACTCGATTGGAGGCGGTGGGGTGGGGGTGGGGGAAAGATTTCTCAAAAGGAACAAAGGGCGAAGGGAGGCCGGGTAAAATAAAACATATGATGACATTTTAGAGGCAAAATAATTTTGGAAAATGCTCTCTTCTGGCCGTCTCATTTGCCTGGAGAGTTCCTTGAGTCCCTAATCACTTTATAAGTAGTGGACTCAGCAGGCAAAGTGCCCTTCTTTCTAAAACCCTACAAACACTCCTGAAAATAATCATAGGTGGGACATTTTAAAGGGAAAGAGGGTTAACCGTATTAATTACCCCTCTGGTTTATCTTTACGTTTCTCTACGTGATGCTTCTGTCTACCTCCCGTACTCACCTTCCCCAAGCTTACATAGATCGATCCATATATATCCATATGTATATGTGTGTGTACATAAATACATATCTTTCATATGTGTATATGTGCAGATAGGCTAATCTATACCGTGACTCAGTTCTTTAATGCTGTCATACAGAAAGCAATTATTAACATTTGTACCCAGAACTTAAAACGCATTGCCCTTGCAAAGAAGGCAAGAATATGCAATGGGAAAAAAGACAGTCAATGAATGGTTTTGGGGAAAGTGGACAGCTACATGCAAAAGAGTGAAACTGGACCCTTTCTTACACCATCCACAAAAATAACCTCAGACTGGATTGATCAAAAACCCAAATGTGAGACCCGAAACCATAAACATCCCAGAAAAGGGCAAAGACGGTAAGTTTTCTGACACTGGCCATAGCAACATTTTTCTGGATACGTCTCCCGAGGCAAGGAAAACAAAAGCAAAAGTGAACTATTGGGACCACATCAAAAGAAAAAGCTTCTGCACCGTGAAGGAAACCATCAACAAAACTAAAAGGCAACCTATGGAGTGGGAGAAGATATTTGCAAATAGAATGTCCATGAAAGGCTTAGTATCCAAAATACATTAAGAACTGGGAATGCAAACTGGTGTCGCAACTGTAGAGGACGGTATGGAGGTTCCTCAGAAAGTGAAAAATAGAACTACTCTGTGGTCTAGCGATCTCACTGCTGGGTAGTTAGCCAAAGAATACAAAAGCACGAATTCAGAGGGATACATGCACCCTTGTGTTTACAGCAGGATTATTCACAATAGCCAAACTATGGAAGAAGCCCAAGTGTGCACCGACTGACGAGTGGATAAAGAAGATGTGGAATATACATACATGGTGTACACACGTACAACGGAATATTACTCAGCCATAACCAAATATGAAATCTTGCCATTTCCAGGGACGTGGATGGAGCTAGAATGTATTACGCTAAGCAAAATAAGACAGTCAGAGAAAGACAAATACCAGATGATTTCACTCATCTGTGGAATTTAAGAAACCAAACAAATGAGCAAAGGAGAAAAAAAGAGAGGGGCACAAACCAAGAAACAGACTGTTAGCTATAGAGAGCAAACTGCTGGTCACCAGAGGGTAGGAGGTGGGGGGATGGGAGAAATAGATGATGGGGACGAAGGAGAGCACTTGTCGTGATGAACACCGGGCGATGTCTGAAAGTATTAAATCGCTATATTGTACACCTGCAACTAATCTTACACTATATTAGCTAACCAACTGGGATTAAGATAAAAACATTTTTAAAGTTTATTTATTTATTTTGTGTGAGAGAGAAAGAGAGAGAGAGAGAGAGCATGAGTGAGCAGGGGAGGGGTAGGGAGAGAGGGAGAGAGAGAGAATCCCAAGCAGGCTCTGCAGGGTCAGCGTAGAGCCTGACACGGGGCTTGAACTCACAAACTGCAAGATTGTGACCTGAGCCAAGATCAAGAGTTGGATGCTTAACCGAACGAGCCACCAAGGTGCCCCTAAAATAAAAAAAAAAACAAAAAACTTTTATTTAATTTTATTTTATTAATTAATTTATTTTTAAATATAACTTATTGACAAATCGGTTAACCTACAGTGTATACGCTGTGCTCTTGGTTTTTGGGGTAGATTCCCGTGGTTCATCGCTTTCATACGACACCCAGTGCTCATCCCAACAGGTGCCCTCCTCAATGCCCGTCCCCCATTTCTCCTTCTCCCCCACCCCCTCATACACCCTCAGTTTGTTCTCTGTATTTAAGAGTCTCTTATAATTCGCCTGCCTCCCTCTCTGTTTGTAACTATAAAATAAAAAACTTTAAAAAAAACTTTAAAAAACGGTAATCGCCCTTGCTAGCAAATAATTATTTTCTTTTTCTAAATTATACTCCAGTGGCTTGCACACGACTATAGAAACATCTCGCATCCTGGAAGAAAGAGCTCCAACTAGTTCCTGATCCTCCCCAGCCCCCTCCCGTCCTGCCATTCACGCAAAGGCAGATGTGTATTAACTACGGGGGTCCACCAATGGGTCTTGAGGGGCCATGTGCGGAATGTCTGATTTCTCACATTGCTGCTATCCCCTTCAGCTCGAATCCTTCGGTCTTGTGAACCGATGCAGGCTTGTAAAACAACATGCACTTGACCTTCGGTCTTTGCCCCGGGCCACTGCCTTCGCTGGGGTGCGTAGGAAGACAAGTTCATGATGCTCGAGTCTGAAGAAATAAGCCCAGAGTAGCTCGAATCACTGAACGTTCTCCCAGAGCAGTCCCTGATCCTTTCAATACCAGACCCCAACGAACAGATTAAGGAACATTCCAACACTGAACCGTCAGTGTCTTATCTGTGTGCACAGAACAACACAGAAATTTCTGGTGCAGAAAGTTATCCTCCAGACGTCCAGCCGGAACGTTCTAGCCACCCAATGGCATCATTTGAGTTTGTTGTCACAACTTTGAAAATCTTTAGAGTTTTCCCACTCGGTAATATAGATGCTTGCGGGTGTAACACATGTGTGCACATATACATTAGCTTACATGTGCATACACGTATGTATTTATAGGCACATGACAAAGGGTACAAATATGACATATGTCCAAAGCTGCTCTATCTCGTTGGACAACGCAGCAACAGACAGCAAACCAAAAGCAAACCAAAAGCGATGCCTTTGTGCTTCGGCGGGGCACCCGCCTCCCTCCATCCGCGGCCAGGTAGGGAAGGATTACCTGCAAAGGGCCAAACAGAAGTGACAGTCAGAGCAGTAGTGACTTACGTCCTCATTCTGAGCGCGTGACCGTTTTTACGGTTCCATCCGTTTCCTGTTTAATATGCAGTTTGGACATTTTGAGGAAGGAATCTAATTTCAGAATTGTCTACATATGTTTAACGACAACCATCACGCTGTTTGAAAGCACTTCGCTCTGAGTGACATATGTCTTGTGCGCAACTTACAGTGGGCCCAGAAATTTTTTTTCCAAAACAATTTTCTTTCAGCGGAAAATGTTGTACTGTTTCTGAATAACTAGCAAAGTTACATACTCCAGAAGCTAACTGTATCACAAGGATGGGCCGCGCGCATTCATGCAAAATTAATAGGACTGACTAATTTTTTCCTATCCCTTTTATGGGGTAAAACCCCAAATACAGGGCACCTGGGTGGCTTAGTCGGTTAGGCGTCCGACTCTTGGTTTCGCCGCAGGTCATGATCTCACAGTTCATGGGTTCAAGCCCTACATCGGGCTCTGGGCTGACAGTCTGGAGCCTGCTTGGGATTCTCTCTCTTCCTCTTTCTCTGCCCCTCCCCTGCTTGCCCTCTCTCTGTTTGTCTCAAAATAAATAAACTTAAAAAACAAACCCAACATACAGAACAGTGTTTCTCCTGAGGTCTTCCCTCTCTGCATAAGCTCCAAACAAGCTTTAAAATTATCTCAGCAGCTTCAAATTCATGTGTAAAGGCACATGCCTACGGTCTACACTTACGCTATCCAAATCCCGTGTAGCTCTTAGAGGAAAAACTCTCACTACTCTTCAAACAAGGAGAAGACCCCAAATAACTTGGTGTCATCGATCATTTGCGCGAGTTCTCAATACCAGACACAACGCAGATGAGACTCAGGGAAGTTTCCGTGAAATCCCCTTGCTATGCCCATGTGCTCGGGCCATGGGGCTAAAGGGGAGGCACACCCAAGGGACTTTGGGCCTCCCCACTGTTAGGACAGGGTTCACTCTGCTGACGGTTGGGGAAACTGGAAAAGAAAGAGAAGCAAACTCATCGTGTTGCAAACCCAGCACTGAACGGGAGTCCGGGTCAAATCCCTGCTGGAGGTTATCAGCGAAGTAGACTGCACACCATCACACTGGTGGAACTTCACGTTTTTTCCTACCTCCCTCAGTCAATCCACAGTCATCTCATACCTGCTCTGCCAAAGTCACTGCGCTCGTCCAGACAGGAGACGCCAAGAGCGGTGGAAACAAGCCTGTCCTCGTGGAGTCTGTGAACTAAATCGGAAGATACAGGTACAGCCCCGGTGCTGTGTCGGGGTTTGCAAACATCTTACCAGCCATTCCTGTTGCCCAGCACGCACGTGGAATGCTTACAGTATAGTCAGTGTCCAGCTGGCGTGAAGCTATATGTGATTGTAGACACCAAATAAATGACCTAGATATTTAGTTATATTATTTCGGAAGGTGTGATATCCGAATTAATTGATGTAAGTCATCAGACATGACCTAGGCGTCATGGGACAGATGTGTGGGACTTATTTAAATGTACATCCCTCTCAAGTGTCTGCTCTCACCTGGCCATCTCTATCAACACCATTTACTGCTCGTATTTATATTTCTAGAGCACTCCGCCAGGTGTTATTCTAGAATGGTTTGTTTCAGGAAGTAATAACGGTGGGGTTTTGGTTTCATGCAACTGGTCAGTTTTATTTTTTTTTAATTAAAAAAATTTTTTTTTAATGTTTGTTTATTTTGGGGAGAGAGAGAGAGAGAGAGAGGGAGAGAGAGAGAGAAAGGGCAGAGACAGAGAGGGAGAGCTTGACATGGGGCTTGAACTCACGAACTGTGAGATCATGACCTGTGTGAAAGTCAGACACCCAACAGATTGAGCCACCCAGGTGCCCCAACTGGTCAGTTTTAATATCGATGATGGTGCTCTTCTGTGTGAGCTTATGTAACTTGATTATTTACTTAAGAAAAGAAGGCTGAACAGAGACAGAGGGTTGCAGAATCCTAGCTCTTGAAGCCTTGCAAGGGCAAGTGTGACACAGTAAGAGACACGTAGAGCTACCCGTCCTTGGTTCCTGACCCAGAACTCCTCAAACTCTTGACTTCCCTGACTACTGGGGCAGACAGGAGCGTCTCACCTAGAGCTCCGGGATCTCCTGGGCGATAGGAGCATCGTTTGTTGTCACAAAGCAACACTCGGCGACCTCCTGGATGAGGGCTGGTCACCAGAAAGTCCAAGCCATGATTAGAAGCTTGGAAATTTCAGCCCCACCCCATCCTCTGGAGAGCGGAGAAGGAGCTAGAGAGTGAGTCAATACTGGGTCATTACCTACGTGGCGAACCCTCTCTCAAAATCCCCAATCTATGGGGTTTGGAGAGCTTCAGGTTGCTAAACACACCCTAAGGGGTGGGATGAGACGCCAACCCCACGGAGACAGACGCCCTTGCACCCAGGACCTTTCCAGAATTCACCCTCTGTACCTGTTCATCTGGCCATTCATCTGTATCCCTTATCGTATTCTTTATAAGCCAGTGAATGTAAGTACGTTGTTTCCTTGAGTTTGGTGAGCATTGATAGCAAATTACTGAACCTGAAAGGGGGACGTGTTGCTGACTCAGAGAGAAGTGTGGGTATCCTGGGGAGCCCCGACTGAGACCGGCAATGTGAAATGGAGGCCATGTTCGGACTGAGCCCGTCACCTGTGTGGTCTATACTAACTTTGGGTGCTTCGCGGCATATTGGAGTCAAACTGTAGGACAGTCAGTTGGTACCTACAGAGAACTTACAAACTGCTTGGTGTGGAAAACCCACACGTTTGGTGTCAGAAGTAGCGACAGTGGGGGCGCCTGGGGGGCTCAGTTGGTCAAGCGTCAGACTTCGGCTCAGGTCATGATCTCACAGTCCATGAGTTCGAGCCCCGCGTCGGGCTCTCTGCTGAGAGCTCGGAGCCTGAAGCCTGCTTCGGATTCTGTGTCACCCTCTCTCTCTGCCTCTCCCCCCCACTTGTGCTCTGTCTCTCTCAAACATAAGTATTAAAAAAAAAAAGTAGAGCAAGTGAATTTTCCAATGTTCAGTAAATCTAGAACTGTCCAGCCACATTTGTCAGAGTCCCTAAGAGGATCTGCTGTGGGAGGTTCCCTGGCGGCCTCACCTGGCTCCCAGGGTCCGTGGGACCGACTCTTCATCACACCGCTCTCAGCATTGTCCTCTCCCGACGACCTCTGCACCCTCCTCCTCCACCCGAGACTCTGTTCTTCTCTCCACCCTTCAAGGACAAGCTGGCCTCAGGGCCTTTGCACGGCAGCTCCCTCAGCCTGGACTCCTCTTCTCCAGGTGTCCTCAGTGCTCACTCCTCACTTCCCTCAGGCTTGGCCGAAAAATCACGTCCACAGAGTAAAAGTAGCAAAAAGTAGCGAATGCTTCCTCTGCCTTCCCCCTTCGCCTGACCGGACATTTTATCTCTAGTTTCTGTATGTTTATTCCTCCCTCGTCCCCTCCCCTTCCTCCACGCACGAAGCCTTCGCGGTCAGAGATGCACGTTCCTGGCGCTCTCTCTGCAGCACCTTGCGCATCGCCTGGCACGTAACGGGCTCTCAAAAACATCTGTGGAACGAGTGAACTACGGGCAAGGACGATCACAAAGCACACCCATCGTGTGCTGTGTATTTTTCCAAAGCGGTTTTAAACTCTCACAGCCAGCAAACCAGGCAAACAATGCCCTTGCCATTCGCTCTTCTCATGGGGGAGCCACGTGACTGAAATCTGTGAGCAGTACAGCAGGGTTCCTTGAGTTCTTCGGCTGGTTCATTCTGTGTGCACGGCTGTTCCAGTGACGCTGCGACGAATCCCGGCATCTCTCCAAAAGGACACTAAGTCACGCTCTGTAACCCAGAGTTTGTTGCTGTTACTGTGAAATCCACGGACATGACTTTTCAACTGGATTGATCTACCATTTAGGTGAAGAGACTGTTTTAAAATACCTTTCCCTGCTCTGGTTTTCCTCCGAATTTCTAAGTCTGTCTGCATATTTTATCATTTTTCGTTCTTTCCTCCAACTCCCTTGACCATCAGAGGTTATCCTTCCAGTGGGGGGTGGGGGGGGGGGAGAAAAAAAGCACTTGATAAGGAGTTCTGCGAGATATTTCTCAGTGCGCTATAAATAGTGACAGTTGGCTTGGATTCCTAATTCCTGCTCTTTTGTTTTCCTGCATTATTTTTGGGGACTGTAAAAAAAAATCTAGCACATCTAGACGTGTTATTGCTTACATTAAAAGAACATAAAATGTCTTTCTGGAATGTCAGGAAATCCTAAAATTAAAATTAGATGATTGTATTCATGCTTTTGTTCATTCTCCCAACAAGGATTCACTGTGTCCCTGACATGAGTCACACACTGGGGTGAGCGTCCCCTGCTTTCTGATGGATGCGTGCAATCCCCAACAGAAAGCAAGCCATTGTCCGAATGTGGGTGGCACTCTGTGTGTCCTCATTTTCCTCTTTACCGGAATGGTGCAGACAGAATAGTCCCAGAGACAAACTGGCCGTTGCGTCGGCCTCCTTTCCTTCCCTGGAGAACCCCTCAACCGAGGCATTCTGCCACGTTGCCTCAGTGTAACTTTACATGTTTGCCTTTTGTTTTCTTTCCCTGCTCATTACAGATCCACTCTCCTTCAAAGTCCCCCAGAACCTTCCTTTCAGCCATCCTCGAAGGTTCAGAAGCAATCTGAAAACTCACTCACGTAGTGCTGTTCGGAGAAGAGTGTGCTGTGTACCTGTGGGTTTGACCATCGCCATGGCTCCCCCCGCCCACCCCAAGTCCTACCCTGGGCCCCAAGAAGTGCATTTCTCGTGATGGAAAATGGGGGCTTCTGGAAGACTGTCACATAAAATAACTTCAGAGGAGGGGATCCCCACCCTAAACACAGCTGATTTCTCAGGCCCATAGTGGTAATGTCTCTTTGTGAACCAAATAATTATTTTCTCATTGAAAACCTGAGATAAACGGGTTTTATTGGGTTCCTAATTGTTATTCCCGAAGATACCGTCTTTCAACACCCTCCTCACGTCTTATCCACGTTGCTGTTTTCTCCTTTCTTCAAAGCATTGTAGAAAGTCTCTCCTCAGTTTCCAGAAGGCACGAAGATTACCAAGATTGCTCTGACGTGCAGGAATAAACAGAAATGTAAGAATACATGAGTGGTTTCCCCGCTGAGGCAAAATCCACGTGGGATAAAGAAGAGATTAACGCTTTCAAAAAGAATATTCGTGGCTTCTTATTTTCAAAAAGGGAGCTCGCTAGGAAACCTATGCTATAGGTCAGTATACAGCTAGACTCATGAGTCGAATAAGCAGGCCAGGGGTGGGAGATGGGGTGTAGACACTCCAGAGTCCCCTCCGCGTCACCTCGGCCTCCCCATCTAGCTGAGACCGAACGGACATTCATTCCGTCATCTCGATTACGCACCAGGAAGGTGTGACATAATGTAAGCAGCCCTTCACGCTTTAGTGTGAATTATAGCACTGATAAAAATCTTAACAGAAGCAAGATTAAAATCTTTTTTTAAATTTTTTAAATGTTTATTTATCTTTGAGAGAGTGAGAGAGCGAGAGAGCGATCAGGAGCAGGGAAGGGGCAGAGAGAGAGGGAGACACAGAATCCAAAGCAGCTCCGGGCTCCGAGCTGTCAGCACAGAGCCCGCCGCGGGGCTCGAACCCACCAGCCCGCGAGATCGTGACCTGAGCCGAAGTCGGACGCCCAACCGACCGAGCCCCCAGATGCCCTGCACGGACTGTCCTAATGCAGAGCTCACACTAAAGCTCCACCTCGCTCACTGCTGTGTAAGTGAGCAGAAAACAAGCGCAAACGTTTTGGACTCAGATTTTCTTTCGCGAATCAGTCCAAAGCGATTTCGTCGCACCTTGATTGTTCTTACATCCTTCCTTCCCTAAAACAAACACTTCAAGAACTTTCTGAAATCTTTATTACGATCGCGACTTAGGTAACGCAAGTCATGGAACCAGACCCTAAATACTTCCTGACACCGAACGAATCCAGTCCATAGCAGCTACCTCCCTGTGACCCGCCCCGTGCTAGCCGTGGGAAGCCCCGTGACGGCCAGCATGGTGTGGCCCTGGGAGAGGTCGTGGCTCACCTGGCAGGCAGGTGCTGGGGTTTGTTGGGGGGGGCGGTTTCTGCGGTCGCAAATGCCAATAGGCTTTCCGTGACGTGCTGCTGCTGGGGAAGGAAACGCAGGGTGTAGACATAGAGAAAAGCAACATATATATATTGCAGTGTAGACTTTATTCTCCTGCCCTCACGCCTGGCCACGGTGGCTCAGGAAATAGTATTTTACCAGGTAAAATTAGAAGCACTTGGAAACATGCTCATCGTACGCACATGCTTGGAATCAACTCGGCAGACTCAAGTAAGCTGATGCGTAGCTCCCGTAATCAACCCGTTATTTAAAACGATAGGGAAGGCAGGTAGTCTTGGCCGGGGTTAGCTCTACGTTTATGTCATGATTTGCCACTTCTGTTTGTACTCAGAATGTTCTTAATACTCTTGCCTCTAAAATATAATGCGTTGGGGCACCTGGGTGGCTCAGTCGGTTAAGCGTCCAACTTCGGTTCAGGTCATGATCTCGCGGTCCGTGAGTTCAAGCCCCACGTCGGGCTCTGTGTTGACCGCTCAGAGCCTGGAGCCTGTTTCAGATTCTGTGTCTCCCTCTCTCTGACCCTCCCCCGTTCATGCTCTGTCTCTCTCTGTCTCAAAAATAAATAAACGTTAAAAAAAAAATTTGAAAAATGAATAAATGTTTAAAAAATTTTTTTTAAATATAATGTGTTGTTGTTTGTTCCGGACATGAAATACATAAACAAAACATATCATCTACATCTCTGTATACCTCCCAGGTCCTGATTCAGTGGTCACTATTTTCTATCTTACGATATTGTTACTTTTACATGCACCTTTTTACCGTGTTTCCTAGAGAAGGGTCCATGTTGGGTTCAGTTGGGACCCTGCTATCCCAAAGAACATAGCCTAGAGTCAGTAAAACTACGCGCTGGGCTGTGAATGAGTTGACGAATAGAAAATGCAAATTGTAAGCGTAATTGTGACATTCTTCAATTGCCTTGCTATCGTGCCCATACATAAAGAATTCGTCAGAAGACACGAAGTGTGGGAGGTCCCGAGACACCAACTCAGAGGCTCTCCTTTTCTGAGGTGTTTCCCTCTGGAAAGTCACAGCGTCTGTGCTATCCAAGCGTGTCACTTAGAGGCAAGATCCAAGTCACCGGAGACACACGTAATTACCTCTTTGTTAACTGTGACATGTGGTGACTACATATATCCTGATCCTGGTATTTTTGTGACGTTAATTCATGTGACCTATGAGCCTTTTGGCAAAACCGCAAGGAGAGAGACAGAATTAGATTCTAAAGGAAAAGTATATAAAACAAAACAGTTTAGAGATAGTTAACATCATATGTTCAGCTATCGCTTTAAAAATCAAACTTGAGCGGCACATGGGTGGCTCAGTCGGTAGAGCGTCCAACTTCGGCTCAGGTCATGATCTCGCGGTTCGTGAGTTCGAGCCCCGCGTCCGGCGCTGTGCTGACCGCTCGGAGCCTGGAGCCTGCTTCCGATTCTGTGTCTCCCTCTCTCTCTGCCCCTCTACCATTCACGCTCTGTCTTTTTGTCTCTCTCTCGGGAAAAAAAAAAAAAAAATCAAACTTGAAAAAAAAAACACCTCTTAAATTTTTTTAGTTCATCTATTCTAGGGGAGAAAAATGTCCATAAGTTAGCTGAAAACTCACATGATGTTTTGAGATGCCTTCATCTCATCAGGAAAATATTCAAGAGAATCAATGTAGCCTAAGCCCTTTCTTTCTTCTTTTTCAAAGGTGCAGTCTTTTTGTTAAAGGTCAATGAGAAGCATGGCCCCATTTCTCTGCAAGCCTCTGGCGTGCCCTCAGGACAAGACTAGCGATGAGCCTGTGGGGGCGGTGGGGACAGGAGAGGCTGGGGAGGACGGGAGAGAAGGATTTCACGCTTAATGAGTGCGTGTTTCCTGACGGTCCTGTCGCTGAGTGCTGGCAGTGCGCTAATCGAGTCCTTCCCACGGGTGGCGGAGGGGGGTGGGGTTTCTACTAGCCTCTACTGGCAGAGGGGGACACGAGGCTGAGAGCGCCCCAGGTCGTATGGCCCCTTCACCGGGACCCAAGCTCCTGATCCCCAACCTAACCGCACCCCCAGTTTCTCAGATGCTTGTATATTTGGAAAGATGTCGCAAAATAAATGACATGGAGGTGAAGGGTGGTCAGCAAGGCTGTCTTCCCTGGTGGAACTTTTGCCCCGAGGGATGAACCCTTGTGTCCGGGCTTCCGAGGACTTTCCTAACGATCAGTAATTTCGTTCTCCAGTAGCAACAGCCCAATTTTAACCTTTCATTGGCTGTCGGCAGAAAATACTACACAAGTTAAAGATTTGAAAGTTAAAAAAATAAGAAAACAACTTCTCCAACCCCCCCCCCCCTCCAACCTTTACTGGCTTAATTATCATTTCCTGCTCTCTTAACTCTTCTTACCAACTTTCTCCCCATATTTCTTTTCCTATGTGAGGTCTTCAATATCTCTGATCACAGTGGCACCAGTGAAGCGAAGGATATTGATCCGTAGATGGACACATTGTGCTGCTTTTACCGCCCAGAGCCGGGTGCTTCCCTTGTGATAAGTTACAATATTAAATTCGGCTACACTTCAATTTTACCCCTCTTCCGTTCCCAGTCCCACCGCCTTTCGTCTGTGTTTCTGTGAAACAACATAAAATTGGCTAAACAAAATGTTAACTCTGTTTGTGAAAAAGCCATTTAATTCTAGGCGATAAAACAAAAAAAAAATCAGCTATTAAAATATTTCATACTTAACGGGATTGGGAGTGAGTACTTACATTTATGAATAATCTTCACATAAGGAAAGAGGACTTGGAAAACTAAGGGATTGTAATTTCACGGTCTCTAGAATTTATTGATACAGATGGATTAAGCAGCCTAACCAGAAAGCAAGTTACAGGCATTCCGGTTTTGGGAGGGGGTGTTAAAAATGATTCAAACTTTCTACTGGTTTCTTCTCCTTTACTGACTGGGGGGAGAGGAGGGGATGCCAGAATTCAAAAGTATAATCAGTCATTGGTTTCATTCTCCTATTTATCTTTTAGTTCTAGAGTATGGAAACTAATTAAAAAAATCCGACTCCTGACTTTCACATGACACGGGCAAGTTTAAGGAAAAGGAGACAAACAAAACCGATCTGGTCTTCATCCGTGGCCATCTGGCAGGAGTCATTACAGGAGGTGGTGACAATTCCTCGCGCTTTCCTTGTCCAAGCAAACGCACGGCTCCAGGAGCTCTGGGCTCCTATACGTTCTTGGCCGGGAGTCAATGTGAAACGGTGAGTAAGAATCTTCATTTTTAGGTCCCCTCATCTGTAAACACTGAGCATCTATATCCCATCGAAGTAATTCAGACTCTATGTTCCTGAACAGTGGAAATGATGCTGGAGGATGAACCGCGTCATGTAGAAGCTTTTAAATATTATTTTTGCAAGTTGGGACAACATCAATATCATAATTACCTTGAGATGCATGGAGGATCTAAAAATGTGGTTGTTTTTGTTATTGAGGAGGAGTTTTGATTTGAAGGGCCTTTTGATTTGTTCTTCCAGGGTGGGTTCCATGCACAGGACGAATGTGGCCTCTCCAATTCACCATGCACGTTCTGAAGAAGGAACGGACTTCAGTTACCTTAGCCTTGCCCAAGGCAAGCTTGCGTCGGACACTTAAGGAAGTGTGGGGAACTTCTCAGAGCACCGTGTGATGTTACACAGCCTGTATGTCTCAGGTGTTACAAGAGCTCCAGACTGGTTTCTGGTTTATTAATTCACGCAGTTCCTTGGGCCTAGAATAAACTCCTCACTAGCCTGTGATATTTTCCTCAGTCACTAAACACAAGGAATGCTTAGGGAGCTTTACAAACAACACTATCCATTTAAGCTGGTTCTAAACAAGAATTCAAAAGAAGGTCGAATCATTTCCATGTTACATAGGTGATCGAATCTACTGTGAACTACAAAACTATAGTTACTGCAGATATATGTTTTCCTATCTCTGTGATATTTTGAAGTTTTTATTTATTTATTTTTATTAGAGGGGTAGTTTCATTGAGTCCTAGGGAGACCTACAGTAATTCTTGACCTATTGAAGGGCAGATACCTTCTTCTTCAAATAATTTTGAGTTCCTTTTACTCTTGTAGACTAATTTTTATTTTTAATTTATTTTTATTTTTTAAATGTTGTATTTATTTATTTTTGAGAGAGAGAGAGAGAGAGAGAGAGCGAGCAGGGGAAGAGCAGAGAGAGAGGGAGAGAGAAAACCCAAAGCAGGCTTCACGCCATAAGAGCAGAGTCTGACGGGGGCCTCGAACCCACGAACCACTGAGATCGTGACCTTAGCTGAAATCAAGAATCATAAACTTAACTGACTGAGCCACCCAGGAGCTCCTAGGATGATTTTTAGATATGTGTGTATGTAATTCTCTGAAATCCGCTTAAGAAATTTTGATTAGAACTTTGAAAATGATGTATCTATTTCTCTTCTCTTTTTCCTTAAAATCTATCTATCTATCATCTATCATCTATCTATTATCTATCTGTCATCTATTATCTGTCTATCTATCTATCTATCTATCTATCTATTATCTATCATCTTTTACCTATCTGTTATCCATCTATCTATTATCTATGTATCTATGTATCTATTATCTATTATCTATCTATTATCTATCTATCTATCTATCTATCTATCTATTATCTATCAATCATGTATCTATTATCTATCTATCTATCTATCTATCTATCTATCTATCTATTATCTAACTATTATCCATCTATCTACCTATCTATTATCCATCTATCTCTTTATGTATTATCTATCTATCATCTATTATCTATCTATTATCTATCTGTCTACCTACTTATCTATTATCTATCTACCTACTTATCTATCTATTATCTATCATCTTTTACCTATTATCTATGTATCTATTATCTATCTATTATTATCTATCTATTCATTATCTATCCATTATCTATCTATTATCTATCTATCTATCTATTATCTATCAATCATGTATCTATCTATCTATCTATCTATCTATCTATCTATTATCTATCTATTATCCATCTATTTATCTATTATCTATCTACCTATCTATTATCCATCTATCTCTTTATGTATTATCTATCTATCTATCTATCTATCTATCTATCATCTATTATCTATCTATCTATTATCTATCTGTCTACCTACTTATCTATCTATTATCTATCTACCTACTTATCTATCTATTATCTATCATCTTTTACCTATCTATTATCTATCTATCCATTATCTATCTATTATCTATCTATTATCCATCTATCTATTTATCTATTATCTATCTATTATCTATTTACTATCTATTATCCATCTATCTGTCTATATGTATTATCTATCTATCTATCTATCTATCTATCTACCTATCTATCTATTATCTATTTACCTATTATCTGTCTATCTATTTATCTATTATCTATCATCTATCTATCTATCTACCTATCTATCTATCTATCTATCTAACGGTTTGAGTGTCTTAAAGCCTAATGTTCAGTGTAATGGTATTTGGGAATGGGGTCTTTGGGAGGCAACTGGGTTTGCATGAGGATGGGGGTGGAGTCCCCATGGTGGGATTGGTGGCCTTAATAAGGGACGTAGGGACCAGAGCATGCAATCTCTCTCTCTCTGTACCATGTGAGGACACATCAAGTCAGTATCTCCCTGCAAACCAGGAAGAGGTCCCAAACCAGGAACCAAATCAGCTGGCACTTTCATCGTGGACTTTCCAGCCTCCAGAACTGTGAGATATGTTTACTGTTTAAGGTACTTCATTTTGGATTCTGGCATAGCAGTGTCGACCAACTAAAACAAAGACTTCGAACATCGTATTATTTAAAAAAACTTATTTATAGGGGTACCTGGGTGGCTCGGTCAGTAAAGCATCTGACTCTTGATTTTGGCTCAGTCATGATCTCATAGTCATGTGATTGGGCCCCAAGTTGGGTTCTGTGCTGACAGCATGGAGCCTGCTTGGGATTCTCTCTGTCCCTCTCTCTTTGCCCTTCCTCATTCACCCTCTTTCTCTCTTTCTCAAAATAAATAAATGTTTAAAAATATATTTTAAAAAACCCCTTATTTATAGGCACTTTAGAGTTTGTAGTAGCTGTTGTGAAATATTTATTTATATTTATTAGATTATTATTATATTACAATTGAGTTTTTGTTGGTGTGTAGTAACATTACTTGAGTCCTGATTTGGAGCACAGAGAGTTTTTCAATGTTACTTTTCCTGTTAATTGCTTATCTATTCTCTTAAAAGCCCTGTGAGGATGATCCTATAAGTCAATGGCAATAATAATTTTATTTCTTCTTAGATTAGTTATTTCACGAACGATGCTCTGTTTGTACTCCCATTAATGCAAGCCATTCACTTCCATAAATTTGTCCCAGTTTCCCAAGGTGACTACCACAGAGTAGGTAGATTAAAACAGAAATTTATTCTCTCGCAGTTCAGAAGGTCAGAAGTCTGAAATCCAGGTGTTGTCAGGTGTTAAACCTGGAAGGATTGTTCCCTGCCTCTTTGGTTTCTGGTGGTTGTTGGTAATCTTTGGTGTCTCTTAGTTTATGATAACATCACTCCAATCTCTGCCTCTGGCTTCACATGGCTTTATTCCCCATGCGTGTCCCTGTTCAAATTTCCTCCTTCCTGTAAGGACACTTGGGTCAGGGACTGCTCTAATCCAGTGTGACCTCATGTTAACTTCATCACACCTGCGAAGACCTTGTTTCCAAATAAGGTCATGTTCGCAGGTTCCAGGTGGACACAGAAATTTTTTGAGGGGAGGGTACACTATTCAACCCAGTAGAGTCCAACCCCTGGCACCCCCAAATTCATGTTCTCTCATGTGCAAAATACATTCACCCCATCTCAGCATCCTCCAAAGTCTTAAACCATTCCAGCATTAACCCTACATCCAAACCTCATCTAAATATTACCCTTTGGAAAAAGTTCCAAATCTCATTATCCAAATGATCTAAATCAGGTATGAGTAGGACTCTTGGTCGAATCCATTCTGGGCCCAAATTTCTTTCCCTCCGCAGAACAGTGGGGCCAGAAAACAAGTTATTTGCTTCCAAAGTACAATGGTGGGACAGCATAGGATCGCCATTTCCATCCAAAAGGGATTAATGGAAAGAACAAGGGTGGGGGTGCAGAGTTGGGGAGGGGACTGGTCTAGAGAAAGTTCTTGACTCCTCCAGGAAAGCTCCACTAGGTTAAGGCTGAGAACGATCCTCTGTGGTTTGATGCTCTGTCCTTGGGGCCTTCCAGGATGGCAGCTTTGCCTTCTGTGGTATCTGGCTCCACAGCCCTGCCCTGGAAGTCATTCTGTTTGTCTGTCCCTGTCATTCCATGCTGGCCGTGGTTCTGCCGATACAAAGTTCTCGAGAACCTTGTCAGCCTCCAGGGGACGTCAGAGACCATCTCCTTTAAATGTGAGCATTCTACGCCGTTCCTTCCTGGATAACCAGCCAGAGAAGGTCGACTGGATCCACGAGTCCCACATCTAGTCTCTTTAACAAATGGTTTTCCAGTCACACCCTTGGCCCTGTTTCTAGAGCAGGCTATCTGGAAAGACTGAGAATTTTCCAAATCATCGAGTGCTGGTTTCTTTTCGCTTAACAGCTCATTGCTCAGTTTCTCCCTTTCTGTAGCATTTAACTACAAAAAGCAAGGAGAAACCAGGTGACACCTTCCAGTTCTGCTCGGAAATCTCAGCTCAATACCCAAGTTCACTGATTACAAGTTCCGCTTTCCACCCAGTGGTAGAACCCACAACGTGGCCAAGTTTCTGCCGCTTTATAACAAGGTAGCCTTTCTTCCAGGCTCAGGTGACGCACTCCCTCTTTCCAGCAGGGACCCCGTGTCTGTTGCTTCTGTTCGCTTTTCCTGGTGCTGATTTGTTTCCCGTGGTGTCATTTTTTTCAGTTCATCTTCAGCCGCCTTTGTTGTTCGACGAGCCCTGTGTTGGGGCATCTGTACAACTTTTATATCCGTTTAATGCTTTATTTTGTTACAGTTCCCATTGTCTGCTGATTGTGCGCAGTAACGCAATTGATTTCTGATCTTTGTAAATTCAATTTTGGATTTCGGTAGTTGTTTTGTGGGTTTCCTAGGATACTTCGTGCAAACAGCCATGTCATTTTCTGCTATGCTCCATTCTTCCCTGACGATGTGAATTTCTTCCTGGTCCAAGTCACTACTGTCCCCTGTCTTTGTCTTCTTATCTGAGATGGTCTTTACCTTCCTGAAGAATATGTTTGTTGGATGTAGAACTGTGGCTTGACAGGTTTTTTTTTTTCTTCCCCTCTCCTCCAGCACTTATTATGTTGTGCCTCTGTCTTCTGACTCCAAAATTTCTAACAAGAAATCAGAAAATATTTGAATCAGTTTTTTTTTTTGCATGTGGGTAATGTATCATTTTTCTCTGGCTTATTTTAAAACACTTTTTTCTTTGGTGTTCAGTATTTTGACTATGATGTGCTTACTCATTTTTGTGCACACCCTCTCTCGGGATTCAGCGAGTCCCTTGATTCTCTAAATTAGAGCTTTCGCCAAACTGAGAATTTTTCAGCCTTTTTTTGGTATTTTTTTTTATTTTTTGAGAGCATATTTTCTTTTGGGCCACTGAGATGAGTTAAAACACATAAAACCAAACCCGGTCCACTTATCCCAATACGTGTTCATTTGGGAATCGGTGTCCATCGATGATCGTCTTTTCTCTTGAGAATGGGTTTGTTTGTCCTTTCTTCATCTGTTGGCTGAATCTATTGTTTCCTGAATACTCTGAAGGTTTAGAGACTCTGAATTCTGTTGTATTCCCAAATAGAGTGCTGATTTTCTAAGTTTCAGCAGGCAATTAATCATTTTGGACTGATAAACATTGCCTTTTTGGTGCAGCTCAAAATTCACTTTAAAATTCTGTGAGTTTGCACGGTTCAAAATGAGCCAGTCAGTTGGCCAAACTTTTTACATGGAACTCCACCTCTCTCTGGCTCTGTTCTTTTCGGAATATCTTCCTCACTTTCTAGTGGCAATGGTTATTCCAAACCCTGTCCTGTGTTTCTGAAGGCCAGAAAAAGTATGGATTTCCATCAGTGTTTTACCCTGTCAGTGCTGAACCCAGCCTGACTCTCAGGCTTAAGTCATTAAAAAAACAGGAAAGTCACTCCGGGCCATTCTTTCTTCCGAACTGATTCTCTGTTATAAACTTCCTGCTTTTGTTCACTCTCTGCTACCTCCAGGCAGGTTTTAAAAAATTTATCCAAGTGTATAGCTGTTATTTGTGGGAAAATTGGTCTGGCAGGAGCTTCCGTGGCCTTGCCCGACGTGGAGCACAAAAGACATGGTTTTGCATTTTCCTTGGCTGGACTCACCAATTATTTCATGTACCTCAAATATATTTTCTCTTAATTTACCAGCTTGGGGGGTCCATGACCCCCCCCCTTTTTTAAGCTTATTTATTTTGAGAGAGAGAGAGAGAGCACATGTGAGTGGGGGGGAGGGCAGAGAGAGCGCGAGAGAGTCCCAAGCAGGCTCTGAGCTGTCGGCGCAGAGCCTCACGTGGGGCTCAAACCCACGCACCGTGAGATCATGACCTGAGCTGAAGTCAGACGCTTAACCGACTGAGCCAACCCAGGTACCCCCACAACCTTTTGATAGTATTTTTGTATTATGTCGCTATGTGGAGATCAAACTAGGATTTAATTTTTCACAAAAAGTATTTTCTTTCCCCAAACCAGAGTCCCATGAGAATGGCTAGTTCTTTTGTAGTATTTCTGGCCCTGTTTGGGGCACATTTCTATTTCTAGAACTCTTACTGCGAACAGCATTCCTTCAAGAGTCTCGACATTAGGCAAATGTCTGTTTGAAGTTCCAAACCTTGTATACGTTTAAGACAATGTACTCTCTTCTCTTCTGGTGTGGGTATTAACACATACTTCTTTTCATACCTAGGAGATTATCATACACCTAGGAGATTTTCACAGCCTTTAACCGACTGAAAGAAATAGAAAAGTATCAAAAGAATTATAGTCCTTGATAAAAGACTCCTTGATCAACGAGCAGAAAAGATGGCCCCTGCTTGACGAAGCCACTTGGTATGTGATACGATGACTTATTTTCCGAGTCTACCAGAGCAAAAGTTTCTAGATCCATTAACGAGACAAGCCATAATCACAGAGTTTACAGATCTTGCTAAAAATAATGGGGACATGTATGACCGTGGAATCACTACCCTATTCATCAGTGACTCTCTGAGATGAAAGGGAGAAGGGGCCAGAATGGCCACCAAATGTGTATTATGACCGTGCTTCATGAGAGAGAGATAACATTTCTTGTGAATGTTCTGATATTGTGTAAAGAGACCTGAAATATACTTTTTATGTAATAGTGAAAAACTTTTGAAAACCTCGATTGATGTAAAATTGTTTGCAACATCAAAAATCCCTACAAGAAAGTATTGTAACATTAAAAAGAAAGTTATTCTAAAACAATGACTCATGAAAGAGTGTTAAGTGCCATATGCTTAACTGCTGAATCATTCCAAGAAAATCTTAGTGGTTTGGAACGTTATTTTTATTACTGGGTTAGTGATATTTTTGAAAATCCAAATATGTAATTATATATATTATATATATTATATATTATATGTAATATGTAATGCTTTTAGCAATGCATTAAAATAATAAGTAGCTAACGCTTTTATTGTAAACAGGCTATATTGTGATAAAAATGCCTATCAGTCTGTTATTTTCCTAAAAACTCTAAGCAATACCATTACTCACTTGTGATTCATGTTTTCCTAATAATATTATATTCTGTATTGAGTTATAGTCTGTGGTATTGAGAACAAAGATTTTGCCTCTGGCTGTTATCTAAAAAGGCGAATAGAAAAACATTTTCTATATATTCTTATATAGAAAGAGAAATATAAGGAGAAATCCCTTCAACTATTTTGAACTTCGTGGAAGTTCGGATAATCAGGAGGTGAATTTATCATTACCATTATTTCCCAAACCAAAGCCCGGTGAAAAACAAAATAAACAGATTGCCTTTGAAGCTGGGTTCTATCCATCGCTGGTTGTGTAACTGTGGAAATATTATTTAAGATCCTCATTTTGTAATTTGTAAAATAGGAGTCCATTCTATTAACTTCTTCAAAAGATTGTTGGAAATAGTAAATTACACGATATGTGTGAAAATGCCAGGCATAGTATCCACAAATGAAAGAGTGTTTTTTTACGCTTTTCCCTATATTCACAGTTTGTATATTTCATTTTATTTATTTATTTTTCATTAATTTTTTTTTAATGTTTATTTTTGAGAGACAGAGAGAGAGAGAGAGAGAGAGAGCACAAGAAGGGGAGGGGCAGAGAGAGGGAGACACAGAATCTGAAGCAGTTTCCAGGATCTGAGTTGTCAGCACAGAGCCCGACGTGGGGCTCGAACTCACAAACCGTGAGATCATGACCTGTGCCAAAGTTGGATGCTTAACCGACTGAGCCACCCAGGTGCCCCAACACAGTTTGCAAATTTTAAATACATTATATTTTCCAAAGCAAACCGTGGAATTTTATAATACATTTGATTCCCCACTAAATGGATCTTAACCACAAGGTTGTTTGAACAGACCTTACAGTCTAGCAAGATCAATCATAATAAAAAACTAACAAAATATGAGTTTGAAATCTCGTAGTGAAATGCACGAGCGAGGAATTCACAGATGGAGAAATCTATTGTGAGAAATGACCAATCTAAGTCATTTTGGTGCGAGTGTAATCTGCAAGGAGAAAAGAGCAGCCCACTCTAATATGCCTAGTAAATCATTATCCGGGGATAAATTGTGCCTTTACGGTGGACCCTGAATGAGCATGCTCTGCTTGTGGCCGATAGAGTAAAGACGGTGATCGCCAAAAATGTAGCTCTCCCAGTATGAAGAACGGGGCTTGCCTCTGTAGCGTATTTCCAGAAGGATGCTCCCACCACGTAGTCCAACTGAGGACTTCACATTTTAAGGCACTCTATTTCCTCTGAGTCTGGTAAGTTCAGAGTCATGAAATTACTTATGAGTCTGGAAAGATACGGCCACAGGAGGTCAGAGCGGGTGATGGAGGAACGACCCCTGAAGCTCCTCTGCTCTAGGAAAGCAATGAGAACATGAGCAACGATGATCAGAATAGACTTTTTCAGAGCTCAGGAAACTAACCAAAGACAACAATCCAGGGAATGTTTATTTAAAAAAAAAAAAAGAAAAAGCAAACAAAAACCTGCTTAATCTTGGTAAGAACAGCAAGTTTTGTGGAGTTTTAACAGAACTTTTCCCATTCCCCCTCCGCGCTCTCAGCTCTGTGGTGGCCTTGGAAACACCATACGCTCCTGGGGAAGACGGGCAGCCTGGCAGCGACCCATGGCACAAGCCCAGTTCCCAGACAACTGTCATTATTTTAACCGGCTGTGGTTCCCAGAAGACCCCACGCGTCAGCCTTGTCTCGATCTGAACGGACTCAGAGATCACCGAGAGCAGTAGCTTTCTGGAAGGCATTTGTTGAAATTGATCAGGCAACATTTTCATTTTCCAGTGGCCCTAGGGTGGGTGACAATATGCCCAACAATAGGCCAACCAAAACGGTTACAAGGAAAAGCTGGAGGAGGAAGATATCTTGTGTGTGTGGGGGGCGGGGGTTAATAAAGCCCTGGCATATTCCTGGGCATCTGGAAGGCTCCGTGCACGTGCAGAACTGTGCTCATGCCCAGGGCTGTGCCCGTGCTTAAGGAAGATCTAAGTTGTGGAAGCTCTCACGGCTGGCTGACCCCGAGACTCTGCTCAAGTACAAAGTGAGGCTGAGGTAGAATTTTCAGACACCTGGCTGGGTGTTGAAGGCATTCGCGAACACCAGCACAGAGCCCGTCAACAGAGACTGAGAGCCTTCTTGCTTCCAGGCATTTAAGGAAATTCCTCTTGAATCATTAGCTGACCGCGAAGCTAACTGAGCACAAAGAATACAGACTTTCAGAACTGGTTCTGAACATTCATTAACAAAGAACAACACACACCGTGTGTCTGTATGGATCTGGTTTCCAGTGTTGACATTACATTATTTAAAATTCCCGTTTTAAACAAAAATCGCTGTATGCGCAAAGGAAGAGGAAGGTAGGACCTATACAACAGAAGAAAAGCCATCAACGGAGACCACTCCTGAGGAAGCCCAGATACTGTGTTTAGAAGGCAGGGATGCCATTCACGAACCTGCTTGTCCTGGGTTTGGCAATGCCCCCCACCCTCACATCCACACCCATCAAGAACTTCAGACAGTGAGCTTATTTGAAAATAGAGTTTTTACAGATGGAACTACCTAAGTCACAATGATGTCATCCTGGATGAGGGTGGGGCCTAAGGGTGTCTGTAGGACTCTATTCAACATCAGCAGAATACACAGTTTTCTAAAGAGCATCTGGAACATTCTCCAGAATAGATCATAGGATAAGCTGTAAAGTGAGACCCCCCCCCTTTTTTTTTTAAGTTTATTTATTTATTGAGAGAGCGAGAGAATCCCAAGCAGTCTCCACACTGTCAGCGCAGAGCCCGATGCATGGCTTGAACTCACAAACCATGAGATTGCAACCTGAGTTGAAATCAAGAGTCAGAGGCTTAACCAATTGAGCCACCCAGGAGCCTGAAATGCGACCCTTTTTACAGTTAAAAATACTGAAATGGTGAGATATCAACTCTGATCGTAGCGGAATGGTATTCGAAATCGGCAACAGAAGAACAATTAGGAAATTCACAAATCTGTAGAATGTGTCCAAGAGACAAATCCACAGAGATTTCTCTAGATCAGTGTTGTCCAGGGGCTGAGGGGAGGGGGGGAAGGGGCATTCTGCTAGTGGCTATGGTATTTCTTTTCTCCGGAGTGAAAATATTTGAGACGTATATAGCGGTGATGAATAAACCACTCTGTGAATAAGTACACTGTAAACCACTGATAGGTACACTTCAAAAATGTGAATTTCATGGTGTATTTTAATCTCATTTGTAAAAATGTATGCAAAAAAAAGGCACAGCCATGAAATAGAGAAACAGACCTCTTGACACACACACACACACACACACACACACATACACACCCATATATATATATTTAACAGGAGCACTTATGGCCAGAAATGGACTAGACACAGGAACCGTTTTCACAGGAAGATTACAAGCACTCATATCCTGTATTTCAAGCAATCTGGATTTGGTAACAAAACCCACGACGGCGTTCGTTATGTAACTGTTTGTTTTAAAATATACTGACTTAGTGGAGACAGTGAGTCTTTTAATTCCCACTCATTTATGTGGTAGTCATAGCACCTCACCAAAACGTTCCCGTCTTAATCATAACAGGATTTGACATATTTGGGCAATTCTTTACATACTGTTCACATTACCTCATTTCATCCTTGCAACAACCTTTTCAGCTAGACTCAGCACTTTTGTTCTCATTTTATGTATGAGGAAACCAAAGAGCGGAGCATGTGAGGGTCCTATTCAAGATATCATAATACACCATTGATGGAGGCAGTCCCCAGCTCCTGATTCCCATTCTTAAATTACTTCCCAAACACACAGAAGGGAGAAAGAACTCCAGCTAAGAAAAGTGTCCATTAATTTAAACACTTGGCGAGAACATTTCTCCTACTGGCTTAAAAAAAAAAAAATCAAGCCAATATGTGGTTTCATTGTAGTGAATGAAATGTTCCCTCAGCTTTATTTTTAATGCCTCCCTCTTTTGAATGGGTTGAGGAACCTTTCATATCTAGCAGTTTTTACATTGTGAGACAGACTGTTCGTATCATCATGTTACTCTTTTATTTATTGATTTATTAAAAAATTTTTTAATGTTTATTTATTTTTGAGAGAGAGGGAGAGAGAGAGAGAGAGAATGCGAGCAGGGGAGGGGCAGACAGAGAGGGAGACACAGAATCCGAAGCAGGGTCCGGGCTCTGAGCCATCAGCACAGAGCCTGACGTGGAACTTGAACCCACGAACTGTGAGATCATGACCTGAGCCGAAGTAGGACACTCAACCGACTGAACCACCCGGGTGCCCCATCACGTTACTCTTTTAAAAAGACATTTTGATTCTGGGTAGTTCACGGATGCAAATATGTTAACAGGCTGGAACTTCATCTCTGTTTGTAGAAAATCCCAAGACGCGTGGAGAAGTTATTATGAACAGAAACAGGTCTACGCCTCAGGAGGATTCCTGAAGGGGCATTCAAAAACCCACCAGGAGGCTGCAAACACCCTGTGAAACCTGGCCCAGGGAGGTGATGCTCTGTCCTGCAGACAGAATATTGGCAGGGAAAACTCTTTGAAAGCCGGGAGCCCCGTTGACAAGGGGCTTCCAGGAGTTTCTATCTCGGTGCTTTTTTCCACGCCACCTAGATTCGCTCGGCCGTGCCATCGGAATCTCTGACTGGAAACTGAATGGACCCAGCGTCTGTTTGAGGACTTCTGGGACCCGATCAGCTGACGTCACCCAGGGCCCGAAACCGAACTCCACCCGGAGTCGGAGGTGGGGAATCCCTGGGGACTCGTTCCCATGACTCACCCCTGCTGTCTGCAAACAGCCGCTGGGAGACATGCCTGCTGAGTGTTTACTTACCGCGGTGACCGTGCCCTTGCCACTCCTGAGTGATTTTAAGTTGGACTGAAACAAAAGGAAACTCAAATGAGAACACAGTGTGACAAAGACTTTGCCCTTTTCTCCAGAAACTCCGGATCTCGGGAGAGCCCTGTGCGGTAGCTGCCCTAGGCTGGGCTGGAGATTTGTGTTTACAGGGAACGTGAAAATCCAGGAAACTCGGACAGGGCTGGTAAATGTGAAGGAGGAAGAAACAGAAGCCAGGCTAGTTGGGCATGTGTGTGGGGCGGTTAACGTCATTGTAGTAAAAACATGTTTATTTGTGCCATTCTTAAATAGAGAGGTGTTTTCGATAATGCTGAATGAGTTCATTCAAGCTTTTCCTGAAAAAGACTGCTTTAGGTTAACCTTTTTTAAAAAAGGACTTTGTTTTTTAAATTTTATTTATTGATTTTTTTACTGTTTACTTTTGAGAGAGAGACAGACCGTGAGCAGGGGAGGGGCAGAGAGAGAGGGAGACACAGGATCCAAAGCAAGCTGCAGGCCCTGAGCTGTCAGCACAGAGCCCGACGTGGGTCTCGAACTCAGAGACTGTGAGATCATGACCTGAGCCGAAGTCAGATGCTTAACCGACTGAGCCACCCAGGCACCCCAAGGCTTTATTTTTTTAAGAGCAGTTTTAGAGTCACAGCAAAATGGGGCAAAACGTACGGAGATTTCCCATATACCTCCTGTCCCCCGCATCCCCCTCCAGCCCCACCCCCCGCCCCATCAACACCCCTACTTGATGGCACATTTGTTACCAAGAATGAATCTGCACAGACTTGTCATCATCACCCTGAGTCCACAGTTTACATTAATGGTCACATTCTATGGGTCAGGACACCTGTGTAATGGCACATATGTACCATTATGATCCCGTGCGGAGTATTTTCACTGCCCTAAAATGTCCTTTGCGCTCTGCCTGTTCATCCCTCCCTCCCCCAAACCCTGGAAACCACTGATCTTTTTACTATCTGCCTAGTCGTGCCTTTTTCCAGAATGTCATACAGTTGGATCACACATGTGTAGTCTTTTCAGATTGTCTTCTCAGGTCACCTTCAGAAGTTTTTGGCTATTAAAAATTCAAGAGTTACAAATTTAGGAACTATTGCTATGAAAGAATAATTAAGACTTGCCATACTTTAGCACATTATTATTGTAAAATGACGTGTTTTTTTTCCCCCTGAATGACACAGTTTTCTAAGGCACAGTGGGAGTTAAAGAAAGCTGTCCACACCGACTCTGTTCTCAGAGAAGGACAGGAGCGAGAATGTACATGTCGCCCAGAGACAGACAAGAGGGATAGAGCTGTCTGGCTGTAAAGGGGACACTGGGGGGCCCAGAGCCCGGGCCGGAGGGAGGTGCTCTGCAAACAGTGTTAGGGGAGGAGCCTTTATAGGCTGGACCATTCGGAGTCTTCGAGTCACAAGCTCGCAGTTAAAACGGGACATGGGACACACGTAATCCCGCAGGCCGTTCACGCAGTCGGTGTCCTTTGTGGCCAACGGGGCTCCTGGGAGAGGAGCCCACGGAGGCGACACGTAGGACGAAGCCCCCAAAGCGCCCTTGGAGCTGAGCTGTGGCGTTGCCCTGAGACGCACGCCAAAGACTAGTTCTTTCTGAGAAGCGAGAGAACAGAAAAGGAGAAAGAGTAGAAGGAGCCAGTGCAGACCTGGGTTGATCACCTCTGCTGCAGGGTCCGCTTATCTGCGCGCTGGCCACAGAGTAGGACACGTTTCTGCCAGGGTGACTGATTCCTGTTAAGGTTACAGTGAACTGTGTCACCACCGCCAGATACAGAGTATGAAGTGACTTCCTAAGTCTATCTGGCATACACCTTCGGTTAAGTCACTGCAAAGGAGATATTGCATAAATGCTTTCTTGGCTACTTTTGCAAAGCTGTGTTCTCTCAAGAGTAACAGAAACAAAATCTGCCTGTTTTTCATCACGTAAAGCAGTTTAGTTGCCATAATATGGCTTTTGTATATTGAGTCACTTAGCCTCCTCTGCCATTTGGTGCCCCAGTTTGGCTCCTGGACGGGCCCACAGCTCGCAGACTTGAGTAACGCCCCACCCCCACCCAATCTTTCCTTTCTGTTAATAGAGTCCGGTGCCACCTCGTGCCTGCTCATTGTCGATGGTCACCCAGGGTCAGTGGGGTTAGAGGAGGTGGGAGGGAAAGAAGGGAAAGGGTGAGGAGGAAGAAGAGGAGGAGGTCAGCGGGGGGAGGGCACCGAGAAGGGGACCCGTGGAGGAATCTGCACGACGCAAGGCGCACAGGCTCGGCTTACTCCTGACTGTTCGTACAGCTTCATAACACCCATCGTGGGCAGGCTGCATTCTCTGTCACCTGTCCTCTGGCACCGCCGATCACCGTCCGCCCTTTCCTACTGATCCGCGATTGGTGACGCTGATCTCTGCCTACTGTGTTGCCCAGGGGCCTGTGCCCTCCGGCTCCTATAGGGTCAGCCATGGAGGCAGGGACGGTGATGGGAAGGGGGGATGTTGGGGTGTTTATTCCCTCCCGACGCCCTGTGGCACCATGTTCCAGAAGTGGCTACCATCCCCTCGAGACACATCTTGTCCGCTCAGGCCCTGGGGTGGCTGTGGCTTCCTGTGGCTGCTGGTCCCTGGTCACGTCACCACCTGCGGGAAGGGCATTTAGATTCCTTCACAGCTGGCACACTGCACCCCCACTGCTATGCAGGCCACTGTCACTTCTGCTGTGAAAAAGTGTCACAGCCAACAGCTCCTGGCCCACAAGTTTACGCCACTCTCTCCTCCTCGGGAACAGCTGGTGGCCAGCAACAGACTGAAGAGGGTATAACCAGTTAAAAAATACTTATTTATTTTTGAGAGAGAAAGAGAGAGAGAGAGAGAGTGGGTTAGTGGAAGAGAGAGATGGAGACACAGAATCCAAAGCAGGCTCCAAGATCTGAGCTGTCCGCACAGAGCTCGACGCGGGGCTCCAACTCATGGACCACGAGGTCATGACCTGAGCCGAAGTAGGACACTTAACTGATTGAGCCACCCAGGTGCCCCACAAACAGGCCCCTTTCCGCAGAGTGAGTCCCCCGCTGAACTCTCTTCGGCAAAACCCTTTGCGAGTGCTGTCTACTTCCTGAATTTATCTGGCTGTCTGTTATCTGTTTAGCTTGAGAGCAGAGACTGCCTGACTATGGCTCATAGATCACAAAAATCGAAGTTATTGTCCAAGGGAAAGTAAATATTCTACTGTTTTGTTCAGAAACAAAACCACGTTTTTGGTCTCCTAGAACGTATTCTTCCCCACTGACATGATAGAAAAGTTGGCAGACTGTGAGTTAATACATAGAAAAAGATGCATTAAGTAAGGACATGTTTTCGGTCAAGTTCACGGTGAAGTCCATTGCGTGGAGGGAAAATCAATGCAGAGCTTGTGAAACTTTCTCCGTTAATATGTGCACAATATCAATATTGCCACCAGACGATTCTGCAAAATTTAATTGGCCAGGGCTGAAGAAAGCTTGCTGAAATCCGCATATCGCTCTTAATTCCTTCATTTTAATAGCAGTGAGGCATTATTAGCCCCGCATGTTTATACAGAGCTTTGCTCATTTCACGGCCTTTCACATAATTATCTCATTTGATCCTCACATCGCCCCATGAGTGACAGAGCACCAACCATGGCAAATATGACTTGCTGGTCCATCTTGCAGGATCCTGAAGGGACTTCCCACAGTAGCTTACATGCTCTGCGGGGACGGACAGATTCAACATCGGCGGGGGGAGGCATTCCATGAAAAAGAATCAATGTTTTGTTTGGAAATGACAAATCCCTGCTTCTAAGTATCACAAACCCTAATCTAGTATATTCCGGAATCATATATGATATATCTGGACTCGTTTTTAAAGCAATTATCCCAAGTTTTTAGAGCAAATTTGAGGGGCGCCTGGGTGGCTCAGTTGGTTCGGCATCTGACTTTGGCTCAGGTCATGATCTCATGGTTTGTGGGTCTGAACCCCATGTGGGGCTCTGCTGACAGCTCAGAGCCTGGAGCCTGGAGCCTGTTTTGGATTCTGTGTCTCCCTCTCTCTCTCTCTCTCTCTCTCTCTGTCGCTCCCCCACTTGCGCTCTGTCTCTTTCTGCCTCTTGAAAGTAAATAAATGCTAAAAAAATTTTTAAAGCAGATTTGAGACTATGGTATAAAAAAGCCTGAACCAAATTTCAATATTTAACAGATAAAATCACACACCATAATGCGACAGGCACCGAAGCATTAAGACTTGACTTGGGTGTGTCCCATAGACTAGAATCTGCCATCAGGAAATACAGTAAAAGTAGATTTGCTTTCAAACAGATTTCCCCTTTGTTTTTTTCTCGATCTCTTTGGATCCGCCGCTGTGACTACTGATGTGGCTATTTTAACTTGGTTATGGCTAAGCCAGGACTGTATTTACACATTGTCTGCATTTCCCCTCCAAACCAGCACGTGTATCTGAATTTGGTGGCAACAGTTGAGAAAGACGTTTGCCTTCGATGTCTTTTGCTGACTGTAAATAAATTGCCTGTAGATCTGGAGACTTCATCATATCAAACCCAGCTCTGAGGAAATGCTGAATTTCGCAAAAGATAACAACAACAAAAAACCCCCTTGGCTGAGTCAACTTCCAAAACAAATTGGAACTTCAGATAACTTCAAAATGAGGAAAGGCTTTTACCGGCTGTAGAGTTACAATGCAGACGGTTGTCACAGTTTAGGCTCTTTATAAAAAAATCACACACAAAAACCTGGGAAATTCAAAAAAAATTATTAAAGTCTCTCTGTGCGTATACTCTCTGTATACTGTATCGTATATATATATGCAGTACTATATATTATATGTATATAACACTACATGCATATAAATATACACACAAACATATACATACATTTAAAGTAGAATACTATAAAAATATATGTAGGAAGTATGTAGAGTATATGAAAGTGTATTAAAGTACATAAGATACTCTCAAAACTGTAAAACACTGAATAAAGAAATTAAAGACAACACAAAGAAATGGAAAGACATTCCATGCTCATGGACTGAAAGAACAAATATTGTTAAAGTGTCCATACTACCCAAAGCAATCTCCAGACTTAATGCAACCCCTATCAAAATACCAACAGCATTTTCCACAGAACTAGAAAAGACAGTCCTAAAATGTCTATGGAACTGCAAAAGACCCCAAATACCCAAAACCATCCTGAGAAAGCAAAACAGAGCTGGAGGCATCAAGATTCCAGATTTCAAGTTATATTATAAAGCTGTGGTAATCAAAACAGCATGGTACTGGAACAAAAACGGATGCATAGATCAATAGAACATACTAAAAAGTCCAGGGGGGAAAAATCACAATCATATGGCCAACTAATCTTTGACCAAGGAGACAAGAATATGCAATGGGAAAAAGACAGTCTCTTCAACAAAGGGTGTTGGGAAAACTGAACAGCCACATGCAACAGAATGAAACAAGACCGGTTTCTTACATCCTAAAGAAAAATAAACTCAAAATGGATTAAAAACCTAAATCTGAGACCTGAAATCATGCAAATCCCAGAAGAGAGCACAGGAAGTAACCTGACAACATTCTTAACATCTTTCTAGAGATGTCTTCTAAGGCCAGAGAAACAAAAGCAAAAATGAACTATTGGGACTTCATCAAAATAAAAAGCTTCTGCACAGTGATGGAAACAATCAACAATACTAAAAGACAACCTGTGGAACGGGAGAAGATATTTGCAAATGGCATATCTGATAAAGGGTTAGAATCCAAGATATATAAAGAACTTAAAAGTTTCAATGGCAAAAAAATGAATAATCCAATTAAAAATGGGCGGAAGACCTGAACAGACATTTTTCCAAAGGCATACACACGGCAGACAGATACATGAAAAGGTGCTCAACATCACTCATCATCAGGGAAATACAAATCCAAACTGCAGTGAGATATTGCCACGTATCTGTCAGAATGGCTAAAATCAAAAACACAAGAAGCAACACGTGTTGGCGCGGATGTGGAGAAAAAGGAACCATCGTGCACTGTTGGTGGGAATGCAAACTGGTGCAGCCGTTGTGGAAGAGAGTATGAACGTTCTTCAAAAAGTTAAAAATAGAATTACCCTATGACCCAGCAATCACACTCCTAGGTATTTACCCAAAGAATGCAAAGACACTAATTCAAAGGGATGTGTGCACCCCTATGTTTATTGTAGCATTATTTGCAATAGACACATTATGGAAGTAACCCAAGCATCCATGGATGAATGGATAAAGAAGATGTGGTATATATATAATGGCATATTATTCAGCCGTAAAAAGAATGAAATCCTGCCATTTGCAATGACGTGCATGGACCTAGAGGGTTTTATGCTAAGCCAAATAAGCCAGTCAGAGAAAGACAAATACCAAATGGTTCCACGCATTTGTGGAATTCAAGAAACAAAACAAATGAAAGAGGAGAAAAAGAGACAAGCCAACACACAGACACTTAGTTCACTACAGAGAAGAAACTGCCGGTTACCGGAGGGGCGGTGGGTAGGCGATGGGTGAAGTAGGTGAAGGGGGTTGAGAGCACACTTCTCTTGACAAGCACTGAGCAGTTTATGCAAGTGCTGAATCACTGCATTGTCCACCTGAAAGTAATATAACACTATGTGAGCTAGGCTGGAATTAAACTTTAAAAAAAAAGAAAAGAAAACCTCAAGGTATACAGAGGCTATAAAAGTGCTTAAAAGTATAGGAAGTCGTATTTACCATAAAAGTATGTATGTAATACATGAACATTACTAACCTGTTCAATGTGTTCACACACTAATATCAGTCATATATACGAAGCATTAAGCAGCATATTAAAATATATGCTATTCTAATATATACTCTTTTAAAATATCCTAATGTATTTTTAGAAATGGAAAGAGATCTGGTTTCGTTTCTGTCTGTGTTTCTACATGTGAGGCCCACATTTTGCTCGATTATTCCATCAGCAGTGGTCAAGTTGGTCCCTGATTCTGAGCCCACTTCCCCACAGGGTATGTGTGAGTTTGCCCCCTCGCAGGCTTTCTGAAGAATTAGCTCAGGGTTTGTAATTTCACACACAACAGTCTCCGCCACAAGAGATGCTTGCTAACAGCGGGTTGAGGACCACTGGACAACTTACTAACGGCGGACGGTAGGGGGCAGAGGTGTCCACGTTTCTCTGATTTGGGGAGCTCGGCTTCTGTGTGGAGTCCCGGAAACCGTTTGGCTTCAGACATTTGCTACGGTCACAACTTTCGTAAGAAGATTTCTGGTCTGTTCTCTTACTTTCCAGCCTCCAAACAGGTAACTTTTTACCATTGTAAAAGTAATACAAATTTATAGAACAAAATTTGGAAAATACCAGAGGTACAGCAGCAGAAAACAAAACCAAACAAACCACTCAAATTCCTATTGTCGAGGAACAAATATTCGATAATATTTTGTCTTATTTGCCTTTATATTTTTGTGTGTGCATGTGCATATATACAAAATATTATAATGCATGAATACAATAAATACAAAAGAGCATTGTATATATCGTTTTCATTCACACATATACAGTTTTTAAAAATGCAGATCACCCTGTAATATTCAATTATAATTTCTGTTTCTTTTGCTGAGTTTTGGTCGTGAACAGATAAAATTCATTACAGAATACACCAGGCTTAAGCACTTTGCAAAAGGGATTAAATATTGCATGACCGCGGGCTGTGTGACGGAAATAGAAAGGGTCTCTCCTCTTCAGCATATCTGGGTCACAGAGACCCAGGCATGATGAGCTCATTACAAACCCACATTCTACGGTATTGTTGCAAAGAGTCTTAACTCAAGCTCAGGAATGTCAAAGTCTCAGCATATCTCACGGTCTATAAACTCTCACTTTATATGCATGTAAGTGTTTTATATTTTGTGCCCGTGGGATTTCCATTTTGAGATTGCTCTAGCCTTTTTCCTACATGTGCCCCACAGTATTTACTTAGAATAGTTTTCAACCATTTTAGTTTTCTGTCCTGTAACTTGGAAAGCTTGACTAATACAATCTTTCAGGCTGTCAAGAACTAATAGTCAGAAATTAAATCAGTTCAGTTTACTCTTTCTCTGAATAAAAATGTGTGAGGAGCTATGATAATCTAATTCATGGAAAAATGGTAAACAATGCAGACTATCAACTTTCTAGCCTGTGTGTGAAATGCCACTCTCAGAAAATGATGGCTAGGAAGTGATGATTTTCTCTGTAACTTTTATGTTCACTAAAAAATAAAGACTTGTTTCTCATTCAATAAATGTTGCTGGAAATCAGATATCCATGTGCAAAAAGTAGATAATATTAAAAAATAAATTCCACCTAATGTAGGACTAAATATGAAAAGCAAAACTTAAAAAATGTAGAAGAAAATATAGAGAAAGTCTCTTTCCATCCATAAGGAAGAAAAGAATTATTATTATTATTAAAAAAATTTTTTTAACGTTTATTTATTTTTGAAAGACAGAGAGAGACAGAGTGCAAGCCAGGGAGGGGACAGAGAGAGAGGGGGAGACACAGAATCCGAAGCAGGCTCCAGGCTCTGAGCTGTCAGCACAGAACCCGACCTGGGGCTCAAACCCACAAACCATGAGACCATGACCTGAGCCGAAGCCAGATGCTTAACAGACTGAGCCACCCAGGCACCCCAGAAGAAAAGAATTATTTAAAGCAAATCCTGAATCATGAAGGCAATCCATCAATCAATAAAATACGTAATATGTTAAATATTAGACCAAATGTTCCACAGTAAAGATAACGAGCCACAGATAGGAAGAATAAATACACTGATAGTGTGTATAACCCATAAGAAATTAGTAATCAAACCATTTAAAGTTGTCTAACAAGTCCCCCAGGAAGAGACCTAAAAAGGGGAACAAAAAGTGAAGGAGAAGAAGAAGAAATTCACTGAAGATGAAATTTTCATGGTCAACCGAGAGATGCCATGGTGTTAAAAGAGTGGGGGTGGGCTGGGAAATAAATGGACTGCCCCTTAGCAGAACAGGTGAGTATAGTTTTGTGTAGTTATCAACTAGAATACGTTGCTTGGATTTTTGTATTCTTAAAATCGTTTGTTGAAATGGTCTCGGTCTCTCTTTCCAACAATTTACACAAAGCTACGAAACGGGATTCAGTGCTATGTATGTAAGTTACAATTTACGCGCCAACGGAGAGAACTGCACGGAGTATGATTTTGTTCGCATATTCTCAAAGCAATGTGTTCTTTACCAACACAAGAACCGAGAGCTAAAACAAACTAAATTTATATCAAAGAAAATGGCTGCTCTTGCTATGAGAAAGAAAATGGCTGAAATCTTAGGTGTCTTTGGATGAGATGGGAACAATCGAAATGGAAATAAAGTTGCTTTCTGATTGCAAATTTGTGTTGGAGTAAAAGATAATCTCAGAATAGTGGAGAGTCCATGGAGTACTAAGAGCTGATGAGAGGTAATTCCTAGAACAAAAAACACAGGCTAGAACGAATGGGCCAAACGATATTGTCTTGCTTTGGGAGGCTAGGAAGGTGGTCAGGTTAAGGTCTGTAAGGAATTGTCATGGAGGGAAGGCTGCAGAGTGCAGAAAAAATAAAGAAAAAATCCAGCCACTTGATGATAGCACCATCTTCCGAAAATAAGGCTCTGATCTTATTTCCGTTTAATAACGTTTGATAGCTCCCAATTTCCTATAGTTTCGGTCTCGTACTCTTTCAGTAGCGAGTTTGGTAGCATTGAAAAACCATCAGTGTGATTCCAAAAACCTTTGCAAAGACCATTCCTAAGAATCTGTCCCTCACCTCAGGACACTTTGCATGTTACTCCAGGTGTCCACTGAGCACCCTGGGCAAGAGATATCACCAGCGGCTCTAAGATTTAGTTTCAATTTAAAACAAGTCCTGGGGCGCCTGGGTGGCTCAGTCGCGTCCGACTTCAGCTCAGGTCATGATCTCGTGGTTCATGAGTTCGAGCCCCGTGTTAGGCTCTGTGCTGACAGCTCGGAGCCTGGAGCCTGCTTCAGAATCTGTGACTCCCCCCCCCCCCCCAATCCCCTCCCCAGCTCATGCTCTGTCTCTGTCTCTCAAAAAATCAATAAACGTTAAAAAAATTTTTTAAATAAGTCCTTGCAATGAACTCATTGGTAAATCCTTTAAAGCCTTAAGATTCAGAGAGAAGATTCGGATCCTGGGTCCTGCAGATGACTCAGTGTTATACAAAGCCTAAAACCTCCGGGTGGGGCCAGGGAGGCATCCCACATCAGTACAATATGGAATTACCTAATCTTTTAATTATTGGTTAGGAAACCAACCAGTTGCGAAAACAGCAAGTCTTTTATGACTTTATGATGCCATTGTGTCTGTGAGCTCTCACCATTGGCTTTGCAGAATTTCTGTGTTAGTGAAATTGTTGAGATTGCTGGTCAAGATTATTTTGTAAATTTTACTTATTTGTTGTTAAAATAACACAGGCCGCGTGGAAAGGATTATGTGGTGCCATTTAGCAATGGGTTGTGTCCCATTTAAATGCTTTTGCATTGTATACAAGTAATATTAAGATGGGGCAACTCATCCATCTTATCACCTACGAAATGATCACCTACGAAATGAGTGAGGTTCTACCCTGATAACTGACCAAATTTGGAAGTAAAATCTATTAAATCTGCTTGAAGACACATATGCGTGTATTAAACCAAGCGTGAGATAGTTAATTTCCCCGCTATCTAGCTGCAAATTTTTTTCATTTTCCTTATTTACTTTTTATTAATGAAAAACTCTTAACCACCAATTTTAGGTCCACATTTTTACATAGCACCTGACAGGAAATTAGTAAATAAACACCGATAACAGCAATACCCTGACTTCTCCCCTGCAACCTCTTCCTGTACTCTACCTGTTCATCCCTCTTTCTCCCTAGTCCCTGGCAACCACTAATATTTTTACTCTACATAGTTTTGCCTTTTCTAGAAAGTTATACAGTTGGAATCATACACTGTGTAAGCTTTTCAGATTTTTTTTTCACTTAGTAATATGTGTTTACGTTTTCTCCACGTCTTTTCATGGCTTGATAGCTCATTTCTTTTTATTTCTTTTTATTTTTTATTTTTTTTAGCTCATTTCTTTTTAGTGCTGAATAGTATTCTATTGTCTGGGTGGACCGTGGTCTATTTTCTCATTCACCTATTGAAGGTGATTGCTTCCAGGTTTTGGCAATGATGAATAAACCTGCTGGAAACACCCGTGTGCAGGTTTTTGCGTGAACGTTAAGTTTTCAGCTTCTTTCAGTAAATAGATGCCAAGCAGCAATCACGACAGTTTTAAGAAAAGAATGACACATGTCCTGGAAAATCGGGGAAGCAGAAGAAAAGAAAATGAAAACGTAATCTGAGATGGAGTTCTTGGGTTGTGCAATCTGTGTTCGAATCACTGGAAAGTAGGCCAGAGTGGGATCCAGGGAGCTTCTCACCCATGAAATGAGTGTTTTGTGAGCAGGTAGTCTCTCCATCTATTGGGTCAGAGTCTGGATTAGTCACACACTTCAGGTGACAGACCGGTGAAAACGTCGTCAGGGCTAATCAAAGGGTAACAGACATCTTTCCATCATGCACCTATTCACTTCCTGTCCACCGACTACCCTTCTGCATTGTATCGTCAGCCACAGCATTATGCTTGGCATGGAAACAGACACTGTATAAGTGGCAGGATTCTTTTCACATCAGGGGCCGCACACGGCGATAGAGAGGTTTCTATGGTGTCACACTTTCCAGCATAAAAGTCACACATTTCCCCTAAAGTCATTTAATATTTCAATCCTGGAATACTCCACGATGTCAAACAATCTGAATCCTTTTACTTTTTGTTGTAGAAGTAGGTAAAGAAAACATCGACGTACATAAAAATCCCACAGAGGACCCTTGAAATCAAGCAGTAGATAACACTGCCTGGCAGTCCATCACAGTGCTGAGGATTTTCATGATTCAGAAAACATCACAGTCGGGTGAAACCAACAGGACTTTTTATTAAATGTCACTCAGTCCCAGGGCTCGTTATGCGTCTGCGTTCCACTCATGGACTCCAACACTGGGGCACACACACAAAAGAAAAAGAAAGAAAAAAAGAAAAAGAAAGAAAAAAAGAAAAAGAAAGAAAAAAAGAAAAAGAAAGGAAGCCATGTCTCATTTAGGACAAAGATGCACACTTCTCTGTGTTGTGCATTTTTTAAAAATTTCTTTTAACATTTATTCATTTTTGAGAAACAGAGCATGAATTGGGGAGGGGCAGAGAGGGAGGGAGACACAGAATCGGAAGCAGGCTCCAGGTTCTGAGCTGTCAGCACAGAGCCCGACGTGGGGCTCAAACCCACGAACTGTGAGATTGTGAGCTGACCTGAAGTCGGGCGCTCAACTGACTGAGCCACCCAGGCGCCCCCTTCTGTGCTGTGCATTTAAATAAAACATGCACTTCTGAAGCCTAAAATTAGTGGCAAAGGAAATTTACAAGTCCCACTTAGAAGTCCCCTTCATTTTCAGAATCGGTGCATTTTCTTCATGTGCACAGCACACATGTTTCATGGTGGCATTGCTGTGTGTGGTCTCATGGCAGTTGCGCACATAAACACACAAACTGAAAGGCAGGTAAGAGTCCTATCGTTCAGTGAGAAGGATCACAGGGTAAACAGTGGTGACAGCGAGCGGTATTGCCCGTCAGCACAGACGGACTTCTCTCCAAACTAGCAGCTGCTCCCAGGCGACCTGGCTGTGCTGTGCTCCCCCCACCACCTGCCAGCACCTGGCTGTCTACAGTCGCCGGACCCGGCTGTGCCTCTCCTGTCTGGTGGCGCACATGTGAAGTGTAGACGCTAAGCTCCTCGACCCACAGACACGCACCCTTTATCACACCATCAGCATATCGTGTTGCAATGATCAACTTGCTTGTCGCCACCACTAGGCTGCATGCGTCCTGAAGGTTGACCCTGGGTTTGGCGTCCGGTGGTGGTGCTCCATACGTATTCCTGGAATGAGTATGTTGCCATGGCAGCATGAAATCAACGTAATTTTGTGGTTGTCATTAATGTGAAGGATGTAAATAATACAGTTAAATCTACACAACTGCTACCCTGTAGGCCATGACTAATATTAATTGGTATCTCCATTCCTAATTACACATTCGTGTTCCTGTTGATGTTTCTACAATGAATGAAACGCTGGCTCCGGGAAGATCCCCATTCTTTGGAAACAATGGCAGGAGAACACATGTGTATTCCCACTTCATGCAAGAGACTTCCATGGGTAAAAATAAGTTGTGTGTGTTTGATGATGAATTCTGGAAAAAGAAAAGAAAAGAAATGTCTGTTGTTCCGGGCCCTGAGCTGTTGTTTGAAAGTGTTTAATGGAGACGGATGTTGTTGCCATCACTTAGGGATTGTATATATATTTCAACATTTTCATTCTGTTCCGTTTTCATACTTTCATTGTGTTTGGCAATATTGGGCAGCTGTATGCACACACTGAATTTTGAGCCACAAAAGTAGGGTAAGTCACCTAAAACGCCTACTACGTTTGCCTTTCAGGATAGATAAATCATAGTAATTTCTACCTTAGATTCTTTTCTCAGACCTCCAATAATTATTTCTAATCTAATTCTTAATTTCTAGTATTATTATTTATTTTACTTCTATATGGTTTCCTATGAATATCAAATGGCTCAAAACTATCATTGGTTGTCAAAACCAAATTTTGGTCATTTTGATAAAATCCAACATACTACTTAAAACTCTTCCTTCAAAATAACACAAATTGCAGAAATATTCTTAATTCAGTGCAGGATATTTTATTTATATTTACATGGTTTACATTGCGAGGTGTGTAGTCAGGAAATTTAAATGATCATAGTTGTGGAGTGATTTCCCCCAAAGATACCGACAGAGAGGTAAAGGAAGGTGGGTTGAAGATCACTGAGCGATTACGAGGTTTTCCTCCTAATAAAGATTCGGCTGATGCCTGTTTTTTTCAAAGTCTGGCAGAGTATTTCACAGTAGTAACAGGCATCTGGTTTTGGATTTCTGTATTTGAAAATTTGCAGTATTTTCAGATCAAACTTGTTGCAAGGGATCTGAATGTGTAAAGTTCGTTATAACCGTAAAAAGAGAGATGAGTGGTTCTGGATTCTCCCTGGGCCTGATCTCTGGCTGGCCAAGGGATTTGCTGACTGTGTCCTTCTCCGGGCTCCGAGGGGTGGGGGAGGCTGGCTGCCATTCACCCCCTGCTGAGAGTTGCATCCACCATCTGCCCGCTCTCGGCTTTGCTTCCAGAACAGCTGCCCGGGTCACTTATTTTGACTAAGATGTATCAGAATTGGAGAGTTTGAAAAATGGATGGAAAATGTTCATCCTACCAAGTCTTAGATGGTCATGATTCGACCACTTCAGAAACTCCAGGAAAACAATCTTCGGTGGTATGGAATCCCGTGAAGTGTCTGCACGACGATATTTGTGTGTTTGGATTCTGTTCCAGTTTCCAACGTTCTTCCTGTTTTCAAGGGACACTTCATCTCTGCAGCACTGGATTTAAAACACGTCTGCAAATTCTTGGACCATCAGGAGGTGGAAACTAACCCTTCCCCTTGAAGATGGTCTGGACTTCGAGACGAACAGAATGAGGTAAAAGTGAACTAGCCCCTAGAAAGCCATCGCATCTTGGCACCCCGACCCCCGGCCCCAATCTCTCTCTGTCTTCTGGGGTGTTTGCTCTTGGAGATGTGCCACCATACTCTGAGGGAGCCCCCACCATTCGGAGAGGCCAAGAGTAATACTGCAGCTAGTAATGATATGAATGCTACGTGATTAATCCTGGCAGTGAAATATAAGCAGGGTGGGTGTATTTCCTTTCCAAGCAAAACAATGAACACCCCATGTTTCTCTTTTCCTACAACAAATGAGAGGTGCGTCTGGGGTGTATTTACACGGCACAGCTATCTGACGGCGGTGTTTTCATCTGTCTGGGTTCCTGAATGAGTAACAAGCAAACACATATGCAAGTCCTTGACTCACGGACCCTTAATTATTAGGCTTTTAAAGGAAATATGTGGAAACGTATAGGAATGCATAAAAGTAAAATGTGTAGGCGAAATAAAAAATCTAGAGCCTTTCTTCCTGCTGGTTCATCTGGCCATACCCTTCTTATTGTCTCTGAGACAACAACCTTGTGTGTTTGCTGAAAAAAATGCAGGGCACTTAAAGCCATTGAGGAAATTGATTTTTCTTCATGAGCCAAATTTTTCTTTTTATATTTTATTTTCATTTTTAAGTCTACAGAGAAGATGAATTACATGTTAGACAGGTTTTCCATCTTTTGGTACATCTAAGTCGAGGATAAAAAAAAATGAAGAATTGGAATGTGTTTCCATTGCCAGGAATGGAATTCATTAACATTTGAGATTCACTAATTCTATTGATCGGTTGCTGGAGGACTTGGTTTAAATTGGTCCACTTCTACCTCTGATGCGTAGGCAAGTGGGAAGCCACCAAAGCAGGAAGGAATGTGTGACACTCTTTATGTTCAGGGTGGAGGAAAGAATGGGCAGGGCCAGTGTCGCCTCTTTATTCCAATTTCTTCTTTTTCCTTTGTTCTTCCTTTTTTTTTTTTTTCGGTCTTTGCTGAGAAACCAGTTATTTGAATCCCCCTCACCGCACTCTCGTGGAACATGTGATTAGCAGGAGACCGTACATTTGCCCTCAACCGCATGCCTGCCAGGAGCATCCAAACGAGCTCTGGCATTGCTTCCAATTTCTATGGGACTGACTTTTCAGCTCCATTAAGACTGATGACAAAGGAACTATTTTTGGTGCCTCTATGAAAGAAACACTCCGGAGCCTGTTAGTTTTCAACCATCCTGCTGTTCGAAGAGAAAAGTGCCAACAAAGCCACTGTTCTCAAACAGCACTGAATTCTCTTACCGCTGTGGGTTTGCCCTTTAGCCTACCCACTTGGCCAAAGGTGCGGCTCATCAAGGTGAAAGAGCCCTGCTGGTTGCCTCTCCAAACCAAGGGACCAAGGTGTGCTGCTCCTTTTGTTATGCGCAGATTATGTATCTTCAAAACGATTTTTTGTCTTCAAGTGTTAAACAGGGGTGACATTTCGGTAGCTCATCATGGGAGATAGTTTGGAAACGCTCCCTCCTCTACTCTCAATCTCTGCTCCCACAAATACACACCGGTGCATATTCAAATTGAGGTTTGCCTAACTTCCCAGAGCAAGTGGAGAAAAATCCCTATAACCGCAGACTAGTAAGACTTCTCACGCTCTCTCTGTGTACCCATAATTCAACAGCATGCGCTTAATAACAGTGGGCAAAACTGTATCGGCTATTAATGAGGAATATGCAAGAGAGAGAATGCATGGGCCCAGAAACCCGGCGAGAAAAGCATAAAGTTGGTGAGAACTGTCAGTGAGAGCAGAATGGATGATTACGAAATCTCTAGCATGATTCCACAGGATGATGTGAGAGGCACAATGGAGATATAATCTGGAGAATACGTCAGTTGGAGAACAGAAGTTGAGGTAACGCATGGTTTAAAATTTGGATGGCTAATAGAAGGTACTGTCTCAGATAAAAAAAAAAAAGACTAATGGAAAGAGATTAGAAAGACACAGTACAGGCGAAGAAACCTGGGATCCATTGGGTTAGAAAAAAGAATACCAGTGGTACAGAACAATAACTCTGCTCAAATGATCTGAGTAGTGTTGTGGAGAAGATGGTGGAGCTTAGTAGACTTTGTGTTTCTGTGGAGGGAATTCTTTTTTTTTTTTTCTAACGTTCTTTCAACAAATATTTATTTATTTATTTATTTTTCAATATATGAAATTTATTGTCAAAATGGTTTCCATACAACACCCAGTGCTCATCCCAAAAGGTGCCCTCCTCAATACCCATCACCCACCCTCCCCTTACGGAGGGAATTCTTTAAGAAGAATCATAAACATTGAAATATATGGGCCCATAAAATTTTTTAAAAGTATCTGTTGGAGAAAAACAAGGAATTGGGAAGCCTTGGTAAGTGGCGAACACGGGTGGTGGTCAAGCTGAAGGGATGGTCAGTGAACAGTCTCGTGCAGGGCAGAAAGTGCAATCCCCCCCCTTTGCTCCTTGCTGTGCCTTGTCCTGTGGCTCAGCTCCCACATCCAGTCTCCGACGATGTCCTGTTAATTCCACGCATTTTTGTGTTAAACGAACAGCTTACTATGTGTCGTACACCAAGGAAGTACAGGAAGACCTTGGATTGCGAGCAACTTGCTCTGCGAGTGTTTCACAAGACACGCAAACGCTTCTAATACATTTTAACTGGAGAGATGAGCGACGTCTTACCATACAAGTGGTTTGTGATGCCGAATGTCACACGATCACAAGTGAGACAACGGTTCTTGAAATTCCCTTTGATATATGAGTGCTTTGGACGACAAGCATGTTTCCAGAACGAATTATGCTTGCAAACCAAGGTTTTACTCTACGTAGGGGTCATCCTGGTGAGAGACACAGAGCGGTTTCATGCTGCTATGGGTCTTACACTCAGTGGCAAAGTAGAGAAAGATTGACAAAGAACATCATTTCATGCAGGTATGAGTGCCATGGAGACAAAGGAAAAAGCAGGCTAATGAGGTGGGTGGACAAGGTTAGTTGTTCCATTTTTTTCCAGCTTTCGTGAGGAATGATTGACAAGTGTAAGTGTATAGTTAAGGCATACAACGTGATGATTTGATATATGGACACACTGTGAAATGATCACCACAATCGAGCTAATTAACACACCCACCTCTCCACATAGCGGAGTGTGTGGCTGAGAACATGAAGGCTCTACTTTCTTAGAAAACTTCGAGTACACAATACAGTATTATAAACTCTTGCCATCACGCCATGACTTAATCATCTTATAACTGGATGTCTGTACCCTCTCACCAGCATGTCCCCCTCTCTCCCTCCCCCCCAGCCGCTGGCAACCACTGTTCCACTCTGTTTCCAGTTTCCACAGATAACCCTACTTGTCTCTCTGTGTCGGGCTTATTTCATTTCGCAGAATGTCCTCCAGGTTCGTCCATGATGTCACCAATGGCAGGATTTCCTTTTCTGCATGGCTGAATATATTTCATTGTGTATATATATATATGCCATTGTTTCTCTATCCATTTACCCAATGGTGGACACTCAGTTGGATTCCATGTCTCTGCTATTGTGAAAAATGATGCAACGAACATGGGTGTAGATAGCCCTTTGAGGAACTGATTTCATTTCCTTGGGTACATACTCAGAAGGGGGATTGCTGGATCATATGGTAATTCTATTTTTTTTTAAATGTTTTATTTAGTTTGAGAAAGAGAGCATGAGTGGGGGAGGGGCACAGAGAGAGGGGGAAAGAGAATCCTGAGCAGGCGTTATGCTGTCAGCGCAGAGCCCGGTGTGGGGCTTGATGCCACCAACTGTGAGGTCATGACCTGAGCCAAAATCAAGAGTTGGACACTTACCTGGTTGAGACATGCAGGTGCCCCAGTAGTTCTATTTTTAGTAGATGGGACGTGCATACATTTCGGCAGTACGGCCAACATGCCTTGTCGACTGATGGGCTGTATGTGGGTGGGGGTGTGGCCAGAGAAGGGTGGTGAGGGAAAGAGGAGAACACAGAGTGATTTGAGGTTTTGTCTTGAGTGACTGAGTGATACTGACAGAGAGGAGGACAAATGTGGAATGAGCAGATCGTGCGTGTGGCAGGGACAGTGCAGAAGGAGCGAAGGAAGATGCTGTCAAGAGGGTTGTTGTGAAAGACGCTTATGAGATATCCATGCGGAGATCTTCCACGGTGTATCTACGTGGATGTCATTATCCATATCATCTGGAACCATATGTATACTTGACATACACATGCATTTCATGTATTTGATATTTAGGACATTAAGTTACCAGATACATATTTGGTATCATCAGGGTACAGAAGGGAAAGAATGAAAACAGCAAAAGAAAGATAGACTGTATCTTTACACATAGAATTAGAGGTCCATAAACTCCTGTCTGTTCAAGAGTTTTGCTCCAATGCTTTTCCGTTTTCATCACCGGCATCACCAGTTTCTCCCTTGTCTCTGCCTATTGACATCATCTCCTCTCATTCTCTCTCTCTTTTTTTTAATCTCACTTTGAATTCGAAACAAATTCTTAGGCCTTCTCTTTCCCTCCAGCTACTGGCCTCCGCCTCTGCCCCGCCCTTTATAGGAAAACTCCATGTTAAAGCGGTCCACCTTCTTGTTGTTCTTTCCTTCACACTCTGACCCGTCGCCCCACCAACCACTCCAATGCACCTGCTGCTGGGCAGTAATGTCCTTGACCTCCATTTTGCCAGGCGCAACAGTCAACTGTCCGTTTTCATCTTATTTAACTCCCTGTTGCTACAGTAAAACAGCTTTCCATTCCTCTATCCTACTTCCTGCTCCCTCTCAGTCCCCTTTCTGGGGTCCTCCTATCCGTCTAACTGCCTGCATTTCTCTCTTCCTTTATATACATTTTTTTATATGTGAAAGATATCTCAAGGAAGTTGTTTTAAATAAAGCTGTAATAATTTGTTACATAGCAATAGAAAACTAATGGGAGGGCCAGTAGATTCCTATGTTATTGGAGTAGAACGGTCAGAAAGTTACAGAGGAAGGACTCAAAGAATCAAATTCTTGCAATTTAAATTTTGGAGGTGATACAGCTATCCATGAAAACACAAGCCCAGGGTGAACATAAAAGAGAGATGCTGAGGAAATCCGCAGGGAAAAATTTAGAATATGGGAGACTGAAAGAACTCTGGTTCTTCCAAGAAAGAGAGTGTGGTATCAGATGTTGGGCTTTTCTCTTCCAACGCTCACCTGCACCGTCTACTCCCTGCCTGGCTTCCTGGTCCCTATAACCCTTCACGGTCTTCGCAGGGCAGCATTTTGTTTTCCTGTCCCTCCTATAATGTTCAGATTAACTTAATAATTGTAACATTTTATGTACTTATTTGCTTTATCAAACACCTTGGAAGCGGCACTGTGCATTGTTTACTCCCGCACATCCGGAGCTCAACTAGGCTTTGCCAGATGGCAAATTCTCCTTCTAATACTAAGCCAATGTTTATTAAAATTATAACACACTAACACAATTCTAAACTCTTTTTTTTAATTTTTTTAATGTTTATTTATTTTTGAGAGTGAGGGAGACACAGAGCATGAGTGGGAGAGGGGCAGAGAGAGAGAGGGAGACACAGAATCCAAAGCAGGCTCCAGGCTCCGAGCTGTCAGCCCAGAGCCTGACGTGGGGCTTGAACTCATGAACCGTGAGATCATGACCTGAGCCGAAATCGGACGCTTCACCGACTGAGCCACCCAGGGGCCCCGATACGATTCTAAACTCTTAATGTTGTATGCTATTTTTCCTCTTTAAATTTAGCCTATTTGTATTAGTTAAGTAATTTACCTTACTTTAAGATTCATTTTGTCAGTTTTGTCATGGTGCACGGAGCTTGATGGCAAGCTGAGATGCACTTTCTGTGTCTATATTCTGTTTGTTGCCCTAACTAGCACATTCTCGATATCATATCATTACCTGCATTACCTTAATTTGGAGAAACAGTGGTCTGGCCAGAGTGACTCATCCTCCACTTTCATAAAAATCAAACATATTACATGCTGTTTGGCAAAAAATGGAGGCACATTTTGAATTTTTTTTTTAAGAGCACACCAAGCATATATTTTTGTGGCTTTTAAAAAAATACTAAGTGAAATTTGATCATAGAAATTTAAATCATACTAAAAGCAAAGCACTTAAACTTTAGATAAATTTGAGTTTCACTACATTGCCATTACAACTTTTCTAACCACTTTGGCAACAATTGGTAGAAAAGTCTAGAAATAGACTATACAAAAAATGAAAGCAAATTCATTTTTGTCATGCGGCGAATTTATAATCCAAAGTTTCTATCTATAATTTTCTGTGCTGTTAGTACATTGATCTCAACAGGATTATTGTCTGTGAAATGATAACAGGGTATAAAACGGAATTTCCCACTGAGACAAAGAAATCTCATTGAATACCTCTGAAAGGTGATATCTACCCTGAAGTTTATTGTAAATATATATAACCATTGGATTTTTTCTCCCTTTCTCTGTAAGCCCTGCTTTTCATGGGGTCACGTATCTGAAGCCCTGAGGCATTCTTTCTGTATCACCAGCACAGAGGTTCAAGTGTATTAGAAATTCAAGGCCTACCATAGTGTGGTGCACATAGCAGGAGCTTAATAAATAGATATACACATATCTCATTCTATATTTATATAGACACTTCTTTCTCCCTTTTGTATCTCAATTGGGTGACTTCAGTCTTTTAAAAATATAAACTCTGATTTACCCAAAAAGAATCTGTGTTTGCTTTACTCTGTTACTCTGTCTTTAGTATTTATAATTAGATGCATTAAAAAAAATTTTGGATCAGTTTTAGGTCCACAGTATAACTGAGAAGAAGGTACAGGGATTTCTCATATACTCCCTACTCCTACAGGTGCACAGTCTCCCCCACTATCAACATCCCCACTAGAGTGGCATGTTTGTTACAACTGATAGACCTACACCGACCCATCATCATCACCCTGAGTCCATGGTTTACCTTAGAGTTCACTCTTGGTGTTGTACATTCTATGGATTTGCAGAAATGGATAATGACATGTATCCACCATTATAATTTAATTCAGGATGTTTTCACTGTCCTAAAAATCCTGTGTTCTGCCTATTTGTTCCTCCCCAGTCCCAAACTCTGGCAGCCACTGACCTTTTTGTTACTGTCTACATAGTTCTGCCTTTCCTAGAACGTCGTGTAGTTGGAATCATATGGTATGTAGATTTTTCAGAGTGGCTTCTCCCACTTAGTAATATGCATTTTAAGTTTCCTCCACATCTTTTCACGGCTTGATGGCTCATTCTTTGTAGTGCTTAATTATATTCCATTGTCTGGATGGACCACAGTTTATTGATCCCCCACCTACTGAAGGACCTCTTGGTTGCTTCTCAGTTTTGGCAATTATGAATAAAGCTGGAAACATCCGTGTGCAGGTTTTTGTGTGGACGTATGTTTTCAACTGTTTTGGGTCAACCAGTAATTTTCAGAGCTGTCCTGCTTCCCTTCCTCTCTGAGGTTGGTTTTGACTTTTTCTCACTAACTTGAGGTACACCAAGTGCTTCCAAAGCATTTCATTTTTCCTTGTTATAGCCACGTTTCTTTATGTTTCCTGCCAGCAGAGAACTCTGCTTTCAATGAACCAGACCCCACCAGCATGACTTCCAAAGAATTCTGTAGATAAATAACTCCAGTTGTGCAATTACAGCCTCAGAACTTTACTTGGGCCACTGACAGTGATCAATGAGAAGTCTATTCTTATTCGAGCGTATCAACTCTGTGTATTTTTAAATACTCTGTACAATTATCATGTAGTGTGAGTATACATTAATGACCTACAACTGGTCTCAATAAAGAGCTCCCCAACATATACCCATACGACAAGTTTGCATGAAGAACTAACTGCCCAGATTTGATATGCATTTTATACTTCATATGGATTGGAAAGGAGAGAGTTGGTCTAGATCTCAGACCTTATCATAATGAATCACGATGCAATTCCTGGTGATGATTTTTGGGTCTGGAAGCTTGACCTTCTGTTGTAGATAAATACTTACTATTCTATCTGTTGTGCATGCTGACTTTGATGACTTCCTTCTGTATCCTTTGGATAAGGACACCCTTTCTGGTTTACCCAAGTGCTATCTGTATGTGGATCTTTTCGTCAGTCTGAGCCAATTAGCAATGTGACAATCCAGTGGTTGAGTGTTAATATACTTGATTTTTATATATTGTTCTAATTTTTTAAAAAATTTATTTTAGGGGCGCCTGGGTGGCTCAGTTGGTTAAGCGTCCGACTTCGGCTCAGGTCACGATCTCGCGGTCCATGAGTTCGAGCCCCGCGTCGGGCTCTCGGCTGATGGCTCAGAGCCTGGAGCCTGCTTCCGATTCTGTGTCTCCCTCTCTCTCTGACCCTCCCCCGTTCATGCTCTGTCTCTCTCTGTCTCAAAAATAAATAAACTTAAAAAAAAAATGTAAAAATTTATTTTAATGTTTATTTATTTTTAAGAAAGAGAGAGAGAGAGAGAGACATAGAGACAGAGCATGAGCGGGGGACGGGCAGAGAGAGAGGGAGACACAGATTCTAAAGCAGGCTCCAGGCTCTGGGCTGTCAGCACAGAGCCCAACACGGGGCTCGAACTCACGGACTGCGAGATCATGACCTGAGCCGAAGTCACATGCTTAACCAACTGAGCCACCCAGGCGCCCCTGTATTGCTCTAATTCTAAGGGCTCTTGCCATGATTTTGTGTTCTGCGCTATTTCCTACATCCGCACATAGCAGTCTGCTTATTGGAAGAAGATAAGTCAAAGGTTTATATGTTAAAAGTTGCTCTTCCCAGGTCTGTTGTTGCTTATTTTTGTTTTTAAATAGAGTTGGCTACCTAGAAGACCTAGCTTCTAAATACAGCCTTTTACATGGCCTTGTGGACCTTTAATATTCAAGCTCAAATATGTTACTGTTTCAATCTACACTAAAAAGATCTGTTGTGTTAACTTGTGGGACTGTTGTGAAAACTGAGTGATGCAGAGTAAATTATTTCCATACATGGAAGAAAATTTTTATTATCGCAGTCCAAACCTTGCCATTGAATAGATATAAACTTGAGGCCCGTATAATGTGAACAAATTGCCAAGACCGTATACCTAATTAGAGCCCTTTGTAAGGATAAAACATATTTTTTAAATGTGACGTGAAATACGAAGCCTCAGAAACGGTAATGTGATATAAAATGGAAGACAACATGTTCAGTTTTATTTCTCGGAATACTTTTCTTCCCAGTGTTGTACATGGGATGATGTACAAGATGATAAGTAAAATGTTAGATGTTCTTTGTATGCAGTAAGATACCCCAATGCCAGGAATCCGTGTCAACAGTGTTGTACAGACTGGAAGGAAACCTCTCAGAAAGCTACTCACACCTGCCACCCAACATTTACTTTCGTATCTGTATCTTCCCCATCATGGAGGAGCATCTGTTGAAGTTGGAGTAGTGGCAAAGAAAAGGGACTTCTGGATAAACTGGGAAGTTTTCACCCTTGTATTTATCTTCATTCCCTCCCGAGAGGGAAAATATGAAATAGATAGATTGCCTAGTGTGTTTGACCTTATTAGGAGGTGTTTTGCATTTATATTGGAGACTTTGAAAAGGATTAGAGATCGATGCTTAGAAAGCTAAGGACATCCATTCATATTTTAGACTTTCTCCTCAATAGATGTTGACGAAGCTTCTGCACCAAGCACCGCTCGAGATGCTGCAGACGCCATGTGGACGAGAAAGACAAGGCGGGTGGGATGGTGCGGAATATAGCTGGTATCTTGAAGGAACAGCCAGGAGGCCAGAGGCCAGGGGAGAGGCACGTAAAGGGATGGGGTTGAGAGGAGGCTGGGAGGAAACAGACAGGCAGAAGGGACTCAGGCTTAGGCCATTGCAGGAAGCTGGCTTTCACTCTGGAGGAGATGGGAAGGCCTTGCAAGGCTTTGAGCAAAGACTCATAGGTTAACAGGATCACCCTGGCTGTGTGTTGAGAATAGAATCTAGGGGAAGTGACAGACGTAAGTGATGAGTTGGGAGGATTATTTGGGAAGCACAGGCAAGGACTGTGTGTGATTTGCACATACCCGGAAGCAAAGGGTGTGGTGAGGCAAGGCTGGCTTGTGAACGTATCCCGAAGGTAGACCTGGCAGGACCCACACTTGAGCTGGATGTTGGATAGAGGAAGGAGGGAAAGAAGAATTCTTGTGTTTTGGCAAGAACAACAGGGAGGATGGAGTCCCATTTACAGATACCGGAAATTTTGTATGAGGAGATGTTTTAGGGTCAGAGCTAGGGTCATGGAGGAGGTATAAAATCAGGAGATTTGTTTGGGGCATTGTCATCGTAAGTACCTGTTGGACATCCAGGTGGAACTGTAGACGGTCTGATATGCAAGTGAGGAGTCAGAGAGAGATGTCTGGGTTAAATGCGAATGTGGGATCATTGGCATGTAGATCGTGTTTAGAGCCATGCACATAATAGAGGTCAGGAGGGGAGTGGATTTGGTAGGTGGAGAAGAGCACAGACCCAAGGACCAAGCCCCATTTTGTCCCCACATTGAACAGGTGCAGAGAGAAGAAGTAACCAGTAAAGGAATGAAGGGAGCAGTCAGTGAGGCCCTGGGAACATGAGCGCTGTGTGCCATTTTTGAAACCCAATGAAGTGGGTTTCCATGAGGGGCAACTGACCCACTGTGCTGAGTGCTATTGTTATTTCATGTAAAATGAGAATAAAAAGTGACCACAGGATTTTGTAACCGTGGCGAAAAACTTATCTGATAGAATGGGAAGACAGGGTTTGGAGACAGCAATATATATACTTGTATAAAGGAGATTTTCACCCATATGTGTAATTTAAGAGACAAAAGAGATGGACATAGGGGAAGGGAAGGAAAAATAAGATAAAAACAGAGAGGGAGGCAAACTGTGAGAGGCTCGTAAATACAGAGAACAAACTGAGGGTTGCTAGAGGGGAGGAGGGCGGGGATTGGCTAAATGAGTGATGGGCATTAAGGAGGACACTTGTTGGGGTTGTTGGGATGAGTACTGGGGGTTGTATGTAAGTGATGAATTACTAAATTCTACTCCTGAAACCAATGATACGCTATGTGTTAACTAACTTGAATTTAAATAAATAAAATCAATTTTAAAAAATAAAGGAGATTATCTGTAGAAAGGAGCAGAAAGTGGAACGATAGAAGGCAAATCGGGATCAGGAGAGGTTTATTTATTTGTCCAATTATTTATTTTTAGTATGCTCGTACACTGATTGGGATGATTTCATAAGAAGAAAACAGAGAAAGAGAAGACTTAAAACAAAAACCATTGCACCTAATTGGTTTCCCAACTTGTTTTCTACAAGTTAATTTTAATTTTATGACAGGAAAGCATAGAAGTGTTCCCAGGCCCCAATCACTTGTTAGACAAAATGACATCTCTACCGGAAGTTGGATGATCCTAAGGTGGGTGTGTCAGAAATGCTTGAGCGTGATACTAAAAGTCACTTCATCCCTTATCTCAAAGCTGGGAATAATTACCCTGAATAGCGATACTTTCGGGATTTAGTGCACACTTGTAAGCGCACAGAGTTCGATGGTTCAGAGAAGAAGAGTGGAATGGTGTGGACGTTGACATTGGTCTGGGTGAACTTATTAACTTCTCATTCAAAGAAGACAGGCTGCCAGAATGAAGTGGTAAGCATGAAAAATTAGCACAGGTGACCCTTAAAATATGCGGGGGTTAGGGAACACCAGGCCCTCTACACACGCTGAGAATCCACAAGTAACTTTGACTCCCCCCAAAACTAAACTACTAATAGTTACTGTTGACTGGAAGCCTTACCAATAACACAGTCAATTAACACATATTTTGTATGTTGTATGTATTATATATTGTCTTCTGATAATAAAGTAAGCTAGAGAAAGAAAATGTTACTAAGAAAATCATAAGGAAGTCACAAGGAAGAGAAAATCTATTTGCAGTATATACTGTATTTATCAAAAAAAAAAAAAATCTGCACGGAAGTGGACCCATGCAGTTCAAGGGTCAAGTGTAGTTACTCAACAGTGAGAAACAACTAGGTAGCTCAGTACTTCATTTAAGAGAACTGGGACCCCGACCACCGGGCAGATAAACATGAACCCCCTGTTCCTTCATCCTTGGATTCCCCAGGTGATGCTTACGAGCAAGGGCTCCCAAAGCCGTGGTAGCCACTGTGGGTCTCACGCTACCCCCACATACACAAAAGTGTGGTGGCGGGTTAGAGGCAAGTTGTTCTCAGGACTTTGCACAGACTCCTCTTCCTCGGGGAGGGCACACTTCAAATCTCAACCGACGGTGGCCAGACACCAAAGGATGTGAAATCCCCTTGCAGCAACTGCCCCCACCCATGAGATCTGGGATTTGCCATTTCAGCTGGTGGGTTCCATTACCAAACTGTTTATTGATATGAATAATTAACTTTCGTGGCATTTCTTCTATTTAAACACAGGAAAACATTTTCCCCTCCTCCCTATTCCCCCTCGCCCCCGTCAAAAGAACATTAAAATTTAAATCAACTTTTGTTCTTTTCTCTGAAGTCCAAAATTTAGGTCACAGTCTTTTTTGGGGTGGGTTGGGAGGTGAAGGAAGGAAACAGGTTTCACAGTAAACTACCACCATAACCTTCAAGGAAGTGTATTATTCTTTGTGACTACATTTTTTTTTTTTAAACTGACACAATTATGCCAATGCGCATTCCTAACGTCTAGGTTTGTGAGATGTTACTGAATACCTACAGGCTCGCTACAGGAGAAATGAAATCTTAAATTTTGTTACTTACAAACTACCTTCTTTCTTATAGATTTCTTTTAACACAATTTATTTAGCACTAGAAATTTGTTACTTAGCTGGAAAGTAAAGGAAAATGCATGTGTGGGTTTTTAAATAATACTAAGTTCACTTCCACTTTCCTACTTATTTACGTTTTCATGTTGAAGGTTAAACAGAGTAACAAATTATATGCAAAACGTGTGCCTGGGACAGTTAACTTTAGGTCATTTATAATTAGCATGTATTTGAAATCTTCAGAGAGCATGTTCTCTATGATTTAGGACCTAGATCATTTTTTTTTTTTAATCACAGGCTTAAAAAATTCTAAAATAGACATGAATAACAATTATAAGCTTAGCTTATCAGATATGTTAAGAGTTTGGTCATTAATCTAATAAAGCCCTTGAATTGTGGGGGTCAATCTTTCTCTTGCTTTTTGCATTAAATGCTGTCAAAACAATCAGGTGCTGTGGCCTTCAAAATGCATTAGCCAGGCATTCTGCATCCAAGTGGAAACATCCATAGACTGGACCCATTAAAGAAAAAGACACTCTCAGTTTCCATGTGCTTGGGTATAAACCTGCCTGGAGTCACTGTGTATCCGGTAAACCTACGTGCAGGTATGGGAAGCGTCAGACTTCACAGCCCCATGATGACGGAAAGAAGGGAAGGCATTCACACTGGAGAACGCTAATAAAGAATGTATTGCTTTCAAACACTACAGAAGCTCATTGTTTCTTCTTCTTTAAATTAAAGGTTTTGTGTACATGGAGAGTGTGACCACTGGTCGGGGAGAAGTAGTTAGTGTGCTAGCTGGCTTGCGACAGTTAAACATGGAAAAGATAAAGCTTCTAGACAACTGTGCCACCCGTGTCTAAGAGAAATCAGACGAGGACGTTGTTTATGTAAGGGGCTCAGCAAAAACAAAAAGGAAGAAAAAAGTTACTGTCTGTTTTGGAGTCAATATAAAGACTAAATTCTTATAACATGTAACTTCTACATCTTTTCTTGTAATAATGAAATTTTAAAAAGCTAACAGCCAGAATGAGTGCTCTGAAGAACTAGAAAATCATCTGGGATGAGCATGGCAAAAACTAGCAAAAATTATCCAAAACATTTTTGGAAATGTTCAGTTGCTCAGTGAATCGAATTAACCTACCACCGAAAGACTGAATGAAGCTCTGTCTCAGAGGACTGGTCTTGGGGCCTCCTCTCCCACCCAGACTTCAGGGTTTATCATCGGGTAAACGGCCAGGGAATTTCTGAAGACGCTTCCTGGAAAGAAGCACTGTCCCCTCCTCTGAATCGACCACAGTAATTTATCTCTTTCTTATGCCAGAGATCATTACCTCCATGTTTTTTTTGTTACGACTTAACATACAGTATTTTTCTTTCTTTCTTTTTCTTTCTTTCTTTCTTTCTTTCTTTCTTTCTTTCTTTCTTTCTAGAAAGAGAGAACATGAGCAGGGAGGGGCAGAGAGAGAAGGAGAGACAGAATCCCAAGCCGGCTCCGTGCTGTCAGCACAGAGCCCGATGTGGGGCTTGATCTCATGACCATGAGGTCATGACCTGAGCCGAAGTCAAGAATCGGATGCTGCCCCCATGGAGCCACCCAGGCACCCCTTCTGCTTGCCACTTCTATGATCCAATGGCACTTTGTACTGTCCTGTGCCGGTGATAACTTGTTTTCTTCTGTCTGTACAGATAATTCAAAATAGTTGAAGTGTTTACCAGAGGAAAGTCTTCTAGAGAAAAGAAGGACTCCGGGTAATTTAGGACAAGGATGTCCCCAATGATCACTGCTACTCTTCTTTTTAATTTGATCTAATTTATACAACTTTAAAGACAGGTGTTGCACTCAGATTTTGTGTATGTACAACTGGACAAGAAAATGTTCAAGAGCAAAATTTGGAGAAAAGAATGGAATGTTCTTAACTTAGTGTTTTTCCAAGTAAGGACTTTGAAGACACATATATAGCATTTTCTTACACAGCTATATCCAAAAAGGGTTAATGTAGTAATACCTACAAAGTAGGAAGCGCATGATTTCTGAAAACGTTTTTGTCTTTTAAGTGTAAGAAATGCAAATTTATTAGGAACCTCAGGACGGTGCTGTCATTCTGCCCATTTCTCTTTTGATCTGTGAACACACCCTCCCAGGACTGAACTAGTCCAGGGGCAGAAACATGTGTGCCAGAGAGGTAGGAGGGGGGAAGAAAAATAGGGGTGTATTCTCTCCTTCCTACTTGGAACTGTTAATTTAGCTAATCATAAAGACAGTCAATATTTACTTCTTCATCCTTTTTATTGTTATTCCACTTGCAGAGTATCATGATACCAAGTTTTACTGTAAAGGGTAATAAACAGAGAGCTGTGTCTACTGATTTCTTACCTCTACAAATAATAGTGGGATACCAGTCAATGTCCTATGTTCTGGAAAAAGGAAAAAAAGGCCACATGGCAGCCTGAGTAAGGAGAGCTGATAACATGGAGGAGAGGTATATTAAAGCCGTGTCTATAGTAGAGAACAATAGTAGGTCCCTCATCCTGGTGGGAAAGCCAAGGGGCACCTGGGTAGCTCGGTCAGTTGAGTGTCCAACTTCGGTTCAGGTCATGATCTTGAGGTTTGTGGGTTTGAGCCCCGCGTCAGGCTCTGTGCTGACCACTCGCGGGGCGCCTGGGTGGCTCGGTCGGTTAAGCGTCCGACTTCGGCTCAGGTCATGATCTCGCGGTCCGTGAGTTCGAGCCCCGCGTCGGCCTCTGTGCTGACAGCTCAGAGCCTGGAGCCTGTTTCAGATTCTGTGTCTCCCTCTCTCTCTGACCCTCCCCCGTTCATGCTCTGTCTCTCTCTGTCTCAAAAATAAATAAATGTTAAAAAAAAAAAATGCTGTGCTGACCGCTCGGGGCCCGGAGCCTGCTTCGGATTCTGTGTCTCCCTCTCTCTGCTCCTCTCCTGCTCATGCTCTGTCTCTGTCTCTCAAAAATAAGTAAACATTTTAACAAACTTGACGAAATAAAGCCAAGTATTCGGGCGTGTGGTTTCACGTCGGGTGAGTCCGGTGTGCAAGGAGCTGAGAGGGGCCGTCGTGTGCCGACGTGGCCCGTGACCTGGAAGACCTGGACGTGAGGCCTGGTATTGCTGAGAGCCATGGAGTCAGGCCGCGGTATCAGAGACACCGGATGGGGCCACACTACAATAGCGGTAACAACAAAGCTACAGCTCTCACTTGTCCGTACATGCCTGGCGTCTGCTGAGCTCTGGACCTTACCCCATTAAGTCCTCACAACATACTATAGACTGAAGGTGCGTGTCTCCCCCAGATTCATATCTTGAAGCCTAACCCCCGTGTGATTGTCTTAGGAGGTAAGCCCTTAGGGAGGTGACACAGTCATGAGGGTGGAGCCCCCATGACAGGATTGGTGTCCTTGTGAAAGAGGTCCCAGGGAGCCCCCCACCCCCACCCGTCCCAGCGTGTGAGGACACAGGAGAAGACGCTGTCTGTGGACCAGGAGGCTGGATCTCACCAGACACCGACCCTGCTGGAGCCCTGATCTCGGACTCCAGCCTCCGGACCGAGAGGAAGAAACACCTGTTGTTGATGAGCCACCCAGCCTGCGGTGTTCCGTGAGAGCTGCCCAAATGAACTCTTCAAGAGAGTTATCATTATTCTTTATTAAATAATTTTGGACTTCTTGAGTAAGCTGAAGAGTCATCTACCAGAGACCTGTCCCAAAGCTTTGCACTGTTTCTAACAGCAGGAGCTGGGTGACACCACCATTGAGCTGGCCACCTGCTTCCACGGTCCCCTGACAGCGAGGGGCCACCCCCAGGCTCAGAGCTGTTCTCACTCCCTACTCCTCACTTCCAATACATGAATCTCCTCAGGAAAACAAACTTCCAGAGAGCTTCTTATTTACAATGGCCTCAAAAGCAGGCCATTAAGAACAGTGTGGAGCTTTGAGGCAGATGCTAACTGATGAACTCTGCAGCCTAATCAGAGTTCCAGAATGGGCAATCATCCTTGTGTGCGAGATGTCAAAATGCTGGTCATGCCGCCTGGTCCAAAGAATAACCGCATCGGCCAGTAGGTGTTCGGGCTAAATGAACGCTTAACAAATGCCAGGCCTGACAGGAGGTGCGCATTTGTGCGTTTACCCACGTAATGATAACAAGAATGTTGTGTCTTACTGGACTTATCTACAGTTTGCAGATAGGAAAGCTGAGGCTCAGAGAAGTTACCGATATCCAGGATTTCAACTAGAAAGTTAAAGAGGTTCAAAGTCTTCAGTATATCTGCTGGTTTTGTCGAGACTACATATCACCCACGATGGCAATTTCAAGAATTTGCCCCATCGGACGAGGAACCTGTAAAAGTCCTTGCTGGTCTCTTTCCTACCATGTTTCTACTTAGCACTTAGCACTCAGCTCCGTCCTCTGGGCCAGCCATGAAGTGACCTGGGGGCGGTGTTAGGTCTCAAAACCACACAAGTTTCCACTATTTCCTCCTCCCCAACTTGTCCAAGGCCCTGTGCAGTACTCCTGTTCCGTAAATGACCATCGTGTGGACCAACATCACTCCTCAACTTTTCCAAGGCCCCGTGCAGTACTCCTGTTCCGTAAATGACCATCGTGTGGACCAACATCACTCCTCAACTTTTCCAAGGTCCCGTGCAGTACTCCTGTTCCGTAAATGACCATGATGCGGACCAATATCACATTCAGCAGGCACTTAGCCTTGATTACAGATATGCTGACCCAATCAAATCTCTCACCGCCCAACCGCTTCCCTGTGGATTATATTTCCAGGAAGGGCAAGCCACCATCTCTTCATCTAGTGCAAAGGGGAAACATAGCAACGTCCAGCGAGATTGCGAAAAGGGGATGTTCTGTTTCGTTTTCCAGGCGAGTGACCTGTTAAAGTTTCTGGAATGTGTTTTCTTGTTTATCACAAGTTAAGAGTCACTTGTTCCCCTCTGGTTATGAAAGCGTTGGGAAATCTCTCACCAAAACCAATCGTTAACGTTGCATGGGAAACCGGAATAGTGAAATAAAGATCAATTATGCAGTCTCAGAATGAATGTTCTGCTGCTTCTCCAAGATGAGGTTTGGGTAGTAATGTTTCCCCATCAAGCAGAAAGAGAGGAGCGAGACAGAGAGAAAGTGAGTGAACCCAAAATAACCCATCATCCAATTTACAGATAGAAGGGCACAGTCTGGACTCTTGCCAATGGTAAGGATCACTGCCTGGATCACTTCGCTGTGCCAAGAAGCGGGACTGAGCTTATGGAGGTGATTTTACTGTGATCTTTATGACTACTACTACCATTCCTATGACTGTGTTCAAGCAATTAAGCAAGGAGGCCATTAGGCTGGAGTGGCTTTACTGCCTTGGGGACCTATGTAAGCAAGCCAAAACCCAAGCCAGTCAATGCACTTGAATCAAGAAAGTAAAACCCAAGAACAATCAGTCACCAGCAGCTAAACAGGCTTTCGCAAATCAGGTAACTCTTTACGTTATAGCCAAGCAAATCATTTCTTTGCTTCAGCATCTTTTGAATAAAAACCTTGCCCCTAGCTTCTGTCTATGGAATGCTGCTAATTGCCTTTGGGTCGGCACTGCCATTTTAAGTTTTTTAATTTTATATATATATAATTTATTGTCAAGTTAGTTAACATACAGTGTATATACAGTGTGCTCTTGGTTTTTGGGGTAGATTCCTGTGATTCATCACTTACATACAACACCCAGTGCTCATTCCGACAAGTGCCCTCCTCAATGCCCATCACCCATTTCCCCTCTCCCTCACCCCCCCACCATGAACCCTCAGTTTGTTCTCTGTATTTAGGAGTCCCTTATGGTTTACCTCCCTCCCTCTCTGTTTGAAACTATTTTTCCCCTTCCCTCCCCCCATGGTCTTCTGTTAAGTTTCTCAAGTTCCACACATGAGACGAATGGATAAAGAAGATGTGGTTTATATATACAATGGAATACTACTTGACAATGAGAAAGCACGAAACCCTGTCATTTGCAACAACGTGGATGGAACTGGAGGGTATTATGGTAAGTGAAATAAGTCAGCTAGAGGAAAACAGATGTCATATGCTGTCATTCATACGTGGAGCCTGAGAAACTTAACAGAAGACCATGGGTGGGGGGGAAGGGGAAAAATAGTTCCAAACAGAGAGGGAAGCAAACCCATAAGAGACTCTTAAATACAGGCACTGCCCATTTTAAATTGATGCATGCTCAAACCCCTGAAAAAGATTTTTTTAAATATGCCTCAGTTTACCTTTTCACACTATTAACCCACCACTTTCCCCAACAGGGATGCCACACTTTCTGCGTGGTGGTCCACTAAGGAGAAGCAGAAGTGTCCACATCGGAAAATCCACCTTTTCTCACTGTGCCTAGAAACAGACATCAGTGAAACACAAGGAGATGTCATGTCCAGTGACATTTTGGGAGAGCTAATGTCAAAATGATTTGAGTGAAATAAGGACAAGGAATAATTTCACCACCACACATGCATGGCTAAGGAGTGGTCAGTGAAAACTGATATAACACATGATGAAAATATGCAAGATTATACCATACTTTATGGATTAACCAAGTCACAACAAGTAACTTGAAAATGATAAATGTTATCAAATTAACAAAATTGTTAATTGTTAACATAAACGTTAACAAGTTAACAAAAAGGGAGAGAACCGCCACGATAAACTCCGCCTCAAGACTTACTGACACAAACACGACCGGAGTGTGTTTACTCCCCCACACACGTATTCCTCCACACTCTTTGAGCAGAAGGCACTGAATTCTTCCCCGACTGGTGAGGTGGCCAGACTTTCTAGTAGAGCAGTTCACTGAAATCCCCTATAAATTCCAGAAGTTTGCTCATTTTAGCTCAGAAATAAGACATCTTAATAAACCTTAATAAGTTAGTGATTAAGTTCCAAATGAGTAGACGTCATCCTTTGTAGAAGGAACATCGCTGGAATTGGGTTATTTGCTGACAGTCATATGAGAAGGGTTATTTGGGGCAGATCTGGGTATATGTGACCATAGTTTTTATGATCCTTGAAATACCATCCAAGGAAGAAAGGAACCAGGTAGACTGCCATGAGATGTTAATGGCACTGCTGGGGAGAATGTACAGTCAAGGACCATACATCATCATTCATTCACACATTCATTCATCAAAAATGAAACTTAGATACTACATAACTTCCCTAAATTGAGCACATCTAATAAATTATTTCATGAAGTCACAATTGGGAAATTAGTTATTAATACAAAAGCTATAGCCAGCTGATTGCTTTAAAGATTCAGGGTCTTCTCAGACCGAAGAAGGAAGTGGGGTCAGGCTTTCTCCCACTCTGCAGTGCAAGCCAGACCCCTGGGGACTGAGCCTTGCTGTGGTCCTGGGTGCTGTCTGCTTGCCAAAACGGTCTGGAGACGTTTGACAGGAAGTGCCATGCAGCGATCAAGAAACAAAATGAAACCATGTCAATTTTAGGGTGAGCTCGTGAAAGGCGCAGCATGAGAGAACACGGTAAAACGTCTGCTCCCAGAACAGCTTCAGGACTGCAGCCGAGCCACACCCTCCAATCCCCAGGGATGTCGGACAGCCCAGCGCCCAAGCAATAGGAGAAGGAAAAGAAAAGAGAGCGTGGGTTGCTCCAGAGGAGCCCCCATTATCACAAGTAACACTGTCTTTGGTCTTCTTCCTCCCCAACTTTCTGAGAGACAGTGTTACAATAGATAGTTTTCTTTGGGGAAAGTTGATGTGACGGGGGACAGAGTGTACGAGCGTCCAGCACAGCTGTGGCTCGTGAGAAAATCCATCTGCGTAAGAGCAGAAGACGGTTCCCAGACGCCAGAGACGCGAGGGGTCGCCTATCAGAGCAGACGCCGCTGCGAGCAGTGTAAGGGCAGGGGTGCAGAGGGAGGGCAGGAAAACATGCAGTTTTTAAGCTAAGGAACCAGAAGAAGTAGGGGGAGAGAATCTTAACAGCTGCTGTTAAATTTTATTCCCAAGTGTGAAACACGGGGGAAGGTGAGAGGTGTCTGAAGAATAATTTTGGAAACTTTGGATGTGTGAATGCCTATGTCATCCCCTGATTCACCACATTAGGAAGATCGATGGTAAATGTATCATTTTTCAAGGATGTTGATTTTAGAATATGGTTTCTTTTGAAGGTGTTATCGGGCCGAGAGCTGGCTTGGCCGGGACACACGTGGGTTTATTGAGGAGAGGTCCGGAAAGAGACGTTCCCATGCACGGTAGTGGCCACAGACTGGGCTCATCACCACCTCCCCCAACCCGGGTCAACGAAACATTTCAGGTGCCCTTCCCCTGTTAACGGCAGCCCTAATTTCCCAGCAGAAGAACGGCGTCCGCTGCTTTTTTGGATTCTCTTGTGACTGCCATTACCAGCAGGGGAGGAGCAAGTTACGATGGTTTAACACTACACCCGTATGATGGTTGGTTTTGAGTTCTGTCATAACCCACATTAATAGTTGTTAGCAGTCAGGTCTGCTTCCATGGAATATTGCTATTGTGTCGAATTCACCCCCCCCCAACATACAGCAAAGTCAACAAGTTCAATTAACACGAGAACATTTACTAATTATTACCTAGCGAATCAAGTGCTAAGTAAGCGTGCCAACCCCGTGGTCCCCATGTTTGAATGTTCCAGATGTTTCATGTCCTCTGCTCTGCAGATAATGCCCAGCGACGGGAGGCGGGGCCGCGCAGGCAGCTTCAGGTGCTGTCCCTGCGTCCAGCCCTCTCTGGACGTTCCCGGAGCGGCTCTGTTAACTTGGCGATGACAAGGGAAAGTAACGACCCTCATTTCGTGCAGCCACCTTTGTGACATTTAACTTCCGTTTAAAATTCTATGTCCGATATTTACCCTCCTTTCTGTTTTCTTTTATTCATCCAAGTTTCACTTTTGCTCTTCTCTCAGGGGCTCCCCAGGAATTCAATGTGACACTCTGTTCTTTGAGATGTTGCTGTATTTTCTATCTCACTCGCTGTAATGCGTTGCAGATTTGCAGGATTGGGCCTTTTTATGTTCTTATCATGATCATGTGGATACTAGTCCAGAAAAAGTAAAAAAAAAAAAAAAAAGGCAACATTAACCTGCCAAATATTACTGTAAGTTGCAGAAGTTCTGGAACTTGGCAGATAGTGCCATACAAAGAGCAGTGGCCAGGATTTCAAAAGACCCAAGTTTCATTGCTGCCCTTGCCTGTTAACAGGTGTGTCAGCCTCTGTGAGCTGCTGTTTTCTCAGCCTCAAAATGAGAACATTCACACTGACCTCAGTCCTCTAGAGACTTCCTGCCAGGTATTTCTGGCGGCAATGCAAGGCCCCTAGTCAGTCAATGACTGCTCCATCATCCGGGTTACTGGGTGCCGGGAGAACTGGCTGGGCACGGGAGGAGGAAGTGGAAATGACACAGACCCTGGAAATGGGAGAAAGATGCAGCTGCCACGTGGTGAGTTAGTCACAAACACACTTCCCAGAAAAAACCGCCACAGAGGCATTTGCTGTGCAAAACCAGAAATACACAAGAATGAGGAAAAGAAGAAAGGCTAGCATAGGTCAATGAATAAGTAAGTGGTAGTTTTTTTCCACGTGAGGATAAATAGAAGTTTTTTATTTTTAACGTTTATTCATTTTTGAGAGACAGAGGGCGAGCGGGAGGGGCAGAGAGAGAGGGAGACACAGAATCGGAAGCAGGCTCCAGGCTCCGAGCTGTCAGCACAGAGCCTGACGCGGGGCTCAAACCCATGAACCGCGCGATCATGACCTGAGCCGAAGTCGGCTTCTCAACCGACTGAGCCACCCAGGTGCTCCAATAGAACTTTTTTAATTAGAAAAATTCATGATTGTAAGATAAGTGATGAATCATTGGGTTCTACTATGGAAATCAATACTATGCTGTATGTTAACTAACTTGAATTTAAATAAATAAGTTAAAAAGAAAAAAAATATATATATATAGGAGAAAAAGACCTGTTGGATCCTCACGTCATGATGAAGGAGGCAGAGACAAGTCTTTCTGCATTTAGAGGCTTCCTCCAAAGCATCTTCTAGCTACTCTCCACCGGCCCATTCACTTACCAAAATATTCATTCTTCCAGAGTCATGATGGAAAAGTAATTTTTATGAAAGAACACTTATGAAATTGTCAGGAATAGCTATTTCTTTTGAGCTATTAATACATTAATTTTACAATGACATGTTTGGAAAGAGAGAGTTAGAGAGAGAGAGATTGACACACGGAGAAGGAGAGAGAGAGAGAGAGGCAGAGACCTAATGTTTCTCATGAAACCAGAAATCAGAACCAAGGCTGGTAAATTGACAGGGTGATGCTGTGCTAACATTGGTGGGCATCCCAGCAATCCACGCTGGTTGCTTTGTGCTCTGAAATTAGCATCACTGGCAGCTGACACGTCCTATATTTCAAAGTCACTGCAGGCACAGGGGTTCTTAACTTCAGTGAAGGCATGGCTTTTAGCAAATCTCTTGCACATGATCAATGATTGTTTTAAAATTACAAGCTGGAGATAATCACCCTGTATGATCCATTAGAGTTTGGGCCTTTTTTCCTAAATGCTTTTAGAAACAGGAAGGGCATCATATTAATTCTTCTCGGTATTTCATTAGTTTCATGTCACTTGTTCCATTAGTTACGTGCTATTTCACATTGCTGTCAATGACACAACGCTAATTTCTTGACACGCACTTCTTTATGGTCCTTGTGAATTGTGCTCATTATGGAAAATGGGCTGAATTTTTTATTGGTTTATCCTGAATGAATGATTATATTGAAATAACTCACATGTAATTGTTGCCAAGAAGATACTTTTGCAAAAGCATGTATATTTCTAAAGAAATGGTTTGCTGGGAATAAAACTTTACAGTATTCGGTAGACAGATGAATACGGACACCGTAGTCATAGTCACCATAGTCTCTGAAAATCACCTCCCCTGCTATTATCTCAGAAAATAAAGGTAATTTTTACAATCTAATTCAAGAAAATTCTTACTTTTTAAAACTGCTGATACCAGCCACAGTTAAAAAGCTAGAACACAGGCTCCAAAATATTAACGTGAAAAACCTGCCTATAGAGCATATGGACGAAATATAGTGACGGTATGTTTAGAAGGATATACAATTGATACAGGGCATTAAAACCTTCAATACTAACTACCCTTGAAAACATTCTGGCAGTTGGACGATATATTAAACATAGAGTTGTAACAGGACCCAATGGTTCCGTTCCTAGGTGCCTATCTGAGAAGGAAAATATGTCCACACAAAAACTTGTGCGTGTATTCACAGGAGCATTATTCATAACAGCCAGACGTAAAGACAATGCCAACAGCTATCAGTGGTTGAACGGAAAAACAATGCGGTGTGTCCATTTAATGGGATATTATTTAGCCGCACAAAGACACGGAGTACAGATTCAAGCCTCATCGTGGATGAGCCTTGCAAACACTATGCTGCGTGAGAGAAGGCAGACACGGATAGTTACACAGTGTATGATTCCGTTTCCGTGTCATGTCCGGAGAGGTACATCCCCAGAACCAGAAAGGCAATCACTGATTGCCAGGCCCTGGGAGAGGCAGTGAGCGGGGAGTGACTAAAATGGGTGTGTGATGAAAATTCCTTCTCGGGTGATGCAAATATTCTGGACTTAGTGGTGGCGATGGCACAATTTTGTGACTGGATTAAAATCTGCTGAATTGTATGCTTAAGAGGTGAATTTTACAGTTTATGGATTTTACAAAAGAAATGAATGAATACATCAAAACAACTGAAAACTGATCGATATAAAATAGTGTTAGAATTCCAGTAATATCTTGGTCTTGTACATTTTCCTCTACTTCGTGTTAAAATAAAAGGTAGATTGGGATATGAAGAGCCTTTTCTATTTTCTTACTTTTGTCTGACTTTGCACTTCTGGGTTTGGATCTGGCAGACACAGATGATGCAGAAACAGAAGTAAAAATAAAGCAGAACCTGATGTTTTGCACAAGGAAGTAACAGAGATTTTGTCTTTTAATGCCTGAAAAATACCATGACATCTCTTTCTATTTTTCTTTTCTGGACCTCACATCTTTCTCACAATTAGTAGGAAAGGATGCATATAATACTGTCTCCATTTGAAAGAAAATGGCCAAATATCCTGCTGTAAAGTCATCTTCATTTGAAGGGCAAATAAATACATTTTCAAAGTAGAATTCATTATAGTGTCCTTATGAGTTTCAAACTGAATTTAAAAGCTCTTGGGGTTTGAATTCGGTTTAAGCTTGGCGAAAGACAACTTGCTTCTTCAAAGAAAGACATCTACAAGGGGCTTATGGGGTTTTCTAAACATCAAATAGCTCTCGTTTGGATGATTTAATTGTAAACAAATTAAAAATAAGATTTTAATTTACTTTGACCACCCATGAAAATTTGAGAATTCAAAAGCTGGGCTGGGAAAGAGGTAAACAGAATGGAAAACTAGTACATGGAAATTTATTTAGAAATTTTTTGAAACCTATGGGGGGTAATGAAGGAAGACAATTTTCTTTGAAAGATTTTTTTTCTTTAAAAGATAAATCTCACTATGATCAATAAGATTACAATTTCCTTAAAAGACAAGGACCAGTTGGAAGATATTTTATAATTTGAGAGTGATGGAGTTTGATAACACTTTGATCTGGAACAGACATAACGAAACATGAGTCCACACAATGGCCAAAGTTTTCATATGTCATTTTCCTAGTCCTTAATTTTCCTAGTGATTCAGGGAGGAAAATACAATTTTTTTTGTGCACACACTTAGAAAGCTCTGGATGGAATGAGAATTTCATAAACAATACAGTAAACTTTAGTTTTTAATATTAGGCTACATCGAAAGAACACACCTGTTAGAAAAATCAAATGTATTATCCAATTATATCCTACCCAATTTGACTTTTTTTATAAGTCTGAAGGAAGAAGGGAAAAAGTGCTAGTTCATTTAACGAATCAGCACATTATTTGGAGTCTGCAGACATCAGAATCAGGTGCTCCTTATGGCCTTCTCAATGACCAAATATCTGGTCCAATCAGGATCTTGAATAAACGAGGTAGTTAACCAATAGACAATATGTACATAAAATGAGTGTTTGCATCGAGTTGTAATTTTATTTATCATTGGCCACATGTGTTAAATGAGAAAACGGACGTGGAGAATCACTGAAAATGGCAATAGTTGCAGACGCATAAAGCATGCAGCAAGAATCCGAGCTCCCTGCGCTTGGCTAATTCACGGATGCAGGCAGGATGCCAGCACCTATTACAGTTCCAGACGAGTAGCAATTAAATAGGTTTTTGTTGAATATTAGTAAAAGCAAAGAAAGATGAGAAATCATTAAAATGCAATCTCTCTACAATCCGAAGGTCCACGTTTAGCCTCTTATATTTACCCCGAGGCACCCAGGGAGGTCTCGTCTCGGTGGTTGAACACAGAGCATGTGTGGGACTGCACTTGGCTCTTCCCTGATATTCCCGGATTGCTTCCTACACGGAGTAAATGTGTGGGGCAACAGAATCACACACACAAAGGGACGAAAGTGTTCAGGCAGTTTCTGCTGACTTTAGGGGACGGTGTAATGTTTCCTTACGATTGTTTTCAATTCCCACCAGATTCTTAGGAAAAGAACGTGCTGTTCATGCAGAACATAAGCAATTGATCATAACATGCTCCCTGCATCCCTACCACCAGGATGAGGCTCCTGGGGGTGCTGGGAAGATTCTGGGGGTCTAGAACAACACACAACTAATTAAACTGTTAGAACAAATAAAATATGTCTTTTGATATTACGTGGATGGGTCTTTTTATAAGGAAAGGGTATGTTGGGACTTTTAAATTGCATTGACATAATGACTGGATACCTAAGTATTTTACTGAGTGGCCATAAATCCCAAATTATGAGTTCCCAAGAAGAGAAAAGTGTGTGTGTGTGTGTGTGTGTGTGTGTGTTAAATTTCCTTAGTAATAAATCAAACAGGTGAAAAGAATTTTAAGCCAGATGGAAATAAAGGGTGATTTGGGAATTGGACGGCATATGACCTTAATATGTCACTGTTAATTAGCCAAAAAAGTCTTATTTATTTTAGTTAAGTGGTTTGTGGTCATTCTTTTCAAATTTTATCGCATAGCTAATAGTGTCATTAATCATGTACTTTTGAGTGAGCATAAATTCAGTACCTTTGAGAATGAAAAATAAAGAGAAAATATACCCCCAAATCCAATGGCAACAATGACTTCTAGAAAGAGAGCTGTTACATGTGACACACTGAAATTCACAATCCAGGACAATTTAAAGAGCTGAATTAAACCAGCTTCGTTGGGCTGCCAGAGTGAAGGGGTCACCTTCTTTGACAAGCCTCGCTATCATTAAAACAGGCAATGTACTCAGCATGTTGCAAGCTGAGCCCTCAGAATGCTGGTGACAGGGGACACGGCAAGAAAATGTATTCCACGAGTATATGGAATTCAAATTTAAATCCTTTAATGTAATCAGCTCAAATATTCCGACTACTCGATTGTTAGTGGTTAAGGCAATTAAAATTCCTTTTGGCCCGTTTTGTATTTTATTTTGCCTTGTTTCATTTTCTTTCTGTCCTACACTGTCATCTGTTAAGAGGATGCTGTATTACATAAACCTGGTAACCGCTTTCATCAATTAAAAAAATGATACCCAAATCTAAATGACTGCTTTATCCTCCTAAATACTAGCACTGCAGGCAGCAATTCAATAAGGGGAAAAACAGTAGGTTTGGACTTTCTGTTAAATGTAAATTTTGAGGGTTATTTGAGGTGTTCTTTGCAATTGTTTCATTTAAGGGGGGAAAAAACCCTCTTGAAAAACCAAATCTTAATTGCATGTGATTACGCCAAATTACATTATCCTAACAATGGTAATAGGACTGACTGATTACGAAGATGTCTTTTTTGGTGAGACTAAGAAGAACATTCTAATTCTAACTGTAGACAAATTAAATACACCAGGGATTAGGCACCCGAAATTTCAGACAGAAGAAGACACAAAATAGGTATATTTTTCTTTTGAGAGACTAAATTCTGAGGAGGCGTGTGTGCAAATGCGTGCGCGTGTGTTAAGCAGGCGACAAATGTCCTTGGAGCGTAACAGAGAGACATGTATCTAGCATGGGCTGTCCACTGGAAAACAAATGGAAGCCACATAAGTAAACGGAAATTTCCTTTTAGCCACATGAAAGAAAGGGAGAAGGACACACAGTTGCAACTAATTACAAGGCTTATTTAACCCAATACATCCAGAACATGGCATTTCAGAAAGTGGTCGCCAAGACAAAACAATCGAGATGTCTCACTTTTCAATGTTCGCACTAAGTCTTCCATAACACCTCGATCTGGACTGGCGCACGGCGAGGGCTCCCAGCCACACGTGGCTAGTGGCCTCCTTAGAAGGCAGAACAGGGATGCTGGGGAGCACCTGTAAGTTTGCCTGTGCCATGGACAATGTACGATCTTACCAACACCCCCTGACAAGCCACCCTGCCATTGTACCTTCATTACCCCATCTGTCAAATTGGGATTATGTTTCCAAATTCTGGCCCTTTGAAGTTAATTAGGAACAGTAAAACTTGGCATGGTCTCCAGACCTAAATTATGATTATAATAATTCTCGTAAGGCTTGATGACCGCTGATTCCTTGTTGCTAAACGTTGTCTTTTTTTTAACTTTAAAAAAGCGTGTTGTTAAAGTAACGCTAAGTACACGTAAAGAGTGCACTGTTTGTAATTATATGGCTCAAGAGATTTTGATAGACTTAACAAACCCATGACACTAGAACTCAGATAAGAAACAGAACACCCTACAAGTCCCCTTGATGCCCCAGTCTAGTTACCTAGGATATCCACTATTCTGAGCTCTAAATGCATAGATCAGTCTTGTCCTTTTTTATCCCTTACGTAATATTATGCACTATTTTACTCCTTTGGGTCTGACTTTTTTCATGAGACAGTGTATGTGTTTGATTCACATTATTGTACATAGATAAAGATCATTTATTCTCATCTATCCCATTATTCTAATGTTAATGGGTAGTCTTAGTAGTTTACTTACAGGTCAAAATACATTCCATATACGTTGCATTAACCTCTTCTCATTTGTAGCTACAGAGAAATAAAACATATGATTTTGGGTGTTTCCAATTTTGTATAATAATAAAGATTCCATAATGGGAACATAATATATTTCAATGTGTAAACATAGCTTGAAAAGGAGAAGTAGGATCATGAAGGAGTTGACATCATCCTACAATTTACAGAGAAGTGTAAAGGGTCAAACATAGCCAAGAATTTCTTGAAGAAGAACAAAGTAGGAAAACAGGTATAAAGAATCATATTAAGAAAATATAAGTTGACTCTGATGCATTGATATATTAATGGAACAGAATAGAGTGTCCAGAAACAGACTCAAACATTTCTGGTCATTTCCTTATATGATAGGGGTAGCATCGCAGACTAATGGAAAAACAACAGAGAATTCATAAAATATCATATGATTTCACTCATGTGGAATTTCAAAAACAAAACAGATGAACATAGGGGAAGGGAAGCAAAAAGAAGATAAAAACAGAGAGGGAGACAAACCACAAGAGACTCTTAAACACAGAGAACAAATTGAGGGCTGCTGGAGGGGAGGTGGGTCACGGGGGTGGGCACTCAGGAGGGCACTTGCTGGAATGAGCACTGAGTGTTGTGTGTAAGCGATGAATCACTAAATTCTACTCATGAAATCATTGTTTAGTGTATGTTAACTAACTTGGATTTAAATGAAATTTAAAAATTAAAAAATATATTGAAAAATATTTCTTTACCCCCAAGTAATAAAGATACCCTTATATTTTATCTTCTAAAAGCTTTTTAGCATTTAGATCCTTGATCCCACCAAAAGTAGATTCTGTATGATGTGAGGGATTCAGGGTTTTTTCCCCATATGGATGACCAATTGACCTAGGGTAAATGCCTTTTTTTTTTTAATGTTTATTTTTGAGAGAGAGAGAGAGAGAGAGAGAGAGAGAATGAGCAGAGGAGGGGCAGAGAGAGAGGGAGACACAGAATCCAAAGCAGGCTCCAGGCTCCCAGCTGTCAGCACAGAGCCCGACGCGGGGCTTGAACTCACAAACCAGGAGATCATGAGCTGAGCCGAAGTCTGATGCTTAACTGACTAGGCCACCCAGGTGCCCCTAAATGTCTTTAATATTGTGATTGAAATGCGTTTGTTAAGGCCATGCAGTTTAACTATGTTAGCAATGACACCAATTAGTTTTTAGAAAAAAGTCAGACACTGTTGTTTACCTGAAATTCATTTTGCATTCTTCTTTGTGAACACAACACTGATTTGGCTTAAGAATCTCCCTGACGTGGGAAGTGACTGTTATCGCCTACACAGGGGTAAGTCCTGTCTGAGGCTCGGCTGCCCGACAAACAGACCCCAAGGCAGAGGGCTGTCTCTGCAGGCACTTACTGGAAAGTGCTCTCCTGACGAACCGCCCTGGGACAGAAGGAAGCAGGCGTGAGCCCCACAGGTGCAGCAGAGGCCTCGGCGGAGCCCATGGGGAGCTCGGAAGCCTGGGAGGCCCTTTGGACGGTGTCCCCAGTTCAGGCGACGAGTCTGGCCCATGCACCCCATATCGGACAGTCATTGAATGTGAGCTGCACCCGGGATGGGACATACACTTGGACAAGGGAAGGAGCTCCTGCAGGGGTTCCCGGCTCTGAGCGCCCAGCCAGTAACACTGCCACATGCTGGGGAACAGAGCCCCTCACTTTTGGCCAGTCCATTCGGGGCTGCTGTAACACAAGGCCACGGACTGGGTGGCTCCTAAAGAACAGACATTTACTTCTCACCGTTCTGGAGGCTGGAAGTCCGCCATCAAGGTGCCAGCGGATTCAATGTCTGGTGGGGGCCTGACTTCTGGCTCACAGACGACATCTTGCTAGGTTCCACGTGGGCACGAATCCTACCATGCCCTCTCAAAGGCCGCACCTCCTCCCACCATCCCCTTGGGGGTTAGGCTTCAAAATATGACTTATGGAGGACACAAACATCCTGCCCATAACATTCTGGGGGTATCTGGTCAAGGACAATAGCACCTCAAGGATGCTGAAGAGTATAATCCAGTCCTTCCGGAACTACCTCCAACCTCTTCTAGAAAAATAAGAAATTACGTAGAGCACTGGGGTAGACACATAAGGCTGTTATCTATCCTAAGCAGTAGGAGGTCTTAGCTCTCTGGTCCTGAAGATGGAGAGTGCCAACGTGTGGTACACCTGCAACTTTTTTGTGGCGTGTGACGCAAACCAGTCACAATGGTGGGAAATTCTCATCAAAAGGGACCTCATTCTTCTTGCATAGAAATGGGCACAGTGTCCAGTTCTGACCGACAAGACGGAGAGTCTCCTGGGGAAATGCCCGACATGCTGAAAGCTGCTGGTGGCAATGAACATTTGCCCAATCCTTTGGTATAGCATTTTGTTAAGAGACAGAGAGAAAAAAAGAGAGAGCAGAAGCTAAACGAATTAGGTTAGGCACTGTTGATAGTAGATTCTGGAGTTTTAAAAATATCGAATTATCCTCTGTTTTCAGAACTGCAAATTCTGCAAGCGAGTTAAACACGATAGCAGGGACTTTTCTCGTCTTTTTTTCGCTTTTATTAAAGTTGAACAATATTCTTTTAGCAATATACCTGAAAGGTTGAGGAATATTTTAACGTCTTTTTCAGGTTAGGAGAGCGAACGAGAGGGAACTATGTTGAGCTCTCCCGCAGATGAGGAGGTGGGTAGGAGGAGGCGCCTAATGGCCACAACTGCCTTGTAAATCAGCGTGGAGCATGAACCACGGGACTTGGGGCGGCAGCTTTAACGTTGGGGTAACGAGCCCTGGGCTCTAAGCGCCTGCATAAGTGAAAGCAGGCTCTACCCCAGACCATCACGCCAGGGCTGGGGAATCACAAGCAAGTCGTATCTGTTTCCCCAGCCACATGGCCACGTTACATTCGGTCTCAGGAGTGGACGGTTTGGAGAAATAAGGCAAAATGCTGAAAACCTTCATTTTGGTTTGTTTCGTCTCGTTGTAGGGAAAAATATATGCTCCGCTTAGTCGTGGCGGTGCTGGCCCAGTGTTTGACTCCTACTCGGTTCAGCAAAGATGGATTTTCTTCTTTGGGTTTATTACGTTAATAGTTATTCACTTGAGTAACTGTGTTTCTGAGGCAATTTTGATCATGTCATTGGACACACAGTTAAAGTGAGACAGGCTGACTGGGGCCTTTTTGTTTCTTGCTATGGGTAATTGCTATTTCTACAAATGTCAAAAGTGCCATGTTTTCACAGAGCTGTGAACAACGCTGTCAATTCAAGGGCAGCAAAATGTGAAAACTATTTCCATGCTTTATGGGCACTGATTTAGGAATAAACAATAGGGTTCCATAGTTAATACTCAGTATCGTCTCGTATAAATCTAGTGCTTATAAACCACAGATATCCGTTAATACAAAGGATCCAGAAATGGTAGGACAGCATCTTGATAACTTCTCACCGGAAACAATCACCATTTTCTCCAATTCTTTGTCAGTTTTTGCATAGCAGGCCTGCCGAGTCGTAGTCAACCAAGAGAACATCCTAAATCTGAGTCGCGTTTCTACTCAGCTTCTGTGTTTAAAAGATCTTCTTGGAATGTGCTAATGTAAAGAAGGGGAAGTTTTGGAGTGGAGATTGTGTCCACAAGGAAATTACAATTACAGGCCCCAAAACTGAAAACCGGTGGCTGTTGCTCAAGTGGTGAAATGCTCCCGGAATATGTATTTCTGTGGCTTGATGCTCAAACAATCCACGCTTCAACCAGCAAAGTGTGCGTGCCAACACAGAGCAAAACACTATGTGCTAATACGGGATGAAATTTAATTTCCCTCCTCCATTCAGGGGGAAATCAGAAAAAAACTCCTTTGGATCCAGAGGAGGGGAGTGAGAAGAAGATTTCTGCATGAGGGCATGGAGAGAGGTTGGAATTTCCCCTCGAAGCTCTCACTCCTGAAGGACAGGTGACTGTCTTGGGTTTGGTCATGAGCCACGCGGGTCCCATGGACCCTGCTCACTCCTGCTGTGTCTTGGCCGACGTGGAGTCCCTGTGGGCCACTGCTTACACCCAAGGCAGGTAAAGATGTTGTCTAGCTCAATGCCAAGCCTGCTGAAGACCTTATACTATTAGAAGGAACGCAACGTGGCTCGAGAAAGAATGTTCGTAATTATCGTAAGCAGAACTTCTGATCTTGAGGTGACTCCTGCCTGGACCTAATTCTTTAAAGGGTAGCAGGACGAAGATCCACACTCCCTGATCCTGAAGGTTCCTCCCATGAGGGTGGGAATTTTGAGGGTGCAACCGGGAGGAGATAGAAAGGCATTGGAGAGCTGGATCCATTTACCCCCAAGTATTATTCTTTGGTGTATGTTCTTCGTGCCTCTTCTGCTTTTTGCTTGCTCATTTTTGGTTTCTGATAACTGAAGTGCAAACAAAACGGTACAGAACCTACATCTTAATTTCCACCCATCTTAAAACCTGCACTGGGTTCTGCAGCGTGGGCTGGTTCAGGTGGTGGACCTCGTTGCCATAACACGGAGGTAGCAAAAGGAAGTTACCTCTCTCATGAGAATCCCCCTCTCTGGCTGTGGCAGAGAAGGGCAGAGGGTAAATGGAAGTCATGGTATCTTCTGTTGCTTAAAAATCTTCACTGTCCTACCCTGTTGTTTCAAGCAAATTTCATGCTTTATCTGTAAAACCCAACTGGATAGATTTGTGTGTGTGTGTGTGTGTGTGTGTGTGTGTGTGTGTGTGTGTGAAATCTTAATCACGTCCAGGGCCCTTTACTCCCACTGGTTTGTTTTCCCTTTCTTATTAAATTTTATAATATGAGCATTAGCTCTTTGCCTAAAAATCAGATTGCAGTTTTTGGCAATTTGCATTTTTTCTTAAGACTTTATCATATTTTTTAAGTTAAAATGTTTGTATAATTAAAGTTATATATATTTTATTTATGGTATGCATATTTGTGCCCAACTTAGAGAGAGCTTCTGTCCTTCATGTTTATAGATAAATGTTTTCTTCTAAAACTTTGTAGGTTTATTTTTAAAAGTTTAATATTTGTATGTCCGGGAATTTATTTTCGCATAAGAAATCTAATGTTATGCTTTTTTTTTTTAAGAATTGGTAGGGAGTGCCTGGGTGGTTAAGCATCCAACTTCAGCTCAGGTCATGATCTTACGGTTTGTGGGTTCAAGCCCCGCATCGGGTTCTGTGCTGACAGCTCGGTCTGGAGCCTGCTTCAGATTCTGTGTCTCCCTCTCTCTGTCCCTCCCCTGCTTGTGCTTTCTCTCTCAAAAACAGATACATATTTAAAAAAAAAAAAGAATTGGTGGAACAATTTCTCTTAACAAATTTACTGAATACAGGATTTAATATAGGGTGAATATGCGCTCAAATAAATCCAATTACTTTCACTAAGCGAAACAAAAATATAATGCAAAATAAAGCCACAGTAGGCCAGGAGGGTAAAATCTATAATTGTGGGGATTTTAAGCTTTTGCACTTAGCGAGTACATCATTATTATCATATCTTACTAATTAATATCATAAAGTTAATTTTAAGCAAGGAGCTGATAACCAGGAAGAGGGCAGAGAAGTCAATACAAAGGAGGCAAAACTCAGCCTTAAGCGGCTAACAGCAATTTAGGATTAAAACCTTTAAGTAAAAAATCCATTAAATCTATTAAAGTAAAAATATACTGAATTCTGACAGCTTTGTGGTAGAAAAAGATGAAAAGAATTTATTTATTTATTTTTTTATATTTTTAATGTTTATTTATTTTGAGAGAAAGAGAGAGCAAGTGAGTGGGGAAGGTGCAGAGAGAGGGAGAGAGAGAATCTCAAGCAGGCTCTGTGCTATCAGCACAGAGCCTGATGTGGGGCTTGAACCCATAAACTGTGAGATCATGACCTGAGCCAAAACCAAAAGTTGGATGCTTAACTGACTGAGCCACCCAGGCACCCGAAAAGGATATATTTTAAAATACTGAAAATGTAAAATTCAAATGGTTTTATACACTTTAAACAAGCAGCAGATAAGAAGACATATTTGATATTTCTGCATTAAAGAAAAAAATATTGTTCATAGTATATAAGGAATACCTATTGCATCAGTTTCCTTCTGCTTCTATAACAACGTACCACAATTCAGTAGATTAAAAAACACAATTTATTTTCTTATTGCTCCAAAGGTCAGAAGTTCAAAGGGGGTCCCACTGGGCTAAAATGAAGGTGTTAGCAGGGCTTTGTTTCTGACAGCTCCAGGAAGGATTCTTATTGTTGCCTTTCAAACTCCTAGAGCTCATCTATGTTTCTTTCCTCAGGGCACTTTCTCCATCTCCAAGACCAGCACTAGCTGTTGTGGTCGTTCTTAGCATCCTATTTCTCTGGATGTGATTCTTCTGCATCTTCCCCATGTAAATACCTTTGTGATTATGTTGGGCCTGACTGATAATCCAGGTTAATCTCTTGATTTTAAAGTCAGCTGGGTACTTCCTCTTGAAAAAGCTTTTGCAAATGTACCCAATTAGACATATATGAGAATGTCTATTGCAACAGACTTCAATTGGGAATGAAAGGATAAAATGTGTTATAATATTCACACAATAAAATACCAGGCATTAGCTAGAAAGATCAGGATTAATCAATATGCCTAAATCTTAAAAACAATGCTGATGGTGCAAAGGCCTGTGGACAGGGTGGCAAGGAATCCAACAGAATGAGAAGACAGAGGAATTTACCCCAAAAGAAAGAAGAAGAAATAAGCAACATGCCTGATGGAGAATTTATAGCAACAATCATAAGGGTACTTACCGGACTAGAGAACAGAATGGAAGACATGAGGGAGACCCTTACCACAGAGATAAAACAGTTAAAAAGGAAAATGTGCTTGATGCAATGAACAGCAGGCTGGAAGAAGCGGAGGAATGAATTAGTGACCTAGAAGACAAAGTAGTAGAAACCAATGAAGTTGAAAAAAAGAGAGAAAGAAGACTTATGCAGCATGAGAATAGATTTAGGGAACTCAGTGATTCTGTGAAACATAATAACATTCATATTATAGGAGTCCCAGAAGAAGAAGTAGAGAGAAAAGAGGCCAGAAAATTTATTTGAAGAAATAATAGCTGAAAACTCCCTTAATCTGGGGAGGGAAACAGATATCCGGGTACAGGAGAACTCTCATCAAAATAAACAAAAGCAGACCAACACCAAGACATATAGTAGTTAAATTTGCAAATTATAGAGATGAAGAAAAAACATCTTAAAAGCAGCAAGACAAAAGAAGTCATTAACTTGCAAGGGAAAACCCTTCAGGATGCAGTAAAAGCGGTTCCAACACGGAAGTATATAGCGATACAGTCCTACCTTGAGAAGCAAGAAAAATCTCAAATAGACAACCTAACTTTACACTTAAAATAGTTAGAAAAAGAAAAACAAAAACAAATGAAGCCTAAAGGCAGCAGAAGGAAGGAAATAATAAAGATAAGAGCAGAAATAAATGGTATAGAAACTAAAAACAACCAATAGAACAGATCAATGAAACCAGGAGCTGGTTCTTTGAAAAGATCAACAAAATTGATAAACCTCTAGCCAGACTTATTAAAAAGAAAAGAGAGCAGACCCAAATAAATAAAATCAGGAATAAAAGAGAAGAAATAACAACCAACACCACAGAAATACAAACACAAGAGAATATTATGAACATCTATATGCTAACAAATGGGGCACCCTAGGAGAAATGCACAAATTCCTAGAAACTTATAAATTACCAAAACTGAAGCAGGAAGAAATAGAAAATTTGAACAGACCAGTAACCGGCAAAGAAATTGAATCAGTAATCAAAAAACTCCCAAAAAGCAAAAGTCCAGAACCAGATGGCTTCACAGGCAAATTCTACCAAACATTTCAAGAAGAGTTAACACTTATTCTTCTCAAACTATTAAAAAAATATAAAGAAAAGGAAAGAAATTTTCAAAACTCATTCTGAGGCCTGATACCAACCGGATAAAGACACCACTAAACAAGAGAGCTACAGGCCAATATTTCTAATGAACATAGATACAAAAATCCTCAACAAAATACTATCGAACTGAATTGCAAGATTACCTCAATATTTGCAAATCAATCAATGTGATACAGCACACTAATAAAAGAAAGGATAAGAACCACACGATCCTTTCAATACATGCAGAAAAAGCATTTGACAAACTAAACATCCATTCATGATAAAAATCCCCAACAAAGTAGGTTTAGAGGGAACATACCTCAACACAATAAAAGCCACATATTAAAAACTCACAGCTAATACCACCCTCAATAGTGAAAAACGGAAAGCATGTCCGCTGTGGTCAGGAACAAGATACAGATGTCCTCCACTCTCACTGCTTTTATTCAGCATAGTACAAGTCCTAGACACAACAATCACTTGACACGAAGAGATAAAAGGCATCCAAATTGGCAAGGAACAAGTACAACTTTCACTATTTGCAGATCATATGACACTACCTATAGAAAACCTGAAAGACCACCAAAACACAGCTAGAACTGATAAGCAAATTCAGTAAAGTCACAGGATATGAGGTCAATGCACAGAAACCTGTTGCATTTTTATACACTAGTAATGAAGCAGCAGGAAGAGAAATTAAGGGATAAATCCTATATTCAATTGTAAAGCAATAAGGTACCCAGGAATACACTTAACCAAAGAGGGGAAAGACCTGCACTCTGAAAACTATAAACACTGAATAAAGAAATTAAAGATGACACAAAGAAATGGAAAGACATTCCATGCTCATGGACTGGAAGAACAAATATTGTTAAAATGTCTATACTACCCAAAGCAATCTACAAATTGAATGCAATCCTCATCAAAATGCCAACAGCATTTTTTACAGAACTAAAACAAACAATCCTAAAATTTGCATGGAACCACAAAACACCCCAAATAACCAAGCAATTCTGCAAAAGAAAAGCAAAGCTGGAGGCATCACAATTCCAGACTTCAAGTTATATTATGAAGCTGTAATAATCAAAACAGTACGGTACTGGCACAAAAATAGACACATAGATCAATGGGACAGAATGGAGAGCTCAGAAATGAACCCATGCTTATATGGCCAGCTAATCTATAACAAAGGAGACAAGAATATGCAATGGGAAAAAGACAGTCTCTTCAACAAATTGTGTTGGGAAAACTGGACAGTTACACGTAAAATAATGAAACTGGACCCCCTTCTTACACCGTACACAAAAATAAACTTCTAACCAAATCTTGCCATTTGTAGTGACATGGATGGAACTAGAGAGTATTATGCTAAATGAAATAAGTCCTTCAGAGAAAGACAAATATGAGATGATTTCACTCATATGTTGGAATAAGAAACAAAACAAATGAGCAAAGGGGAAAGAGAGAGAGAGAGAGAGAGAGAGAGGCAAACCAAGAAATAGACTATAGAGCACAAACTTCTGGTTACCTGAGGGGAGGTGGGGGGGATGGGTAAAACAGGTGATGGGGATTAAGGATGCACTTGTCGTGGTGATGCACCAGGTGATGTATGGAAGTTTTGAATCACTATATTGTACACCTGCAACTGACATTATACTGTATGTTAACTAACTGTAAGTTAAACAAAAACTTAAAAAAACAAGGTTGAGGAACAAAAGAAACCTTGTAGATTAATATCATCCCACTTTTATAATTTTGTGTATGTGTATATTAAATGCATACAAATATGTAAATGTGCATATGGTAATGTGTAAATGTGTATATAGTATATATATTTAAATATGTAAAGTATATGTTTTCATTTGTATATGTAAATGTTATATACATATAAATACGTAGATGTATATATTGAAATGTAAATGTGTATGTGTTATATACATGCAAATATGTAAGTGCATATATGTTAATATGCAAGTGTATATATTTGTGTATGTTATATAGATCCAAATGTGTAAATATGTTTATGTTCATATGTGTATGTGTCATACAGGGGTAAACTGAAAAGCTGCAAATTAAAGGCAGGGTGACAAGTGACTGGTAGAAACAAAATGGAACTGGGGAGGAAAGATAAAGAGAAAAAGGAAATTAAAAAAAGAGAAAACTATCATGGTGGTTCTTAGGAAATTAATAGCCTAGGGTTCACGCAAAGCTTCTAGCCCCAGAATGCATGAGTTTGAATCATGCCATCACCACTTCCTAGTTGTGTGGCCTTAGGAAAACTAGTGGGTTGCTGTGGGCCTCCAACATCTTCCCGAACAAACAAGGGGAATAAATAAGGTTATCTTTATTATTTCCTTCCTTCTGCTGCCTTTAGACTTCATTTATTTTTGTTTTTGTTTTTCTAACTATTTTAAGTATAAAGTTAGGTTGTCTATTTGACTACTATAGGTCCTGGTGTTGGCCTGCCTTTGTTTATTTTGTTTATTTTGATGAGAGTTCTCCTGTACCTGGATATCTGTTTCCCTCCCCAGATTATGGGAGTTTTCAGCTATTATTTCTTCAAATAAATTTTTAGTTTTAGCTCTTACATTTAGGTCTTTGGTCTACTTTGAGTTAATTGTTTACTACGGTCTGAGGCAGAGGTCATACTTCATTATTGACATGTGGATGTCAATTTGTTTCAGGACCTTTTTTTGACCAGACTATTGCTTTCCCATTGAATTATCTTGGCACTCTTGTTGAAATTGTTTAACCATAAATGTAAGAATTTATTTATGGACTCTTGAGAATCTATTCCACTGCAGTATGTGGCTACCTTTACACCGGGATCACACAATCTTGATTCCTGTAGTTTGTTTGAAGTCAAAGAGTGAGCCGCCCAACTTTGTTCTTCTTTTCCAATATTGTTTTGGCTATATTTTCTCTACTTTATCTTAACTAAGCATTTTATTTGGATTATTGTAATTTACATCCAAAGAGAGGTATGTTCTGCCACTGAAGGGACAAACTTCTCAAACCACTGGAGGTAGCTCAGATTGAAAAAATCTACAGTTACGCCTAGTATCTCTGTATAATTATTAAGGATGTCATTCTACTTCTCGAAGAATCCTATTATAAATGCCAAAGTGTTTGGTCATCCTCATTTGACATCACATGAGTTGCAAAGCTCTTTCAATACCTAACTAGGGAATTTAGTCCGTCAGAGAACTAGGTGCAATCCATAATCCATTCCAATTCCATGGAGCTATTTGAAATTATCCTTCACTTCAACTTTTAAAGATAAGCTTATCAATCACTTTTAATGTCAAGTTATCTCTCATAGGATATCCTCTATGTGAGTTAAAAAAAAAATCAATCCCTTTCACCGACTTTCTCCTTTAGGACAAAGGGACAAAGCATGGAGAAAAGATGCTTATGTAATCCCTCCTGTTATCTCCTCAATATTCTTACATTTGCTTTAGACTATTATTTCTTACTTAAATATTTTTCTTACTGTTGCAAAAAGAATTTGCATAAAATATGTAAATTTAGCAAATGAACTTTTGTAAATCCTATCCAATGATACTCAACAACAAATAGTACTCAATGAAATGTTAGCATTGCATTAGTCAAGTATGATATAACAACACTGACAGTAAAATAAATTTGGCAAAGGAGTTCATGTGTAATCAAGCATTTAAAGTGAGTAAGGAATGAAAACCACCCAAGGAAAAGTAGAAGAGTCTCAGTATTGAGCTCTAAAGCAAGCACGAGATCAGGAATTTATACCTACAGGATTTATACCTGAGTTGTTGGTTTTTACTTTCAACTTTGAGGTTTAAATTTTATACAGGCCTGGAGGTGTCTGGGTGGCTTGCCCGGTTGAGTGACTGACTCTTGGTTTCAGTTCTGGTCATAATCTCATGGTTCATGGGGTCAAGCCCCGTGTTGGGCTCCACGCTGAGAGTGCAGAGCCTGCTTGGGATTCTCTCTTCTCCCTCTCCCTGTCTCTCCCCTACTTGCATGCTCTCTCTCTCTCTAAATAAATAAACTTAAAAATTTTAGGCCTGGAATAATTTATGAATATACTCTGTCTTCTAATCCAATAACTGTGAGAAGTTGAAATAAAAAATGTGAAATAAAAGTCAAGAAAAATATTTGAAATTGGTACTAAATGTTTTGTTTATTTAAAAAAAATTTTAAAGTTTATTTACTTACTTTGAGAGAGAGAGAGAGAGAGTGAGCTTAGGAGGGTCAGGGAGGGGGAGAGAGAGAGAGAGATGGAGAGAGAGAGAATCCCAAGCAGGCTCTACACTGTCAGCATGGAGCCCAACTTGGGGCTCGAACTCATGAACCTTGAGATCATGACCTGTGCTGAAATCCGGAGTCAGACCCTTAACCAACTGAGCGAATCAGGCTCCCCCATATACTAGACATTTTCATTGTAGATGTGTTTTTGTTTCCTATCTGTCTTTGGACATTTACTTAGTAAGAGCGAGGCTCTTCAATATAACATAGCTACATAAGAAGACATTAATGTGCTTTACTAGGTCTGCTGAAGTATCGTGTAGTATGATGAAACGGTAACAGGTAAATAATATCAAACTTGTCTTCCTGTGGGGAGGGGGTAATTTGCGCCGTGAACCAGCATCAGTAGTGACTCAATCTGACACGTATTCAGTAAGGTTTTGGATCACTACATTATTTCAAGACTCAAAAACTTACTGCAGGAGTTTTCCTTTGCATAAGGTGACAAGTGTTTTAATATGAAAGCAAGAAAAAAAGAGTAGAAGAGAAAAAAAGAAAAGGATGCATTTACGATTTTGTCCTTTCTTTTTCTGTATCTGCCCTGTAGGGAGTATTTTTTGTTTCAGACCATTCACCAGTGAATTCTCGACAAGGTCAGGACTGAAAGGAACGATGGTGCCCTGTGTTACAGAAGCTGAAGGAAGCCGCAAGATCACATCATGGGCTGTAGGAGACTCTTAACTTGGCTTTTGAAGAATGTGTCTGTGACATACCAATTGAATATGTATTAAGTGCCATCATTTTTCAAGTTAAAGGTCACTTCAAAGCAGATGATTTCTCCTCTTACCTCCTTCTCTCCCCACCCTCTCTCTTCACACGTATACACACACACACACACACACACACACACACACACACATACACACTTACACAGGCAGGCACACATATACGCACAGGCACACACTCACAGGTACACACACTCACACAGGTAGATACACAGGTAGGCATATACTCACACAGGCGCACACACAGATACAATCACACAGACACACAACACACACACACACACCTACATAGAAACACACACACTCACGCGGGCACGCACTCACACACAATTACACTCTTCCTCTGTAAGGTGACACATGTAGATGGGTAAAAAGACTTAGTTTGCAGAATTTGTACCATATACTAACTGTTTTAAAGAAATGGAGGGTGGGCCATTTATTTTCACGTCTCTGACGATTTTAGCAAGAAATGATAAGGACTGACAAAGATTAAAAGAATGCTTTGCAACTAACTCGGTCTGGATTACCGAGGAGATTTCATGAGGTTATTCAAACAGTAGAGGAAAAACTAGTACACTTGGACATTATGTCTTGCTCATAAAGAATTAAAAATTCACTACACATAAATATCCTACATGTTTTAAGAAGCCTGGTATTCCACTTGAATAAAATCCATGTCACCCTAAAATATATCACCGAATTATTAGTATGTGACCATATATTTAGCATAAATGCTTTTTGGTCAAAATAGAAACAAGTTAACTAGAGCAGGAACTCAAGCCACAAAACGTGCATCAATCATGGTAAGTCAGTGCACTGAGACAGCAATTTTGGAGGCTTAACCTTTAACTACCTGCAAACGGGTTGGTGGTAAAGTTACACTCACCCCAGCTATGTGTTACAATGGAAAATGCACACAAAGAACTTTGGGAGCTAATAATAGCTATTTCTTTTTATTCTGACACTTGATTCTACTATTTAATTGTTACATATAATCCCATTCACAGTAACTGGAAACAATGACAACTTTCTTTTCCACTTTAGCAATTGCCTCATGAGTCAAAGAGTACTAGTAGACTGCAAAAGTAACGATCATAAAAATGCACCATAAATTTCTTGAAGCAATTGTCCTATTTCATGCCTTATTATTAAGTGGAACTTTAAAAAATGGAGCCATGATTTTTTGCTGCTGTTGAATAAAAGGTCTCTTACTCAAATGTACTGCAACGTGATCTACAGGACACAGGATTCCATGTGGGGACTTGTATCATTTGTGGTAACACAGGCAGAAAACTCAAATCTGTGTGCCGGTCCTTCAGCCCTCCCCTTTTCCGCACCTCCCACCCCACCGTGCTTGAGCAAACGACGCTGTCACAAACGACCCAAGTCCGAGCTTCCCACTGGACATCTTGTCTGGATCACTGTCTACAAGAAATGGATCGGGATCCTGTTTCTGACTCACGGTGCTCTAGGGACAGCTGGCTATCCAGATTACCAGCAACATGATGTGGTATTGCCGGCTTTCTTTGTAGTGATCCTTTGACAATCCTTATGTATCACAACCTATGGGGAAGGGGGATTTACTCATTCATGAAGGAATATAGAACATTTTTTGAAACACATCCTTCTTATGGAAAATAGAGTGTGGACACTGTGTGATGTGGTAGGTAATGTTCTAAATAATGTCTTATAGCAACTGCAATAGGAGGTTTCTAAAGCAGTATACTGGCTGTCGTATTTTGAATAAATTCCCCTTGTAAATAAGCATAATACTTGCCAAAGTTGAATTAAGACTCAAATTTTGCATCGGGATAATTTGACTGTATTTCTTTGGGCAATTGTAAAGATAAGACAGTATAATTTATTCCTATAACATGCCAATTAAATGACTTCAAAAGAGTTGAGCATTCTTGTAAAATTGGTTGAGACATTGTGCTAACAGTCATATATATATGCGTGTGTGTGTGTGTGTGTGAATGATTGTGTTTAATTCTTAAAATTGCTGCATAATGTAAGCAAAATTATCCTTGTTTTATACAGAAGGAAATTAGAGGTTATGAGTTCTATCACCTATTATTTGCAAAAACATCATCTCATTGAATGAAGGTGCACCATCTTGAAAATCTGAATAGGGGCGCCTGGGTGGCTCAGTTGGTTAAGCGTCCGACTTCAGCTCAGGTCACAATCTCACGGTCCGTGGGTTCGAGCCCTGCGTCAGGCTCTGGGCTGACGGCTCGGAGCATGGAGCCTGCTTCTGATTCTGTGTCTCCCTCTCTCTCTGCCCCTTCCCCCGTTCATGCTCTCTCTCTGTCTCAAAAATAAATAAACATTAAAAAAAATTTTTTTTAAAGAAAATCTGAATATTTTTACAATAGGCAAGGAATACATATGTAAAATATATAAGAAATATATGAAGCATTAAAATTGTATGTCGGAAGAGTAATATGGTCCCAAAAGACGTGTTTATTATTATCAGCGTCTTGTTCCGTTTTTAGTGATACACCGCGAAACGCCGTATCAAGGCAGAAATAACGTAAACTGCAAACACACCAGGCACACAGATCTCTATCCTTAGCAGATGTTCAATGCCCAGAGATTAACTCTGTGGACACTACAAGACCTTCTGTAGAACTAGGTTATACAGCTACCATATGAAACCAATCCACATCCATTTTCGAGACAAAGGGCCATTTGTGTGAATGTTACATTTCGCTCCGATGCCGACACTACGACTCTCCAGAAGGAACTCTGCTGGTCTACTGAATGATCTGGCCGGCTAATAACCACTCCCTCAGGCCAGCAGAACGCCTTCTGGTTTTGTATCTTGCACAGCACTATAGGAGGAACCATTTCCCTTTCCCCAGTCACACGAACGCTAGAGCTGCTGGCCTCTTTGAGCATCTTTCCTAATAAGTCCTTAATGCAAGATAAATGCTATGGAAGTTTCATCATCATGTTATACTGAAATAATTGTTACGCTGAAAGAGTATCTGAAAGCCTCCAGAATTCTTACTGTTGTTGCACGCTTCTCAAAATAAGTGTGCATCCATGAACTTATCAGTTACTACAAAATATTTAATATGAAATGCTAAAAAGTATGAGGAAGAGGAAAACATTCCACCACACCGGGACAGCATTAATCAAGTGAACAACTACATACAAACTTTAAAACTAGGATCCTTTAGGGGCGCTTGGGTGGCTCAGTCAGTTAAGTGCCTGACTCTTGATTTCAGCTCAGGTCATGACCTCACAGTTTGTGGGTTCAAGCCCTGCATCCTCTCTCCCTCTCTCTTTGTCCCTCCCCCACTTGTGTTCTCTCTCTCTCTCTCTCTCAAAAATAAACTAAAAAAAAACCCCCAAAAACAATGATCCTGCCATGTTAGATTAGAAGTACCTGAACATTTATCCTTGTTAATGCGTATTAGTCTTCTAAATTCTCACTTTTCAGACTTTATCATAATTTATATGACCAGTTTTCTATTGTTAAACATTTACATTATTATTTATTTTGTACTCACATTATATACTGATGAACTTCTTTTGATATAAATCAAAATAAGTATAAAATAAATAAAATTACACCTATTTCTCTTTATTGTTTTCGAGTATATTCCTAATAGTATTTCTGGGCGAAAAGGTTTGAATATTTACTGCTTCAATGTATACTGACAACTACTATCCATCACAGTTGTATTAATTTGCAGCTTTGCCACCAGAGTACATGACCATTTTCCTGCATTGTTACAAATATGGGGTATTACCCTTTTTAATCACATTGGTTTGCCAGTGAAAGTTGTGTTACACTGATGTTTTAGTTTGCAGCTCTTATTGCTAAGACAATAGAAGGTTTTACATTTGAATGTTTACATTTGAAACTTTGTTTTACATGTTTACTTGCGTTTGCTGTTTCTTACATGTTCATTCCATGTTGATATTTTTCACGTGATTTTTATGGGAGTTAAATAGAGGAAGAAAGCTGACATTGTGCACATTGTAGACTTGTTTTCTATCATAATCTTTGCAGACACATTGCGAGCAATGAACTCAGGGACAAATTACATAGACCAATGGTCAGGAAAGAGATGGTTAGTAGAGCCCATTTGCAAGTGACTGGGATGAAAATGTAGAGACTCTTTTTTTTTTTAAGACTCTTTTTTTTTAAAGATTGCTTTATTTGGAAAAAAAAATCCTTTTCCTTGAAAAAGACTTTAAAAATCAATGTATGACCCATGTTTAACCATCTTATTCAGTATATTTAAAAGGAAAAAGCCAAATAATAATAAAAATGATAATGCTGGTAACAGTTGACATTTACTATGAGTGTATGTGTAAGGCACATAAGTGCCAAGCTCTCCTTATTCTCAAAATGATCCATGAAACAGATACTTTATCCACATTTTATAGTCAAAGAAACCAACTCTTATAATGTAATATGTACAAGATTACTAGACCAGTGTATATTTTACCACAGTTTTACTCTGGCTGAGATGGGGGAAAATGTGTATAAATTTACCTTCTGTTGTCAAGGAAGAAAGAGATTTCCTAAAATAAAACCCTGGAATTAGTGTATTAAGTTGAATTCTTTGTAACGACTCCTTTTGTAGGTCATTAGTGATTGAATACCAGTAAGTTTATATGGTTCAAACTAATTCATTTGAAACTGTTAGAAACTATGTGGAAAAATGCGTGCAAACAACCTGTAGGAGAAAATTTGTTATGGGAATGTCATTATTAAAGCCCAGTGCATGTATTTTATAGTGGGCAAAACTCACTGACGGGGCACACAAATTTTCCAAGCACTGAAAAGAGTTGTCTTTTTTTTTTTTTTTAATTTTTTTTTAACGTTTATTTTTTATTTTTGAGACAGAGAGAGACAGAGCATGAATGGGGGAGGGTCAGAGAGAGAGGGAGACACAGAATCTGAAACAGGCTCCAGGCTCTGAGCTGTCAGCACAGAGCCCGACGCGGGGCTCGAACTCACGGACCGTGAGATCATGACCTGAGCCGAAGTCGGACGCTTAACCGACTGAGCCACCCAGGCGCCCCAAAAGAGTTGTCTTTTTAGAAAGATTGCATCCTGCTAACGTCTTGTTGAGCATTCAATGACCACAAATGTTTCTATTCTTTTCATCACGCTGGTAAAATTTTTTTTGCCTCCTCACCATCAAACTTTCTCTTCTCACTGTACCTCACCACTCTTTCCCCACACCCAGCCCTACTCTCTCTCTCTCCTTTTCCCTGCTTTCTCTCCATCTTCCTCTCTGCTTCTCTGCCTCCCTTCATGTCTATGGGTGTTGACTGAGGAACTACTAAACAGTATGCTCAATGCTCAGTTCTCATACGTGGTGGCTGATGGGATAGTCTTTCAAGGAGTTGGTTTATGAGGCAGTGGAGAAGAAAAGAGGTGGCTTGTTTTCATTAGATATAAAGTCGCTTTGGAGTGGCAGTGGATGATGGTGGGGGGTGCCTCTCCAAAGGATGTGACTTTGAAACTGGGATGTTGGAGGGGAAGGACCCCCAGGAGAGCATAGCTTTCTCATTGAACTTACAGAAACTTGATTTCAAGACTGCTAAAATTAGCCCGAATTAGTGGGGCAGAGGACTGGACAGCACCATGCGTATAAAGGAAATTAAATTCTTAACTAAAAATCTTCCCACAAAGAAAACTATATGTTTAGATGGTTTCACTAGTAAGTTTTATCAGACATTTCAGAAAGAAATAGTACCAACGCTACTCAAGTTCTTTAAGATATTAGAGGAATACAGACTAGCTCCCACTCATTGTATGTGGTTAGGACCAATCTGATATCAAACCCTGACAAAGACATTTAGAAAAATTATAGACTAGTATCACTCATGAACCTAAATAGCAAGATCTTAACAAAATACTGGCAAATCAAATCCAGCAAAATGTAAAAATAACACATCTTGACCAAGTGGCTTTTATATCAGGAATATAAAGGCATTTGACTTTCACAAATCACAAATAAGCATCTTGTTAGAAAAAAAGAGAAGTTCTGTATGATAATCTAAAGAGATGCAGAAAAATGATTTGCCAAAACCCAAGAAAATACACATGATAAGCACTGTCAGCAAAGGAGAGATACAAGGGAACGTTCTCAACTGATAAAGAGCACCTACTAAATTTGTTCAGCTAACACCTTACCTAAAATCAGACACAAGGCAAGGATGTGGGCTCTCACCGCCTCCCTTCAGCATTGTGCTAGATGGCTGTGTGATGAGGCTTAGTAAAGTGAAACCATCATCGCAACAGAAAATGAAGAGGTAAATTGTATTTATTCCCTGGGGTCATTATCATTTATATATGAAATCCTTGGAAACCTAAAAAACGTCTCTCAGACTAATAAGTGAAAATAGTATGGTGGCAGGGTGTGTGGTCAAGAAACAAAAGCAATTGTATTTCTGTAGTGTGGCAGCAAAGACTTGGGAACAATTGTAGATATGAAGGGACTTTTTTTTTCAATGTTATTTAGAGTAGCATAAAAATCATAAAGCATTTGGGGCAAATTTGGCAAAATGTATAGAAGACCTCCCCACTGGAAACAACAACACTTTGAAGAGATACAAGAGATAAGGAACCACATAAGATGAGAGTTATACCATGTTCAGGGATTGGAAGATTCAATGTCATTCAGATGTCAAGTATGCTGTTTCTGGTATGTATCTGGAGATAGAGAAATGACCTCTGAATAGTTCCATGGACCCAAGGGACCCCACAGGAGAGGGTCCTGACCCTCTGACCCCCTCTCTACGAGAGCTCCATGACAGTGCTTCAGGTCCTCAGGTATGAAGCCAATGGTTCCCAGCATGTCTGGCTATTCCTCATAAGGTTCCCATCATGTATGCCTACTGACGTAAATAACTGTGTGCTCCTTTGACAAAGCACTGGAGGAATCATTACTGTATATACTGTATACTGTATATACTGTATATACTGGCTCATGCGTGTTGCAGGGTCCTGCATCATGGAGACCCAGCCTCTCCTTTTCCACTTCTGAAAGTTGTCACGCTCACATGTGATATCAAAATACACTCTAAGATAAGGCAAATGACTTCAGAATAGAGAGCCTGTAAGTCCCTTGTGTTGAATTTAATAATGATGGTACAACACATTAGAAGCACCTGGAATGTTTGTTAAAACTGCAGATTCCTGGGCCACGTTATCTGACCTACCAATGAGAATATGCGGTGGCACCTGCCAGAAGTGGGCCTTTTATGTAATTATTTAAAAATTCTTTTTTCCACGTTTTTTATTTATTTTTGGGACAGAGAGAGACAGAGCATGAACGGGGGAGGGGCAGAGAGAGAGGGAGACACAGAATCGGAAACAGGCTCCAGGCTCCGGGCTCCGAGCCATCAGCCCAGAGCCTGACGCGGGGCTCGAACTCACAGACCGCGAGATCGTGACCTGGCTGAAGTCGGACGCTTAACCGACTGCGCCACCCAGGCGCCCCTGTAATTATTTTAAAATGTTTATTTATTTTTGAGAGAAGGAGAGTGAGCAGGGTGGGGGGGGGGGAGAGAGAGAGAGAGAGAGAGAGAGAGAGAGAGAGAAGGAGAGAATCCCAAACAGGATCCGTGCTGTCAGCACAGAGCCCGATGCGGGGCTTTTGAGATTTAACAACACCCAGTGCAGAGACCTCGAGTGGTGGTCAGGCAAAGCCGATTTGTGTTGTAGGAGAGCAATTTGTTCACAGTAGACCCTGTGTGGTACCAGGGTAAACGGGGAAGTACGTTTAGCCCTTTGAGGAAGGAAGTAGTTAGAACTAAATTAGGTGCTATTGCTTCCTGGAGTGGAGAGCAGAGCCCTAGTCTGAGGGGCAGACGTGACACAAGAGGCTGCATAAAAAGGGCCAAGTGGAACGTGTTTATTGAGAACAAAACCCTGAAGCAAGGACGGGGCTTAGGAGGTTCTGGGAGGCAGGCCCGACCCGGATATTCAGCCTTCTTGTTCAGTCACCAGGGAAACGTTTTCTTTGTACATCAGGGAAACTCCCTACCTCCAGCTCTTCATCTTCCACAAAACCCTCAAAAGCAGTTTTTTTCCTCCTTCCTCTTTGCCTTGTGTCACTCATCCGTAACGGCTGTAGGTGAAGTTACCGGCCAGCACACTTACTGTCCCCCACCTCACGTCTACGCTGGGGATGAAGACCCATCCCCGGCTCGCACGCCAGTCTTGATCTGCTTCCGTGCCGACTTTCACGGGCCACATAGCCAAGGACAGGCAGGTTCCTCCTGGCTGGAACAAAAGGGTATCATCTCCACCACCGCTTCCTGCCGCCGGTGCCTTCATGCGGCCGAGGAACACAGCTCAGGTCTCGATTTCCAAAAGCCACGTGTGAGGGATGCCAACCTCACAGCCCACGCCGGCTTACTCACGGATGCCTCTCGTCCTGATCAAGCTGTCGGGTGCAGAGTGTGTTAGGGGGCGTTACTGACCATCGTCTGTTTATGACACAGGGATGCTGCCCAAGGAACTAGGATCGGGAAGTGTTTCACAACGTCTCAGAGCATTTCCGAATCATCATTTAAAACGTGTGACAAATCCTGGTACTTCAAGCTCTGTGTTCAACAGTTGGCATCTTGCATTCTGATCATTGGACGAGCACTTCCTCCTGAAGGGTTGGTTTTTGTAACCTCCTTTGGGTGAGTGATGTGTGCTTGCGAGGGCTCTGTAGGGCGTGTTTCAGCAGTTCCACATCCTAGTTTCTTACGTACTCTGTTTATGCCACATCTGTAAAGACTTGAAAAACAGAGTCCCTCTCCTGGAGATGACTTTACAATTTCTTCAAGTCTAACGAAAGCTCAAGGAGATATTTTACAAAACAAAGAAATGGCGTAAAGTTCTAATTCACTTGAAGTGTCAGTTTTGCTCCGGTGGGGTTACTGATGTTTTCGGTACTGTCTCGTGTTCCAGTGGGAAAAGGAAGTGAGCTACCCATTTCCTTCCGAGCTGTAGGGCTGGCTCCATCAGAAACTAAAATTAGGACCTTGTGTAAACCATCGCCTGTATCTGGGCTTCCAACACACTGGTCAGAAAACTAAACACAGAATGGATCAGAAAAGGGGCCCCATGTAAGGGTCCTGCCATCTCTAAAATGCTTACCTTCCATGAATCAATTGAATGCACGGTGTTACCCTAAGTTTGTACCGGGGAGAAATCTTTTGTGAAAGTATAAATCCTCATTATAGCTTGATTCTTTCCCGCGTCTGGCTGGATAGGGTTTTTGTTGAATGGACTGAACAACAAATTACTTTGGCTTGCTTGGCACGGAGAGATGAACTCAGAGATGAACCTGCCACATGGAAGGCCTTCCCTGTCACCCCCAACCACGGTCTCTGCGCGTGGGAGGGCTTAAGAGCCCCACATGTAGATGGAAGAAAAGGAGGTTTGCCTAGCATCTGCAACTAGATGTGCAAATCGGCCAGGGGCCTCCTCGTCTGGACCCTGTTTCGCTCGTGTGCAGCTCTGTGTGCTGATGCATTAAATCTGAACAGAAACAAAAGGGGTTTTGCCCGGCTCTCTGTTGAGCATAAACAGCAGAGTGAGCGCTCATGCACCTTCATTATTGATCACGAGCTTTCTTACGAATTTCAGATCCTCTGAGGGCGCCATGAACTCTCAGGTGACAGACCAAGTGTGGTGGGGTTGATGTGTTTGAGCTGATAACAAACCCAAGAAGGTTTTCCTGTTTTTAGATTTCATGTTCTGGGCGTCTCCATCAAGGGCACAAGGCCAACACACCCGTTAAACATTGAAGTTTTCGATAAAGGAGTGGTTTGTTAAAAACTACAAAAATGAAAGAACCCGGGCTGGCTCATTTCTGTTTTACTCGTTTCCTTTCTTTTTCTGTTTTGGAAGGCTGTTTGCTACAACTCACTGAGCAGTTGAGTGAAGCGAGGGCAGAATTTCATTTCAAGTGAAGCTGGACTGAATTGCCCCTTTGGAAACTCCCCAAGTACAGGGTAAAGAATGCCCGGCATGCCAGGCCAATGACAGAGTGGGATGTGACCAGTTCCAAATGTTCTCTGCTTTGCCAGTGCTGGTGCTTTGCCAGTGCTTGGCCACCCCAGGAAGTGGCCGTTAAATATAAAATAGGCTTTTAGCCTGAAACAGAATCTCGATATTTCCTTCCTGACCCTCTTTCATGCGAATACTGTTTTAGCAACACCATCAGTGGGTGGGTATTATGCTTCAACTATTTTGCCTTGACTTTTCATGGTAAAATGACCAGTTATGAACATAATTCATACTCTGCCACAGAAGATGTTTTTTGATTATTTGAAAGAAGAATAGTAACTTTGAGACCCAGGAAACGATGGAAACACATTTCTCTCTTTTTATCCCATGTTGAATAACCAATCACTTTAAAAATTTTTTTTTTAACGTTTTATTTATTTTTGAGACAGAGAGAGACAGAGCATGAATGGGGGAGGGGCAGAGAGAGAGGGAGACAAAGAATCCGAAGCAGGCTCCAGGCTCTGAGCCATCAGCCCAGAGCCCGATGCGGGGCTTGAACTCACGAACTGTGAGATAGTGACCTGAGCTGAAGTCGGACGCTTAACCGACTGAGCCACCCGGGCGCCCCATAATCACTTTTAAATATATTACATTTCTTTCCGGTTTGGATAAATACCGTTTTTAACTCTGTGTGTACATGTGTGTGGATACATGTAGGTACGTATATTTTACATAAAAGTTACATCTAAGCATAAATGTTTTATGCTTAGATTTTACACTTGAATTTTACATATTTTAGATTTGAATATTTATATGTATATCTGTGTCTAAGTATTTATATACTTATATTTGTTTTACATCTAAGCATACATATTTATATTAAATATACACCTGGGTACATGTAGGGGATCCCTTATTGTGTTTATACATGACCACATAGGGATATTATGCATTCATACACTTCACAAATATTTATTTGTTGAGCACCTACTTTGTCGAGCACTGTTCTAGATTTGGGGGATATTTCAATAAAAGTTCGACCAACGTCTGCTCTCCTGAATCTTACGTGCTGTCACTTTCAGCATCCTGGACTTAGTGTTACTCTCTGGGATCAACAAGTACATCTGTGGCTTTATTATAGCCACATATAGGATTATTACAGGAGATAATAGATAACTGGCATTTTTTCGAGCTCTAGTTTTATTGCTATCAATTATGGAGTGCAAGACACTTTTGTCTCGATCAATTCCATTTGCTGTTTTATAAGTACAATCTTTATCGGGAAGTATCCTGTGGCATTTATGATTTCTGTTTTAGATTTTAATAAATATTTAAAATATTACAAGCACATAAAATTCAAATAACTGTATAATTATTTCTCTTCTAAATTAATTTGTTCACAGGGAAGGTAGCACAGGAAATTCTGTACTCTGTATTTCTAGTTCCAGAACTCAAAGTCAATTTTTTTCTTGCGAGTAATCTCTGTTCATATCCATCATGCTATGTTGTTTATTTAATTATGAAAACCGTATAAGGCAGGTTGTAAAAACATATAAATGATAACAAGAATGTTAAAATTGATGGTAAAACAAAAGTGGAGACATGTAAGGGCATACCTATACGACTAAAATGCATTCCTGATCATGGATATTCTTAACACTGTGTTAGTCCTTCTCAACCACAGTTGCAGATTAAAGTGATTTAGGCAGCTCAAAAGTATAGATATCCAGACTCTTCACCCTTAAAATCTGACTTGACTGGTCCTTTGAGGTGGGGACTTTGCAAGGTTAGATTGTTAAGAATTTCAAAAGCAGCTCTAATCTACGGCCAAGGCAGGAGACCCTCAACCGTAGAGCTGTCTCTCAGTTTCTGAGATGATCAGGCTACTTAATTAACAATGTTTATAAGGTTAAGATAAGTATGACATTGTGGCCCTAGAACTAAGTAGGTTTTTCCTGGGGGATACTCATAGAAGGACACCCTGTGACATAATGAACCACATTCTCTCTGTAAAAACATCTGTAAAAGGTATGATGAAAAGAATCATTGAGCTCTTTTTTTTATTATTCTTATTTGTTTTTTAATGTTTACTTATTTTTCAGTGTGTGTGTGTGTGTGTGTGTGTGAGCAGCGGAGGGACAGAGAGAGAGAGAGAGAGAGACACAGAATCTGAAGCAGGCTCCAGGCTCTGAGCTGTCAGCACAGAGCCTGACATGGGGCTCGAACCTGCAGACCACAAGGTCATGACCCGAGCTGAAGTTGGACACCCAATCAATTGAGCCACCCAGATGCCCCTGAGCTCTTTTTTTATAATGATTCTGATTGGTGGCACTGCATTTTTCACTGCTATTAAATTTTCTCAACTACTGTGCTATTAAAAATAGAGAAAACATAAAATAGGTGTAAGCCTGTGGAAATGTACAGCACTGGAATTTACAACGTTATTACTTATGGCACATTTCTAGCAGACATGGATTGGATACAGACTAATTCTCACTGTATTGACTCTGCTATATTAAGCGAAAGGACACCCATCGTTAAATTAATGAGGGAAACAACCTATAAATGTAATTAGGGAGGAAAGAAGGATAAAATTAAGCCCAATAAACGGTTAGAAAAGGGTTTATTTTTAGTAAAACTTGGACACTTTACAATAACGGCGATAATGTTTTTAAGCACCATTAATCTTTGTAAAGGGCTGATACCAGTGGAGACTGAAAACAGTTAAGTGCTGAAGACTGATCTGTGTGTTTCAACCATAGTCTAAGAATTAGATTTTATGAATCTAACCAGTAACTTAAAAAAATTTTTTTTAATGTTTATTTATTTTTGAGAGAGAGAGAGAGAGAGAGAGCATGAGTGGGGGAGGAGCAGAGAGAGAGGGAGACACAGAATCCGAAACAGGCTCCAGGCTCTGAGCTGTCAGCACAGAGCCCGACGTGGGGCTCAAACCCACGAACTGCGAGATCATGACCTGAGCCGAAGTCAGACGCTCAGCCGTCTGAGCCACCCAGGTGCCCCTAACCGGTAACTTTTTATGTCTATTTGTAATCACTTAAAAGCATAAAGTTGAACAAAAGTCAAAATGGCTGCATCACTGCTTCAGTGAAGCCAGAATTTAAAGTAACCTTTTTGTTTGTCTGGGAAAATCTTAGTCTAAAGGAGTCATGACCACTACACCAGCCCTGCAAGAGATCCTAAGAGAGACTCTGTGAGTATAAAGCAGGAAAGACTACAACGGACCAGAGGACATCACCATAAACATGGAATCTACAGGTAACACAATGGCACTAAATTTGTATCTTTCAATGATCACTCTGACTGTAAATTGACTAAATGCCTCAGTCAAAAGGCACAGGGTATCAGAATGGATAAAAAACCAAGATCCTTCTATATGCTGCCTACAAAAGACTCATTTTAGACCTGAGGACACCTGCAGATTGAAAGTGAGGGGATGGAGAACTATCTATCACGCTAACGGAAGTCAAAAGAAAGTCAAAGTAACCATACTTATATCAGACAAGCTAAATTTTTAAACAAAGACTGGGGGTGCCTGCGTGGCTCAATTGGTGAAGCATCCGACTTCGGCTAAGGTCATGATCTCATGGCTTGCGGGTCTGAGCCCCACGTCGGTCTCTGTGCTGACAGCTCGGAGCCCAGAGCCTGCTTTAGATTCTGTCTCAGTCTCTTCTCTGCCCCACCCCCCCAACTCATGCACTGTTTCTCTTTTTCTCAAATATAAATAAACATTAAAAATAAATAAATGAATAAAATAATCATTAAAAAATAAAATAAAGACTGCAACAAGAGACGAAGAAAGGCATTATATCATAACTAAGAGGTCTATCCATCAAGAAGATCTAACAATTGTAAATATTTATACCCCCCCCCAACGTGAAACACCCAAATATATAAATCAATTAATCACAAATATAAGCAAACTTATTGCTAATAATACCACAATTGTAAGAGATTTTAATACTCCACTTATAGCAATGAACACATCACCTAGGCAGAAAATCAATAAGGAAACAATGGCTCTGAATGATACATTGGACCAGATGGACCTAACAGATATATTCAGAACATTTCATCCTAAAGCAGCAGAATACACATTCTTCTCGAATGCACATGGAACATTCTCCAAAACAGATTACATATTAGGTTGCAAAAAAGCCCTCAATGTGTACAAAAAGATTGAGATCATACCATGCATATTTTCAGATCACAACGCTATGAAACTTGAAATCAACCCCAAGAAAATAATTGGAAAGACCCCAAATATACGGAGGTTAAAAAACATCCTATTAAGGAGTGAATGGGTTAACCAGAAAATTAAATTAAAAATTAGAAAATACGCGGAGACAAATGAAAATGAAAACATGATAGTCCAAACCCTCTGGGACGAAGCAAAGGCAGTCCTAAGAGGAAAATACACTGCATTTCAGGCCTATCTCAGGAAGCAAGAAAGGTCCTAAATGTAGAACCTAACCTTACACCTAAAGGAGCTAGAAAAGGAGCAGCAAATAAAGCCCAAAGCTAGCAGAAGAAAGGAAACAATAAAGATTACAGCAGAAATAAATGATATAGAATCCAAAAAACCAGAACAGATCAATGAAACTAAGAGCTGGTATTTTGAAAGAATAAACAAAATTGATAACCCCCTAGCCAGACTTCTCAAAAAGAAAAGAGAGGGGACCCAAATAGATAATATCACAAATGAAAGAAGAGAGATCACAACCAACACCATAGAAATGAAAACAATTATAAGAGAATACTATAAAAAATTATATGCCAAAAAACTGGACAATCTGGAAGAAATGGACAAATTCCTAGACCCTCACACACTACCAAAACCCAAATGTGAAGAAATAGAAAATTTGAACAGACCCATAACCAGTAAACACATTGAATTGGTTATCAAAAATCATCCGACATATAAGAGTCCTGGGCTACATGACTTCCCAGATATTTAAAGAAGAGTTAATATCTATTCTTCTCAAACTGTTCTAAAAAATAAAAATAGAGGGAAAGGTTCCAAACTCATTCTATGAAGCCAGCATTACCTTGATTCCAAAGCCAGACAAAGACCCCACTAAGAAGGAGAATTACAGGTCAATATCCTTGATAAACCTGGATGCCAAAATTCTCAACAAGATGCTAGCAAATCGAATTCAACAGTACATTAAAAGAATTATTCACTATGATCAAGTGGGATTTATTCCAGGGTTGCAGGGCTGGTTCAGTATTCACAAATCAATCAACATGATACACCACATTAATAGAAGAAAGTGTAAGAACCATTTGATCTTATCAATAGATGTAGAAAAAGCATTGACAAAATGTAGCATCCTTTCTTGATGAAAACCCTCAAGAAAGTTGGGATAGAAGGAACACACCTTAACACCTTATAGCCATATATAAAAGGCCCACAGCTAATATCATCCTCAATAGAAGAAAACTGAGAGCTTTCCCCTTAAGATCGGGAACAAAACAGGGATGTCCTCTCTCACCACTGTTGTTCACCATAGTGTTGGAAGTCCTAGATCAGCAATCAGACAATGAAATGAAAGAAAAGGCATCCAAATTAGCAAAGATGTCAAACTTAATCTTCACAGATGACATGATACTCTACATGGAAAACTGAAAGACTCCACCAAAAAATTGCTACAGCTGATAATGAATTTAGCAAAGTCACAGGATATAAAATCAATGCACACAAATTGGTTGCATTTCTATACACTGGAAATGGAGAAGCAGAAAGATATATCAAGGAATCGATCCCATGTACAATTGCACCAAAACCCATAAAATACCTAGGAATAAACCTAACCAAAGAGGTAAAAGATCTGTACACTGAAAACTATAGGAAGCTTATGAAAGAAACTGAAGGAATGGAAAAAACATTCTATGCTCATGGGTTGGAAGAACAAATATTGTTAAAATGTCGATAATGCCCAAAGCAATCTACACATTCAATGCAATCCCTGTCAAAATAACACCAGCATTCTTCGGACCACTAGAACAAACAATCCTAAAATTTGTATGGAGCCAGAAAAGATCATGAATAGCCAAAGTAATGTTGAAAAAGAAAACCAAAGCTGGAGGCATCATAATCCCAGATTTTAACTTGTATTACAAAACCATAATCATCAAGACAGTATGGTATTGGCACAAAAACAGACACAGATCAATGGAACAGAATAGAGAACCCAGAAATTGCCCCACAAACATATGGCCAACTAATCTTTGAAAAAGCAGGAAAGAATATCCAATGGAAAAAAGAGTCTCTTCAGTGAATGGTGTTGGGAGAACTGGACAGCAACATGCAGAAGAATGAACCTGGACCACTTTCTTACACCATACGCAAAAATAAACTAAAAATGGATGAAAGACCTAAATGTGAGACAGGAAACCATCAAAACCCTAGAGGAGAAAACAGGCAGCAACCTCTTTGACCTAGGTCACAGCAACTTCTTACCTGACATGTCTCTGGATGTAAGGGAAATAAAAGCAAAAATGAACCATTGGGACCTCATCAAGATAAAAAATTCCGCACAACAAAGAAATCAATCAATAAAACTAAAAGGCAGCCAATGGAATGGGAGAAGATATTTGCAAATGACATATTGCAAAAAGGGTTAGTATCAAAAAGCTATAAAGAACTTACCAAACCCAACACCTGAAAAGCAAATAATCCAGTGAAGAAATGGGCAGAAGACATGAATAGACACTTCTCCAAAGAAGACACCCAGATGACTAACAGACACATGAAAAGACGCTCAACATCACTCATCATCTGGGAAATACAAATCAAAACCACACTGAGATACCACCTTATCGGTCAGAATGGGTAAAAGTAACAACTCAGGAAACAACAGTTGTTGTCAAGGATGTGGAAAAAGGGGAACCCTTTCGCACTGCTGGTGGGAATGCAAATTTGTGTAGCCACTCTGGAAAATAGTGTGCAGGTTCCTCAAAAAATTAAAAATAGAACTACCCTACAACCCAGCAATTGCACTGCTAGGAATTTATCCAAAGATAGAGGTGTGTTGATTCAAAGGGGCACATGCACCTCAATGTTTATAGCAGCGCTATCAACAATAGCCAAATTATGGAAAGAGCCCAAATGTCCATAGACTGATGAATGGATAAAGAGGATGTGGTGTGTGTGTGTGTGTGTGTGTGTGTGTGTATAGTGTGTATATATATATATATATATATATATATATATATATATATATATGCATGTGTGTGTATAGTATATATGTGTGTGTATATATATGGTATATGTGTATATATACACAATGGAATACTACTCAGCAATGAAAAAGAATGAAATCTTGCCATTTGCAACAACATGGATGGAACTGGAGGGTATTATGCTAAGCGAAATTAGTTAGTCAGAGAAAGACAAATATCACATGATTTCACTCATATGTGGAATTTGAGAAACTCAACAGATGAACATAGGAGAAGAGAAGGCAAAATAAAATAAGATAAAAACAGAGGGAAGCAAACCGTAAGAGATCCTTAAATACAGAGAATAAACTGAGGATTGCTGGAGGGGAGGGCTGTGGGGGTGATTAAAGAGGTGACTGGCATTAAGGAGGGCACTTGTTGGGATGAGCACTGAGTGTCATATGTAAGCGATGAATCACTGGGTTCTACTCTTGCAGCCAAGACTACACTGCACGTTGAGCAACTTGAATGTCAATAAAAAAATTTAAAGTAAGCTTTTGATTGCTCTCTTCCACAAAGCTCCCCTCTTCCCTTCTCTGCCTCTGTCTCAGGAACCTGGCACCACCCTAGAAAAGACTAACAAGGCTGTCAGTGCTTCTACAACTCCTGTTGAAACTGACTAGCTCCTGCATTTCCCTATTAACCCCCGGGGCCCCTCCCTCCCTGGGCTTGCAGGTTTTGAAGATCACAGGCTGCTGCAGCCGCCTTTACCTAGCAAAGCAATAAAGCGACTGTTCCTCTTTATCTGGAACTCTGCCTCTGCGTTCTATTTTGGCTCTGAAGCACGGAGGTCAGTTTTCGACAACACATTCCTACATCTTTTGATGTCAGGGAGAAAGGATTCCTGGCAAAACCAATTAAAAAGCTGAGATTGTTTGGACGCATTAAATGCTCACCGTTAAGACCACGAAAGCCAGCCTGTAAAAGTTTAACATTGTGACCTTCAAAAGGGCATATGCTACCATACAGAAATCACCATCCTTACTCATTGATGACTAGGGGATCCATTATCAGTGGTGTTATGCCTGAAGATGGGTCACTGATCATCTCCAGCATCACTGTTTCCATGCTGCTGTGAACCTGCTGTCCAGCGGGAATTGTGAGCACTAGCCACCCCCCCCTTCCCCACCCCCAGTGTCCAGTGTTTCAGGAGAATGGGGTTAGAAACCCAGACTGGAAAGGTTGCCACACCTTAATGTCAGATTTTTTTTTTTTGGTTTTACAAAATGTTTGCTGTAAAAGATATTGCCAGTATCTTCACATGTGTAAAAGTAATGAGATCTCAAACTCTATGCTAAAAATTATTTTCATTTCCACAAAAATCTGGAGTAAAAGCCTATTAAGCCACCCTAACACTTTTGGAGACTACGGCTGGCTACTGAAAGTCCACGTGCTTGGAGATTTTAGACTCTTGAGAGAAATGATGAGTTAAACTCTTGGTACAGGTAATAAGAATGCGGACTATCAGGACTGAAATTTTTGGGCAAAGGAGAGGCAAGTGTGCCGTGTTTTGCAAGGTGAACATCTAAGTTGCGAGGGACATTTTCTGGAAATCAAGAAGTGGAAAACAAACCATAACATTCTTTTGGCCTACCATTTTGTTATTATTATTATTATTATTATTATTAATTTTTTTAATGTTTATTTATTTTTGAGAGAGAGACAGAGTGTGAGTGGAGAAGGGGCAGATAGAGAGAGAGGGAGACACAGAAGCAGAAGCAGGCTCCAGGCTCCGAGCCATCAGCACAGAGCCCCACGCAGGGCTCAAACTCACGAACCACGAGATCACGACCTGAGCTGAAGTTGGACGCTTAACCGACTGAGCCACTCAGGCGCCCCATTGTTATTATTATCTTTAAATTTTCACTGTTATTTAAAAAGTTGAATGTTACTCTTAAAAAAAAATTTTTTTTTTTAAATAGAATGCTTTTCTGTGTGACAGGGTCGAAGGACACTTAAATATGCTTGAATCCAGTTCTGCGTGAGGAGTTCAGAAGGGAAAGATCCAGACTACTCAGTGGCAGCCTGGTAAGTAACCACATATATAAACACAAACCAGTGTGGACGCTGACCACAGCATTAGCAAACATAAATACAAGAAATGAGTGAAGACAAATACCAGAGACAAATGGCAAAAAATTGAATCAATTGAAGGCCACTGATTCACTAACGAGAAAGGAAGTATTGGGGAAAAAACAGCAGGAAAAATCATAAAACCACTAAAAACGACACTAAAAACCACTAAAAACGAAAGGGAGCACGAGGTACTGGTGAGCCAGTGTATTACTGCTCCATAGGTCTCAGAATTAAAGACGACGTCCCTGTTGTCGGTCATCCCAGCCCTGGTCCTCCCCCCGGGGTGTCTGGCCTCTGGCTCATCTGCTCTCGCGTCTTGCAAGATTACAGTCAAAGTGTGGCTGGAGCTGTGGTTTCCTCCGAGGCTGGACGGGAGCAGGGGAGGAAAATCTGCTTCTGAGCTCCGTGGCAGTCACACTCTGTTCCACACAAATTCCAGAGTGAGGGCTTCTGTGTATTGTTGCCCACAGGACGGAGGCTGTCCTAGTCTGCTTCCCATGTGGTCTTCTCCATAGGCCAGACCCTAACCTACAGCTTGTTTCTTAAAAGTGTTCAAGGGAAAGAGTCCCCTGGCAAGATGGAAGCTGCAGTCCTTCAAAACACGATCAGGTACGTGTGATCAGGGAAACTCCCCCCGCCTTTGCTGCTTGTTTATAAAGGCAAATCACAGGACACACCTACAGTCAAGCAAGGGGATTATGCACAAAGGATTCACAAAGGTCATCAGATTCACAAACGCTAATAGTCTAGGATTATGGGCCACCTTAGAGTCTGTCCATTGCATACATGGAGGGAAAACTTTCAATAAAGTGTTAACAAACGTAAACAGCAGTATGTGGAAAGGACTATACACTATGCCTGGTGGGGTTTATCTCAAGAATGGAAGATTGGTCTAACATTAGAAAACAGAGAATATTAATTCTCTTCATTGACAATATGAAGTAGAAAAATCATATGACATCTCAGTAAATGCACCGACATAATTCCACTTTCATCAGTGATAAAAGCTGTCTGCCTAATAAGAATAGAAGTAGTCTTTTTCGATGTAGTAAAGGGCATCTAGGAAAAATGTATAGCTTATATCACAATTAACAGTGACAAACTGGATGCTTCCTAGGGAAGAACAGAGGTAAAGCAAACATTTTTTACTCCCGGAACTTCTGTTCATCATTGTGCTAGAAATCTTAGCTAGTACAACAAAGCAAGCACAACAAGTAAGAACCATAAAAATGGGGAGGGGAGGAGTACAATTTTCATTCACACATGATATGATATTATATGTATATGTATATGTATATGTATATGTATATGTATATGTATATCTATATCTATATCTATATCTATATATGTATATAGTGGCTTTATGATTTTTCCTGCTGGTTTTTCCCCAATACTTCCTTTTTCATTAGTGAATATATATATATATATACACACACATGTATACTTATATATATATGTATATATATATACATATATGTATGTATATTTCTAGTAGTTTTGTAATATTTTTCTTAGGATTTTGTATATATAACATATATGCATATATATATAATATATATATTATATATATATTGTATATAATATATATATTAAATATACATTATATATATATTGTATATATTATATTGTATATATTATATATATAATGTATATATAATATATATGCATATATATATAATATTGTATATATTATATTGTATATAATGTATACATTATATACAATATATATACAATATATAATAATATATACAATAATATATTATATATATAAATAAATATATATACAATATAATATATACAATAATGTATGTATTATATTGTATATATTATATTGTATATATTATATATAATATATATGCATATATATATAATATATATAATATATACAAAATCCTAAGAAAAATATTACAAAACTACTAGAAATATACATACATATATATACATATATGTATATATGTATATAAAATGTATACAAAATCCTAAGAAAAATATTGCAAAACTACTAGAAATATTAAGTTAATTTAGCAAGATCACAAGAAGAAAATCAATATAAAAACAAAGTGTTTCTTTGTGTTAGCAATGAACTATCAGAAATTTAAAAAAGATCCATTCACAATATGAGCAAAAATAAAATACTTGGAGATTAGTTTAATAAAAGAGACACAAGGCATGTTCATGAAAGCATTTCTGAAAGAGTAAGGAGGACAAAATGAGTAGAGAGATATACCATGTTCATGGACTACAAGGTGCAATAATACTAAGATTTTAATTTCCCCCAAACTTATCTGTGGGTTCAATGCAACCCTAACCATAATCTCAGCAGAAATTTTTGTAAAAAATTGACAAGCTAATTTGATATTTATATAGAAATGCAAAAACCTACGTAAGCTAAAACATTTTTGAAAGTGAAGAAAAGTCAGAGAAGTCATGGCACATGATTACCAGATACAACAATAATTAAGACAGCATGGAAAAAATAGGCAAATAGATCAATGGAACAAAATAGGTCATCCAGAAGATGAGTCACACTTAGTTCTGTTGTGGAACTGGGTGGCTGACCCTGGATTCAGTCCTGTGACTTGCTTTAGCCAACAGGAAGTTAGCAAATGTGATGCTAACAGAAGAAAAGGACATGCCAATTATGCTCGCTCACCTTGGCACCTCTGTCATGAGAGCTTGCTCAAGCTAGTCTGAGAGAAGATGAGGGAGGGACACAGGGCCCAGATACTCCCAGATACGTCCCAGAGCCAGTCAATAGCTGGACATGTGAATGAGCCATCTAAGAAAACAGCTCAGCTGAGACCAGTTGAAATTGCAAACTCACAAAGCCACGACTTTTATAAAAGCTTACGGTTTTGAGGTGGTTTGTTAATACGGCATCATTTTTCAGTGGATAACTGATGTACTTATAACTTATCGGCCTCAAAATTTCACCTCAAAGGACTTCTCATTCATTTTAAGAAATCGCTAGTGTTACTGAAGGATGTGTGTGTGTATGTTCTGGTTGGGAAGTTTGGTAATTCATATTATGGATTTTGATTTTTTTTCTCCACTTTGGTAGCTCAGTCAACTTTTCTAGTAATGAAGCAAGTGCTGCTCCAGGATCTCAGATATCAGATATGAACTGTAGAGCGTATTATGTGTAAATATTTGGATTTTGGTAAAATTTCCTAGATATTAGTAGGATTTGTTTTTACCAAATTCCAGTATTCTTATCAGATTGCTTCTAATTTATGCAAGAAAATGGTGTTTATCCAACAGGAGACTTTCCATCAGATGGCAGTTGACATTTCCGTTCATGATCGAGACTTTTTTTTTGAAATGTGGGATCTGTACACTTATTGCCTCTCAGATTCTGTTAAAAAAGTCATGAGATCATGACCGGAGCCGAAGTCAGATGTTTAAGTGACTGAGGCACCCAAGCGCCCCCAAAATGTGTCTATTCTTACATTTCTCTTTTAGCATTTTCTTCTTAAAGCCTGCTGGTGACATTCCAAAAGATATTTTTTTAACCACATATTTTAATTTTAGAAACTGTGATAGGAATTTTGGGAAACCACATGACCTCTCTGAGCTGCAACTGACTATATTAGAATCCTAAATGGTACTACATGATGGGAAAGAATTCCAAAAGTAACCTCAAAGAATGTATGACATTCAGGAATAATCTTATTCTTTTTTGGGGGGGGGGAATAATCTTATTTTTGAGATTATTTCATGACCTGAGATTTGTTCAGAGACTGAAAACAAAGAGGTGCCTGGAGAGGTGCCTGGGTGGCTCAGTCGGTCAAGCATCCGACTTCAGCTCAGGTCACGATCTCAAGGTTCATGGGTTTGAGCCCTGCGTCGGGCTCTGCGCTGACAGCCCAAGAGCCTGGAACCTGCTTCGGATTCTGTGTCTTCCTCTCTCTCTGCCCTTCCCCCACTCATGTTTCTCTCTCTCTCTCTCTTTCCCTCAAGAATAAATAAACATTAAAAAATATTTACAAAATTGAAAATAAAGCTATGGACTAAAACCACAATTTGCCTCAGTGGGGTAAATTGAGTGTCAACTTAAACTTTATTTTTTTCCACTCTGTTGAAATATAATTAATTTATAGTAAACTACACATAGTTAAATTGCAAACTTTGAAAAATTTTGACAGAAGTATGCACTGTGAAACCATCACTGTAATCAAGATACCAAACACTTGCATCTACCTCAAAAGTTACTTCAGGCCCCTGGGCCATCTCTCCCTCTCTCCAACCCTGTTCCAACAATCAATGATGTGTTCTCTGTCATGAGGGATTAGTCTGCATTTCCTGAAATCTTAACAAAATTCAATCATAGAGCAGCAATAGTGTTCTGTGTCTTCTTTCACTCAGCCTGGTTATTTTGAGATCCATCTACATTGTTGTATGTATCTTTTTTCTTTAATGTTTCCTTTATTTTTGAGAGACTGAGAGAGACAGAGTGCAAGCGGGGGAGGGGCAGAGAGAGGGGGAGACACAGAACTCGAAGCAGGCTCCAGGCTCTGAGTTGTCAGCACAGAGCCTGATGTGGGGCCCGAACTCATGGACTGGGAGCTCATGACCTGAGCTGAAGTCGGATGCTTAACTGACTGAGCCACCCAGGTGCCCCCGTTGTTGTATGTATCTAAAGGTTGTTGCATATTGGGACACCTGGGTGGCTCAGTGGATTAAGTACCTTGACTCTTGATTCCGGTTCAGGTCATGATCCCAGGGTCATGGGATTGAGCCCTGTATCAGGCTCTGGGATGACAGCATGGAGCCTGCTTGGGATTCTCTCTCTCCCTCTCCCCCGCTTGTGCATGTGCTCTCTCTCTCTCTCCCTCTCTCTCAAAATAAATAAATAAACATTAAAAAACGTTGTTGCAAATGATTACTGAGTGGTTTTTAACAGAATGAATATACTGTGTTTTGTTTACCTATAAGTCTACTAATGGATATTTGGGATGCTTCCAGTGTTTGGCTATTACAAATACAGCTGCTACGAACAGTCGTGTAATAAGTCCTTTTCTAAACATTTCCTTCTTTCTTGGGTAAACACCCAGCAATGAAAGGGCTGTTTCTTATGGTGAGTGTATGTTTACCTTGTTTAAGAACATGTCAAACTGTTTGCAACCTCACCCGCAGTGTATGAGAGAGTCAGGGTTCTACAACATCAGGTCAGCTCTTCTGGCCATTCTAGAAGGTGGCTGGTGGTATCTGACTGTGGTTTGAGTTTGCATTTCCCTACTGACTGATGACATTCATCATCCTCTTGTGTATTTTGGGGGTTTTTACGCATTTGGTGGTATTTTTGTACCTTATTATGTGAAGGACTGTTCAATATTTTGTCCACTTTACTGGGTCATTTGTTTTCCTGTTACTGAATTGTAAGAATTCTTTTTTTTTTAATGTTTATTTTTGAGAGAGAGAGAGAGAGCGAGACAGCACAAGCATGAGGTAGGGAAGGGCAGAGAAAGAGGGGGACAGATGATCTGAAGTGGGCTCTGTACTGACAGCAGAGAGCCCAATGTGGGGCTCGAATTCACAAATCACAAGATCATGACGTGAGCTGAAGTCAGACACTTTATTTATTTAAAAAAATTTTTAAAAAAATGTTTATTCATTTCTGAGAGAGGGACAGAGCATGAGCAGGGGAGGGGCAGAGAGAGAGAGAGAGACACAGAATCTGAAGCAGGCTCCAGGCTCTGAGCTGTTAGCACAGAGCTCCACACGGGGCTTGAACTCATAAACCATGATTTCATGACCTGAGCTGAAGTTGGAAGCTTAACCAACTGAGCCACCCAGGCACCCCTGAAGTCAGACACTTTAAACCAACTGAACCACCAGGCACCCCTAAATTGGAAGAATTCTTTATATAATCTAGAGAGTAGTCCTATGTTTGATAGTTGTATTGCAAATATATTCTCATGCTGTTAATTCCCTTTTTATCTTGATGGTATGGTTTTAATTCTTTTGAAGAAAAATAGTTTTAATTTTAATAAAGTTCAAGCCATCAATTATTTTTTTCTTGTGAGATTCAGATGTGTGTGTATGTGTGTGTGTGTGTGTGTGTACCCAAAATCCTACAATTTTTATCCTCTCTTACATATTCTTTTGATATTTCAGTTTTGGATTTTTTATTAATATCTGCCATCCATTCCATGTTTTTAAATGTGTGGTTATGAGTCAAGGGTCTATGTCTAATGCGCTGGTCTTGTTTGTCAAAATGACGTTCTACTTTTCATTGAATTGCCTTGGGATCATCGCCAAAAGTAAGTTTACCATATACGTGTAGGTCAACTTCTAAATGGGTGGTTCTGACACGGGGGGCAATTTTGTAGACCTCTTGGGCATCCCTCCTTAGATTTATTCTCAGGCATTTCATGGTGTCTTGTCCTATTTTTTAAAAAGAAATCTTGGATAAATGGTTAAAGTTATAGATGAAACTAAGAGTGGGCACATGGATAGTCTACATATATGGATTTAACAAATATGTTTGTCCTGATTTCTTTTTTTAAAATTTTTTTAATGCTTATTTATTTTTGACCAAGAGAGAGAGAGAGAGCTTGAGTGGGGATGGGGCAGAGAGAGAGGGAGACACAGAATCGGAAGCAGGCTCCAGGCTCCGAGCTGTCAACACAGAGTCCGACGCGGGGCTCGAACTCACAGACCATGAGATCATGACCTGAGCCCAAGTCAGGCGCTCAACCGACTGAGCCACCCGGGCACCCGTTTGTCCTGATTTCTGATCACTAACTTGCTTTCCGTGAATCTTTAAATTCCCAAAGCCATGTCTTCCAGCTCCTGGAGAAAGGCTCTGTCTTGCTGCATTTTCTTGGGTTGGTGTTTTTCTAGTTGTTTCCACATGTTGGTTCTTCTCTCAGTTGTTCAATTGGTTGGAGCTTCTTGTTTAGATTCTTTGTTGTTGTTGTTGTTTTTTAATGTTTATTTAATTTTGAGAGAGAGAGGGAGACAGAGTGTGAGCGGGAGAGGGGCAGAGAGAGACAGAGGGAGACCCAGAATCCGAAGCAGGCTCCGGGCCCTGAGCTGTCAGCACAGAGCCTGACGCAGGGCTTGAACTCACGAACCATGAGATCACGACCTGAGCTGAAGTCAAACACTTAACCGACTGAGCCACCCAGGCATCCCTTGTTTAGGTTGTTGATCTGCTTGTCAGTCTCCGGCTCTCGAGGGGTGAGGTGGCTGAGAAGCAGTCTCATCAGTGATGTGCCCCGGGGTGGGGGGGTGGGCAGGAGCACGGCCAATCAGGACTCTTGTCTCTTCTCACTCCTGCTCTTCAGCTTTCCTAGCCTCAAGTTTCCTTTAATATTGAGGGGCTGTTTTTGCTAGTGGCTTTTCATTTCCTGGTTGTGATGTTACATTCCAAGGTGGTTCCTCCTCGCGTAGCTTAGGGTTGGTGATTGGTTTATTTCCACAAACTGGGCGCCTATAAGCCATTGCAGCTTTATGTTCGTCCCTGGGTACTTCACTTGAACTGCTTGCTAAGTCCTTGTTTTTGCTGGAAATACCCCATCCAAAAATGGGTGCCAAGGAACCTGCCATGTGATGGCACATACTTGTGCAACATAGAGCCAGGTTAATGCCGAAACTGGTACCCGATGTTAACATGGAACCTGGGAGGACACGTAGCTTGTTCAAATGCACTTGCCATTTGGGCACCAAGGGACATATTTAGAATCAGAAATAAGTTTGTACTTTGTGACATCCCACGCTTTTTTGTCTCTTCAGCTTTCCAAAGTAGGTAGTACTAATACGTGTCCATGAGGGCTGTCACAGATTGCATCACGACGACCGGTTCCCAAGTCAAACACAGGGTCACATTTGGCAAGTGTAAAACCATAATTTGAGCTACGTCATAAAGAGGCCAGTTTTTGGTAACTGGACTCCAGCCCGTTCTCCATTTGTTGCTGTGAACTAGTATTGGACAACGGTCGAAACGCGTCAATTAAAATTGCTCACAGCTCTCTTTACCAAGAATCTCTACAAGCCATAAAAACAACATATGTCAGCTTCTAATAAATGGCAATAATTTTTAAATACTCCCTTTATTTACATAGAATATTTACTATTTGCTGTTTTGGCGTTTGTTTCTTTACTCAAATTATCCATGAAATGTTCAATAAAGATAATGTTTATGATCTGATTACTATTGTAACTCCATTATTCTAAAATGGATTCTGTGGGTCTTTACGGAAGGTCTTATAAAAGGAATGACAAGATAATTGTTTGATTGGCACATGGATGGTAATGACTAGAAAAATGGCGTTGACATAAAGAAACCCATTAAGATACATGGGGCGGTTGGATACAGAAAACAAGTCAGTTATAACACCAGAAGAGTGATATCTCATTAACCCTCAAAAACAAAAGGGACACTTTTTTTTTTTAAATTTCCCTAGACACTAAACCAAAAGCTACTGGTTTTTAAACCCATCAGGAAGCTCCTCTCCCTTCCCTACTTGCCTGATAATATGCCCCAGTCTATGTCAAATCTTGGTACTTACTAGGCTTTTATAGCAGATGAGAAAATAGTAAAGTTAATGTCCCTTAACAGGCATTTCATTTGTACCCGTTTCATTCTGAGTATGACAAATCCATCCAATACACTCAATCTTTACACAAAAATGATTTAAAATGGACGATTAGATGGGCACAGTAATTGAACTTTCCCCCTCGGCTATGAGAAAATCATGTCTCTAGTAATAAAGACTCTTTAAAACAACTGAATTTCAACACAAAGAATGACCTTAGAGACTGAGGGGTTAATTTCTCATTTAATTTCTCCATTTTCCCTCACTTGTACCCACCATTTGGAGTCTCTCAACCCAGCGTCTGTAATATCTTTTCCCTTAATGTCTGCACTCTGCTACTTTCCTGGTGGAAGACAGCCTTGTCCTTTCAGCCCTAGCAGACACATTATTCTACTTCCAAGTAGGTGAACGTGGCCACATATATTCTTTGTAGTTAGCATGCTATGTGCATTTGACTCTAAACTACGTAGTGGGGGAGTTCTTCACTTTTAAAAGCGTGGGTTCCTGACTTTACTCTTTGATCTTTATAAAGCCATATGGTTCTCCTGACCTTGGATAACGTGAGAGATATTGAGCAATTGAGGATGTGCAGAGGCTGTTGAAAATCTGTCAGGAAATAACAGAGCACTAGGATGAAGGATGGAGACCACCAGCATGACCACTAGGATGGAGACCACCAGGATGGAGACCACTAGGAGGTCCACTAGGTTGGAGCTTGGAGACCACTGTCCTCACCACCCAAATCATCTGCATCTCAATTCCTTTGGATGCACCTGCAAGTGATCAGAATTGCTAGCAACAAAACAAAATATCAAACACAGTGCTTACTTTCCACTGCTGGCTTTTCCCCCTGGCTGGTCAGCAGATCACCCATGGGTGGTGGGGGGAGGGCGAAGGCACAACCAAACCGGGTGACTGAGGGAATCTGGGACCCTAAAACCTCCTTTCCTGGGTAGGTGAATAGAATTCAGTTCAATATGTTGAAATTGATTTGTTTAATTAAAATGGGAAGGTCCTCAATTTCAAGGAGTCTAGGAAACCCAATCAAAACTTCTCTTGAGTTCTTTATATTTTTTATCTAATTCTAAATTTTATTTTACTTTAGTCATAGCTTCTGTAGTTTTTAGTACAGGAAACTGCAAAATAAATTTTAAAAATTGCGAGAAAGTAGCACTACCCAAATATCAAGTATATACAAAGAATCAGCTTGTTTCGCTCGTCTGTGTAGTTTGGCCAAAGCTGCGGAAGGACATCCAACTTAGAGTATTTTATGTTTTATTTTTCTATTCTATGAATGGTTGACAATTCTATCTTTTCTGTCCAGTGGAATTGGATAGAAAATATTCACATGACTAAATTTTTGCATATTCTATGCACTTTGTTTTTTCCATGTCCATGCCCAAATACTATTCCCAAAATAAGCCGTAATGTATCTCTCTGAACAAAATCATAGAAATGTTATATGGATTTGAGAGTTATTTTATGTGTAGGAACATTAAGAAATTCTTTTGTTTCATATATATATATGCTTATAAAACAGAAAAGAGTATGACTGTGTTTTCCTATTCATTTAGAATTGTTTCTCAAAGCTTCAAAGGCAGGTGGAGAGGTCAAATACCCATATTAGTATTTTCATTTAGTGGCAATTTTTTCATTTCACAGTGAGTAAAATATTTGAAGACTGTGATTCCATGGGTTACTGGTCTCAGGTCAAAAATAGGTGCCATGCACTTTTACAGGCGTTTGCTACATAACCATCCATCTATAATGTACCCTTAATCTTTCCTCTATGCCTTCATGAGTCTCGACAATGAATATGCCATTCGCATGAATTTTGAGGGTCATCTGGATATCATGACTGCCTGGTACGGCCAGAACACAAAAAGTTGTGTTATTCCTATCACACCATAACCAACATCTTCCACACTTTGCTGAATAAGGGAGCTAAGGGGCTGAAGGCATTTTTGCAATCAGAGGATAGCTTCGTAATTTACGAAATTGTTTTCAAAACTATTAAGGCCTATCATTTCTAAATAGCTTAGGAAACATTTGGACTTGGAAGCATGTGGTCTAGGAGGGCTTAAGGGACGGTGTCCTTTAAAGGACTCATCACAGATAACTACTGTTAGTGACTGACAGTGCTAGGGACACCTGCTTGGAGGCTCTGTGTACATTTCTAATAGGAATCCTCTTGGGAACATGCACATTGACATTGCTATAAATCCACGGTCTCCCACTTTGGTTAGAGTGAAATACACTGTTATAACCTCTTTGGTTCTCAGTTGGAATGGGGCTACTGATGGCTTTTAGCAGAGAATGGCTCAGCAGTAAACCACTGCCCACAGGCTAATGTGTCTGAGAAAGTGGTTTCAGAAAGTGACAGCAGGAGATGACTGGAAAGAACCAGATGCTCTGGGAAATAATGATGTAGGCGCAACTGTCCCTCCTCCAGCTACACCTGCTCACAAGATGAGAGGCTGATAAACAGTGCGAGGGGAGGCGAGCAGGAAAAATGGTAGGGTTTTCCATTGCTTCAGAATCTGCTGAGGAATATTCCATCTGCCTTTTACAGTTTCTACATCTCATCTCCAGATCAAATTTGATTAACTGCCAACTCAACCTCCAGAATCCACCTGTTGGAAAAAGAAGGTCATATTATGGGCACCCTCAACCAACTGAACCGTGATTTTGCCAATTCAGCAAAAGAAATGGGTTCAATTTTCATCAGACTGTAGGATTCCTCTCAGCTCTGATTTCTGTATACATTCCATATCTCTAAATTCTTTAAACTCAAAAGAATGTCCTTATCAATAAACTAAGTTCAGAGGTTATTTCTTAATAGGTTATTTCTGTGTAGTAAGGTTAATATATGAAATTCTTCATTTTTTTTTTCTTTCCCCACTGGAAAAATAATGGTCCACAATTTGTCTTGAACTTCAGCTCTGTTTTGTTGGCTATATGAGGCTGTTTCTGGAAATTTCATTGTAAAAATGAAAACATCAGGTATTTGTAGGTATACAAATTTCTAGTAAGTCACTGGGTGAGTGAGTTAGATATTCTCACAAATAATGTAGGGGCCAAGGGACAGGCTGTCCTAAGACGGGCAACTTTGGCATAAAGATTATTGTGAGATAGAAGCAATCAAAATCCAGCAGAGTCAGGAAAAACTCTTCACCTTTCCCTCAACTGCCTAAAAAGAATCTGGACAGAGGACCCGCTCCAGGAAGAGAGCTACCATCACAGATAGCTGCATTATGATAGGAAGCAGGTATGCTGGACAGAGAGGAGCTTAGCAAGGCCACTTGGATCAAGGTCTCTTTGTCCCATGGTTTCTGCGTGGCTCGGCAAACATTTGTTTACCAAACATTGGCCCTTTTACATCTTCCTGTGGCTTGCATTCCTTACCTTTTAAGTTCCAGGTCTCTACCCCCTTTTCCTTAGTTCAGAATGACATATATACCTCATTTTGCTTGACTGTCTTTGGAATGTTTCCATGTCTGTGTGAATTCCCCATACGTATGAAATTAAATTGGCTTTTCTCCTATGAATCTGTCTCATGTCCATTTGATTTTTAGTCCAGCTAGAAGGACCGTGAGGGGCAGAGGAAGTTCTTCCTTCCCGACAACAGTCATCTGAGATGATATAAAAGAAAGAAAACAAACTACTGCGACATAATTGCTCATGGTCTATGTTAGGTATAGCATGGAAAAAGTGTTTATTAAAAAAATTTTTTTTAATGTTTATTCATTTTTGAGAGACAGACACACAGAACAAGCGGGGGAGGGGCAGAGAGAGAGAGGGAGACACGGAATCTGAAGCAGGCTCCAGGTTCCAAGCTGTCAACACAGCCTGGTATGGGGCTCGAACTCACGAACCGTGAGATCATGACCTGAGCCGAAGTTGGACACTTAACCGGCTTAGCCACCCAGGCACCCCTGGCAAAAGGCTGTCAGAATGGGGCAATTTGACCAGAAATGTGTAATAAGCACTTTCTTATGCAAGTCTCTTTTATATCACACATATAAAACAGAAGATCAATACAATACAATAATATTTCTAAGATGTTGTTACGAAGGCTGGCCAAATACCTTTCGTTGTCATTAAAATTATAACAAACCTGGCATCAATCATGTTATAATGTCTCATTTTTAAAGAATGTGGGATCAGAATTAATAGGTTTTGAGCATTGTCTATTGCTCTGCAGTAAATTATTCCGAGATCTATGTACCTCTTTCCCAGAGGCTTTCTATAAAGAGAAAGAAATGCAAAATGTGTAGAGTCTCTTGGTTTGGAGATGTATAAGCCTCTATTCTATGTTTTGATTAGAGAACAGTGAAAAATACAGTCTCTTGGTGCCTCATTAAGGGAGTTTCAATCAGACGTTATCTTTGTACTGGCCTCAGATTAAATAAGGGAATTGTGACTAGACGGCTCCCATGACTGATCAGTGAGATTAATGGTATCGAATTGGGTCAGGTGTCCCTTTCCCAGCACATCCCTCTTATAAAAAGCTGTCAGCTGGTCTTCTGCATTAAACTGAGCCTTGAGCTGTGGGCAAACCCCTGCCCCTACCCCTTTGACTGTATGAGCATGCAGATTTTGTGGGTTGGGGCCAGGAGCAGCTCTCCTGAGGTGAGCACAGAAAGCGGCAGGAACAACTTCGAAGAGTTACCACAGTCGCCTTGAAGAGGCACCACCTAACAGACTATTGGACTGACTCTTTGTCTCTTCGTATCTTGAAACACTCTTCTCAAAGAAAGTCCTGGTCAGTCGGTGAAGAAGATCCCTAATTTTGCCAAATCCTAAAACGGCGCATGTACAAATTCATTTAAAGTTTTATGTGATTCGTTACGGAGTTGGTGCTGTCATGCCGTCGTCATGAACTATTGGTTGGCAAACTGACAGGGCACATTCTAATGCTGAGATAGAGGGTACATTAGGGCACTCCCCATATGTGCAAATGCAGCTTTTGATCATCTCCCTTCCTACCTTCCTTGCTTTTATCTCATAAAGTCAAATTCACTCACCCCGCACTACGACCAAACACTGAACCCTGTTACTTTCTAGCCTTACGATACTGAAGGAACAAAATATTGATGCTGGGGATTATTTAAAGAGATATAATTGTTCAGAGAAAACTGCTTGAAAGATGAAATTCCTCCTAAAATCTCTATTTATAACAATTTGTAATCTTCTTTCTAGCTAATTTCATCCAGGTGTGACTGTCCTCATTCATTATTACCACTTGGCACTTTTAAACTCGGTGGGATTTATTTTATTCCTATCAATAATTATTATTCACGTGGGCATTCACAGTGAAATTCATTCTAATGGGATTCATTAATTTATGGAGGATGTTCTCGAGTCTTCAGGCAAAAACTTAACAATTATTTCATTTCCTACTTTTAAAAATGAAATTCATACGCAGTTAATAATGTAATTAGTACGGTGTCTGAAAGACGTCAGAATTCACTGCAGCCCTATGGAAGGCAGCAAGTTACCTCTTTTGAAGAATGGGTTAATATGCAGTAAGAAATAAAATACTCATCCAGCTTTAAATTCTACTCAAAACCACAAAGCCTGGAGCTTCAATATTAAATAATGACTTTATTGCTTTGCCTAAACCATTTTTCCCTTTTCTCCAATAATTTTTTTTGTATTTTATTTTTTAATTCACCGAAATCATAGAAAATAACTCCAGATCTGTAAGCCTAAGGTGGTAATTTTAAAACTAGTTGAAGGGAAGGTTTAAATTACTCATGTTCTTTTTCACTTGTTATTTTTCTTTGGGAAACAAAGGCAAGGAGGGGACAGTCGGGATCATTGGGCCCAATTTACTGGGGAGACGAACCAGCTCGTGCTCGGGAAGACGCGGCAGGTGAGTGGCAGAGCGGACAGCCAGGCCTTCTCGTCCAGAGCAGGGCCTTCCCCCCAGCCTGTGTCCTCACCGACTGTAATATTAACTTATTCTCAGGGGTTCTTCAGTCGGGCTCTTCTCTCTATGTAAATGTAAAGTTAAAAATGCAAATTTCTCGGTTAATAAAAGGCCTGTTGTTAAAATCTGCCTTCCACTTTAAAAACTGTGGAATTAGGAAATCTAGTAAGTTGGCATAATTTGTGTGTGGGATACCCATGGCTCCCTGGCCTGGCCCCCAACTTATTTCCAGTGATGTCTTCTCAGACACTCTGAGATCTAAACGGGATCACTCCGAAGGCCTGAAGGTGGGTCCCTCTCAAAAGTATTTGCAATTCTGAAGATGCAATCTTCTTTGAGGAATGCCTCTATAGTGATGGCATGTCAGATAGTCATGTCTGTAATTCAGATGAAAAGTCCTGCCTGTGGTGTCCGCCATTTTGCCACATACACTTATTCATCCGCTGTTTACATCCTATCTTGTTTTCCAAAAGGATTCGTGGCCATACCACAGCCCAAAGGAGGCCAGTGTTTCTGCACAGGTTTAGGCAAGCCTTCTGCAACATTTAGAGACTTAAGGACATCACGAGGTATGAAGCATCTAGATATTTTTAGTCATTAAGTAGTACTAAGAGCTACAGGACTGTCCCTATGGCATAAATATAGAAAAAAGGATGAATAAGTTATGAAAACCACAGGCAAAAAAAAAAAAGTACAGTTAAAGAAAAATAACTACAAAGAGTAAGAAAAATGGCTAAGTATCCAAATGGCCATGATAAAAAAGAAAAAAAGTTCTGCTTATACAAAAACCAATTCAAAGCCACATACTCTAAGTCTAATAAGCTCCTTTATACTAATACGTAACAACATTTTGTCTCTCTTAGTAAATGTTAATGCAATGCAAATGGTATTTCTCTATTTTAAATAAATGTACTCCTCTTGACTATAAATTAATAGAAATAGATCCAATTATAAGAGCTTAAAATATCCCCTGTTTTTGTTTTTAACCAACTTCTAAATTTTATAAATATTAAAATCTAGGAAGAAAACAGAATACATTATTGGGTCAATATCTTACCATAAACATCTCAAATTAATTATTAACTTCCTACAATCAACTAATTTATTTTGATACACTAACACATAAAGGGTTCCACATAAATTCTTGTTAATTACATCAATTTCATCTCTAATGCCATATATTTTCTGTTGAGCTTTAATTAGAGCTATTTATATGTGTGCTATTATAAACATATTACATATTAGTGTTTTTGTTGTTGTTGTTGTTGTTTTCCGAGAACGGCAGCCATGAAGGAGGAACACGTAATCGGAAATCAAGAAGTAGAATAAACACCGTTTAATTCACCAGTGTTAGGAGCGGCAAGAGAACGTAAGTTGTTCGGAAATTGGTTTACTTTCCCTTTGGCCAATGTTCTGTCAGAGCCCTGGGCCCCAGCGTCCTGGTGAATTGCCTGCGAAGTGCTTCTCAAACTTCAACATGTGGAACGAGTGCGTGGGGAATCTGGCCAAAGTGAAGATTCTGATTCTGAGGGTCCGTGGTGGGACCTTTGCACCTGGAGTTTTAACCATCTCCCAGGTGATGCCAAGCTGACTTGCAATCACAATTTGGGTAGCAACGTCACGGGGTGAAGTGTCTCAGATGTGGTCCCTTGGCCACAAGCAAGATGAATTAGATGGCTTGTTACAAAATAAATGCAGAAAAGAAGCGCTCACCCCAGACCCAGGGCAGCTGAATTCCCAGCTAGTTTCCGAGCTGGCCCTCCGCGTGAAGGTCTCTGCACATTGAGGTTTGAGAAGCACTGCTCCCAAGGGGATTGCACAATCTGTGGCTGGACGTGTGTGTGTGTGTGTGTGTGTGTGTGTGTGTGTGTGTGTGTTTAACGTTTATTTATTTTTGAGACAGAGAGAGACAGGGCATGAACGGGGGAGGGTCAGAGAGGGGGAGACACAGAATCTGAAACAGGCTCCAGGCTCCGAGCTGTCAGCACAGAGCCCGCCGCGGGGCTCAAACTCACGGCATGACCTGAGCCGAAGTCAGCCGCTGAACCGACTGAGCCACCCAGGCGCCCCTGGACGTGTGTTTTAAGCCTGAATGTTACCTGTGGGGGTCAAGGGCCACTGCTCACAAAATAACCGAGTGAGCCCAAGGCTGTCAAAAACTAACATAAACGATTACTGCCTGAGACCAGTCACCACGTCATTAAGTTTTTAAGATGATTGTGTCACCTTGTCTCTTCACGTGGTAACGCAGACTCTGGCTCCTGGACCAGTAGCCTTCAAACTTCAGCGTGCACAGGGCCACCTGGAGAGCTCGGTCAAACCCACCCCCAGAGCTTCCGGGAAAGCAGAATTTGTGTTTCGAGGCTCCCCAGCGATGCCGATGCTGGTCTGGGGATCACACTGGGTCCCGGATTACTGCATGATCTTGATCACTCACGGCACCTAGAATGCCGATGTCCTGCTGCATTTATTTATTCAGTGCAAGTATTGTTTACAAACGGGTGCGTTTATTGAACACAAACTGTTTGCCCACATGCTGAGATGGCCCAGGGGTTTAAAAAACAACATAAGATACAGTCCCTGTTTACCGGGATTTTGCAGTCTAAGTAGATAGAACAAGTTAACATATAAAACCAGTCCAGGATACTTCAAGGGAGCGCACCGCAAAGGGTTAAAATGAATGAATTATTCCCGCTTTCGAATTCAGTGTGGGCTGAACTAGCTTCTATTGGTTTAATGAAAAACAAGGCATTAAACGTATTCCTGTTTGCAGTGATAGCAAATTGAAAGGACATTAGTTCAATATTTGCAGGTTCTTTGGCCTTTTCCATAGAGGCAATTATACCTCTTACAAATAATGATTGCTTTGTCCTTCCTTTCCAATCCTTATGCTTTTAATTCATTTTATGATTACTTTCTCTTTCCGTGTGACTTTTAAATTATGTAATATGTCACATGGTTCTAAGATAGGCGTGCTAAAGCACATGAGCTGAGGGGCGCCCTTTCGTGTCCTACTCACACGGAGTTCTAAGGGAATGACTCCCCTACAGTTTTGCTCTGGGGTGCTGTCCATTTGGAATCTCCTATGAGAGGGGTTGAAAGTGTGCAATAACAATCTTGTTCAAAAATAAATAAGTATGTGTATACGTGTTATGCCTTTTATATTGACACTTAAAGATGCACTAAGCAAAGTCTTTCGGTCACTGTCCCCAGGCCATCTGGCTCCTTCTCTAAGCAGCCCCAAGCTAGCCCTCTAGTCTGCCTGCTTCTGTGCCTTTCTAGAATTTCCACATGCCTCTTTAAGCAGATATGAGTGTGTAATGCTATGTTAGGCCTTCAAAGAAAATGTTTTCATAAAATACACATTGTCTTGTGTCTTGTTTTATTCACCTAGAAATATATGTATCCTAGAGGTTTTCCCTCTAATACTAAGCTCTTTTTTATTCTTTCAAACTTTCCACTCTGTAATTCAGCACTGCACAGATCCATCATAATTTACTTTGCCAATCTCTTATTAATGAACGTTGAGGTCGTTCACGATGTTTTGCGATTATAAGCAAGACCACAGTGAACGACCTTGCGTGCGTGTCCCATGGCATGTATTTCAACTGATAAATGATAAATCATAAGAGCTACACTGCCAGTTCAAGGGCACTTAAGCATTTGCGATTTTGATGGGGTCATCAAAATGACCACCCAGGTTTGCAGACGCAAACGCAGGGACGGACATGTCCCTTTTGCCAAAGCCTCACCGTCAGGGCTTACATCCACTTGGCATTGTGCCCATCGTGGGAAAATGGTGTTTCAGAGGATCACACCTTTCCTTTGCTCGTGGTCTCCGTGGAGATCAGTATCTTTCCTTCAGGGCCACTGGTGTTTTCCTTCCCACTGACTCTTCACTCATCACCTTTCCTCAGTTTTCTTTAGACTTGATCTTTTCCTAATAAATTGTTTTGTTTTGTTTTGTTTTGAAACATAGAGACAGAGAGAGAGAGAGAGAGAGAGAGAGAGAGAGAGCGCAAGTGGGGGAGGAGCAGAGGGAGAGGAAGAGAGAGAATCTCAAGCAGCCTCCACGGTCAGTGCAGAGCCCAACTCGGGGCCTGATCCCACGACTGTGAGATCATGGCCTGAGCAGAAATGAACAGTCAGATGCTCAACTGACTGAGCCACCCAGCTGCCCCATCTAATTAACTTTCTGTCTTGTTTTTAGGAACCTTTAATTTTTTTGGGGGGTACCATTTTTTTTCTTGAAATATGAACCCAAACATTTTTTTCAGTTCTTGGGTTGTTTTAATTTTGGATAGGAAGAGCTTCCTTTTTAATGTAGTAGGTTTTTAAAGGTAATCAAGTTTGTCAACTTTTATTTATGTCCACTAGGTTTTCTATATTAGAAAAGGCCTACTTCACTCGTATAAAGGAGTACTATTTGTTTTCATAAATTATTTTCGTGGTTGCATTTTTTTCATAATTAAGTCTCTATCCATTAGAAGCTTCATCTGGTCTACATTCAGGGATACGCATCACATTTCCTTTTGTTTTCTTCAGATAGCTACTGGTTAGTCTTAATGACTTAAAGGCTCTTACGCATTGTTTCCTTGTCAATCACTGGTAATGGTTTCCTGTGTCACCTCCATTTTTTCTTGATCAGCTTCAGCAAGGACTTACGAGTTCTCTGAAAGGAACACAGTCTTGGCTCTGGTGATCACTCTGTGGCCCATTTATTTTGTATTTTATTAATTATTCTTTTACTTTGTTTTTTCATTGTTCGACCTTTTGAGTTTTATTTGCCGTGGTTTACCTACATTCTTAATATGAATGTTTAGCGCATTGATTGTAAGCCTTTCTTTTTTTTCCCTAATATATGCAACCATGATTTAAAACTGAAAATGAAACCCCATAAGCATGTCTTTAACTATCCACAAGTTTTGAAATGGTCATATCATTTTAAAATTGCATTCAGTTCAAGATATTTTTCAAATTTTGGTGTAATTTCTTCTTTGATCTGTGGGTTATTGAGAAGTATATTGTGTCTTTTCCAAATGTTTAGGTGTTTTCTCATTTTTTGGTTTCTAGCTTAATTCCATTTTCTTCATGAATCATGTTTTGTATTATTTTAATCCTTAGCAATAATTGGAAACTTGATTTGTGGCCCAGAGTATACTGTGTTTTTGTGTTTTATGTGTGCTAGAAAATGGTATGTATTTTATGACATAGATATGTCAGCTGGGTCTCCTTTGCTAACATCTTTTACGTCCTTACGGGTTATCATTTTGTGTCTGTTTATTGTATCATTTACTTTGAGGGGTGTGTTAACATCTTCTGTGATGTGGATTTGTCTCTGTTCTCCTTTAGTTACTTATTTGTATCATGTATTTTGAGGATATGCTATTACCTAGCTATTACATAAATGCTTCAAGGCTATGCATTTAAGTTAGTAACTGTTACATCTTCTTAGTGAATTGTACACTTTGACATTATGAAATGTCACCCTTCATCCCTAACACCACTTCTTACCTTGAAGTCGACTTGGTCTGAGATGAATCTAGCTACACGGCCTTTCTTTTGTTCAATGTTTCCATGACAAATATTCTCCCATCCTTTTACTTCAACCTTTGTTTGATCTCGTGTAATCTTTTGTAGAACCTTTATGTAATCTCTAGGTGAGTCTTGAAAACAACAAAGAATTTCTGTGTGAGTGTGAACACGTATGTGTGTGTGTTTCAATTCAGTATGACAATTTTTGGTCTTTTAAGTAGACCATTTAAAGTAATAACTTTTACATTTAAAGTAATACATTTAAAGTAATAACTAATGTATTTGTGCTTAGATTTACCACCAAACTATTCACTTTTTATTTTTATGCTCTTCTCCCTTAGAGTAAATATTTTAGACCATTTCTACTATTCTATATCCCATTCGCTTTTTCATTTCTTCCTTGCTTCCCCCTTTCTTTCTTTGTTAAATAAATTTATTTTTAAATTTCATTTATTTATTTATTAAATTTCATTTATTTATTGTTTATTTATTTAATTTCATTCATTAACATGCAATGCAGTATTGGTTTCAGGAGCAGAACCCAGTGATTCATCACTTACATTTAACACCCAGTGCTCATCCCAACAAGTGCCCTCCTCAATGCCCATCCCCCATTTAGCCCATCCCCCTCCGACCCCCTCCCCTTCTGCCATCAACCCTCAGTTTGTTCTCTGTATTTAAGAATCTCTTATGGTTCGCCTCACTGTCTATTTTTAAAGTGCTTTTCCTTCCCTTCCCCTATGTTCATCTGTTTTGTCTCTTAAATTCCACCTATGAGTGAAATCATATGAAATTTGTCTTTCTCTGGCTTATTTCACTTAGCATAATACCCTCCAGTTCCATCCATGTTGTCGCAAATGGCAAGATTTCATTCTTTTTGACTGCTGAATAGTATTCCATTGTATATATATACACCACATCTTCTTTTTCCATTCCAGGGCTCTTTCTACAAGTTGCCCATTGTTGACAGCAGCGCTACAAACATTGCCCCATTAGCTTTTTATCTGAACCATTTCTATTATTATTTTGAAGATTATCAGACACTATAGTATGCATTCTTGGCTTATGGACACACAACATAAGCAGGCACTTTTACCCCTTTCAAGACAAGGCAAAGATCTTATGAACTCTTACTCCATTTATCTCTCTTCCAAACTCCTAAGCTATTTTGGTGTTTCCTTTTGATTCTAAATTTATTTTGCAATCCAGAAAATATTATTTTTAAAATTTTATGTAGTTGGTATTTATGTGGCTTGCCCAAATCTTTACCCTTTCTTCCTCACACCTTCTGGCAACTTTATGCCTTCCTCTGGGACATGTTTTCACTCTTCAGTATTTCCTTTAGTGCAAATTTAAGGGAGATAAACTGTGCCAGGTTTGTATAAGAAATAATAATTATGTGACCTTCATTAATTAATTTTTTAAAATGTTCATTTATTTTTGAGAGAGAGAGAGAAGGGGAGAGAGAGAGAAAGAGAGAGAGAGAGAGAGTGAGCGGGGAAAGGACAGAGAGAGAGAGACACAGAATCTGAAGCAGGCTCCAGGCTCTGAGCTGTCATCACAGAGCCCAACATGGGGCTTGAACTCACAGACTGCGAGATCATGAGCTGAGCTGAAGTTGGACGCCCAACCGACTGAGCCTTCCAGGTACCCCTACCTTCATTTTTGAAGAGTATTTTTGGTCGGGTATATGATTCTAGATTTGGAATGTCTTTCAGCACTTCAAAGACATTGTTTTCTTGACTCTCGTGTTTGTTCTCAGAAGGCAGTGGTTCATCTGAAAGTAATCTGTAGTTTTTTTCTGGTTTCTTTGAGGCTTTCTTGTCCCCTTGGTTTCAGTGAGGAAACCATGAGGTTACAAAGCACTACGTAAAAATTACATAGTTATTTACTTGCAGTTCACATACTAATTTAACTGGTAGCCTGATTTGCTTTTTCATTTAAAGAAAATTACGAGTCTTTATTTTTTCAAATACTGCTTCTGTGTGGTTCTTTCTCTTCTGTGTTTCATTCACAACATTTTTGGCAAATCTATCTAGCAGTTTTGTAGTCCTCATTTTTTTTTCTGACTCTAACTTATTTTTCCCCATTTGGTGAGCCCCTAATTTCTGCTGTTATATTTTTCAGTTTTAGATTACCATTTGCTGCTTTTCCATAAAATCTAATTTTTTTGGTGAAGTTATTCATCAGGTCTTTTATTTCAAGGCCCATGAAGTTTATATCCGTATTCTCTGCTTCTGTTTTCTGTTGCTTCTTGCGGTATGTATGTGTCTTTCCTTCTCGACTGCCTGATTATTATTAATTATGTGTTGTGAAACACATTGGAAACATGTAGAATGATTTGTCATCTCCTTTGGAGAGGACTGTTCTTTGCTTCTTACAGAAGGTTAGTGACTCTACAAACCTGAAAAACATCTTGCACTTTCAGGGAGAGGCATGACCTAAAGCTGGCTTGGTATTTTTCTAAATATGCCTTATTTCTCAGGTGTGATCTTTGAGGTCCAGATCCAAAGCCAGGCATCTACCAGAAGTGACCTCCATTCTTGGGGCCCTGCTTCACCATTCATGGTGTGCAAGCACCTGTCTCTCTGACTCCTGAGTGCATATTCTGCTGAGCAGAAGATGCTTCTCGCTGTCAAATTGCCCCAAATCCCAGATCACTTCTTGGGGATGCCTTATCATCTCAGATCTTGGCATGATGGTTTTTCATAGATCTCTGATGACTTAAGCCTGATTCCTAGGATGTTTTATCCGGCTTTCACTGTTCTGTTCATTAGAAGAGTTGTCCTGAATATCTGAGTCCACCATCACCATAAGCATAGCTGCCTTTTTCTGCCTATTTGAAATGCCATCTTTTTAAATATATGACATTATTATATAAACTTAACCAAGTTTTTAGATTTTCCTTTCTGTTCCATAAGTTTTTCTGTCATATATGTGGCAGCAACCTACTGTTTTATTTACTGAGGCTTTCTAACATGTTCTGATACCTGTTGGGATGATTGCTTTTCACTGTTGTATGATTTTTTAAATTAGTCTTCCTTAGTTCAGGTTTTTGTTTTCCTTTGTTTCTCTCTCCATGAACTTCTGAACACGGTTAGCTAATTCCCACTAAAAATCTGTTGCTATTTGAAGGGAGGGGATAATCTTTAATTTCCGTATTGAATTAAGACAAGACATCTCTGTGATGTTGCATATTTTTACTTAAGAACATCGCTGATCAGCTGATATGACTGTAATTCTTCAGTCCTTCAACAGTTTTAATGGCTTTCTTTATAAGGATATTGATATTTTAGTCGTGCTAATCGTACGTAGTTTATTGTCCTGATGTCGTTGGGAAAGTGATATTTTCCTATCATGATTGGGCGTTTACAAAATGAGACCTATTTATTCACCATGTTGGTTATGTTATACTTTATACTTGATCTGTTTTGTGGTGTAGTTGTTAGCAGTAAAATTACCTTGGCTTTTGCTTTAACTAAAGCACTTTTCTTTTTAAAATAATTATAGACTCACAGGAAGTCGCAAAGATAGCGCCCTGAGGTCCCGTGTACTTTTGTCCAGTTTCCCTCAGTGGCTACGGCTTACATAATTATGGTGTCATATCAAGACCAGGGGTTTGCCATTGGTACAATGTGTATGCATAGCTCTGTATCATTTTATAACAAGTGTAGTCTGTGTAACTGCCACCGCAGTCAAAATATACAGAATGTTCCATCACCACAAATACCTTCCCTGTACTATGCCTCTTATAGTCATAACCTCCCACCCGTCTCCACCTTCCTCAGCTCCTAGCAAACACGAATTTTCTCCCCATCTATATAATTTTTGCCATTTTGAGAATGTTCCATAAATGGAAACATATATGACCTTTTGAGACTGACAACCTTCGCTCAGCACAGTGCCTTGAAATCCATATGAATTGTTACACATAATGAAAAGTGTTCTCCTTTTTAGAGCTCAGTAGCATCCCATGGAATAAATGTAATGGTATTTTTTTTCTTAGCCATTCAGCTATTGTAGAGCATTTTAGCTGTTTCCAGTTTTTTGATTATTTCAAACAGAACTTCTGTAAAGATCCATGTACAGGTTCTTACGTTGGCAAAGGTTTTCATTTTTCTGGGACAAATGCCCAGGGGTGGGACTGATGGCTTGTATGCTATGTATATATTTAGTTTTGGGGGAAAAATTGCAGAGGGACTGAGTCAGTTTGAGGGAAGGGGAGAAAAAGTACATCCCTTTGCCCCCTCCCATTTATAATATAATTGTCTTCAGTATTTCCTCTAGGTACACCAAGAGCCACAACAGATAGCTGTAAGTTTCACCGCACCTGTCAGACATGATTTTGGAAACAGAACAGGGGAAGGAAAGGCAATTGTATCTACCCATATTTTTGCTTTCTTCCTCTTTGATGTTCTAAGTTTCCTTCTGTTATCTTCTTCCTGTTTAGAGAACTTCCTTTAACCATTATGTTAATGGAGGTATTCTGGAGGTATAATTTTCTTTGTCAGAGGATGCAATGACTTCCCCTTCAGCCTGGAAGGACATTTTCACTGGGCCTGGGATTGTAGGCTGACCATTCATTTCTTCCAGCTCTTGGGAAATGTGCCACTTCCTTCTGGCCTCCATGGTTTCTAAAGAGAAATGTGTGATAGTTTCCAACTGTGTTTCCTCCACAATAAGGCATCTCTGTTCTCTTGCTGCTTTCAAGATTTTTTTCTTTGTCTTCAGTTTTCAGAAGTTTAACTATGACGTGTCATGGCACGGGTTTCTTTGGTGCCTCCAGATTTAGCTTATTGGTCTTCGGCCAAACTTGGGGAATTTTCAGGCATTATTTCTTTGGGTTCCTTCCCAGGCAAGTGTCAGATCTCTTTTTACAGTTCTGCAGATCCTGGGGGCTCAGTGTGACTTGCTTTTCAGTCTGTTTTCTGTCTGTCATTCAGACTGGGTAATCTCTCTTGGTCTGTCTTGACGTTCACTGGCTCTTTCTTCTGTTCTCTCCATTCTGTTGTTGAGTCCAGCCACTGAATCTTTTATTTCAGCGCTCATATTTTCAGGTCTAAAACTTGCATCATGTACCATGGATCTCTGCCTCCTCATATGGCATTGGGGGTAGGGTGGGTCTGTCTCACTTCTTCCAGGGGAGGCGGCCAGGCTGAAGGGCACTTGTGTTGCAGGGCAGTGGTGGGAGCTCCGGCTCCCTGCTGCTGACTGCTCTGGCTGCAACACACAGAGGGACCTCCACCTGCCCTCCCTCCTCCCACCCCCATGTGGCTTCAGTGACATCAAGAGACGGGGGAACCTTTATGCCACGTGCAGTGGTACAAGTCCTGACTCCTTTTACTCTCTCGTTGGAGTGGAACAGTTAGTATCTGAAAGTTTTCGTGTGTGGTTGCCCATTTCTTAGCCCTTTGCTAAGGCAAGTATGCTTTTCTTGGGGCTTTTTGTCTGCATCCATTGGTGTCTCCAGATTGCCAACTTCTCCATCACATTTTCCAGGATACATCTTTTCCCTCAGGTTCTGATATCCTTAGGCATTCTGACTTCTATTTTTCACAGTCTTTCACGTTTGTTTCTTACATAATGCCCACAGTATTTAGCTGTACCTAGCGAGGTGTATAGGGAAAACTGTGTCAACTCCATTTTTTCAAGAACTTTCTTGATACTTTGGGTATAGAACTATCTTAGCTGAAATTCATTTCCCCAAATATTTAGATTTAAAATGCAACAGCAGTTGGAAGGTTATGCCACCAAAAAAGGTCCCCTAAATTTCAAAGACAGCAGTAAAATTGCTTAAGAAATTTTGTAGATTTATGCATTTTGTTTGCATTTTGTCGCAAAAACAACCAAGTTGTTTTTGCTGCTGTCAATTTCACTCTCTTCCTCGCACCTGGTGCGTGTGGTGTTCAGTTCTCATGTTCCAAGGCAGGATCTCAGAAGAGTCAGCAGGCCAGGTGGGGCCCTACCCCACAGCAAGCAGATAAGCCCCAGAAGAGGGAAGGAGAGGCTGAGTGTGTGTCTGAGCCCTCTGATTTACCTCCCTGCCAGTAAGAACACATTTTGATTTCCACGTGGGCTTAGGGGAAGGCAGTGTGTGCAATTTCATTTTGACGCGCATGTACTGGGCATTTCATTGTGACAGGCATTTTGCTTGCTGTCTGGAGATACAAATGCAATAAGAGACCAGAGCTCCTAATGTTCCTCAATGAGCTTTCCTGAGCAGCAGGCCACACACGACAGGGTAGGGAGTGACTGAGCCAAGCCCAAGACAGGAGAAAATAACAGCAGCAAGGAGAAAATGCAGCAAGGAGAAAATAACATAGGACTTCATCACTGAAAGGCTAGGCCCTCTTCCCAAATCGGGAGAACCTAGAAGCAGGGAAAACCATGTTCAAAAACAGACATCATTTTAACTGTAAGTTGGCAAAGTTTTTGTTTTTGTTTTTGTTTTGGTGGCTTTGTTCAGTTTTCCTTCCAGGAACTACCCAACCAGCCCTGCTTTTAGTGGCCTCATGTGGACAGTTAGCACCTGCTGAGAGTTTAGCAGTCTTATAAGTTTCTTTTTTTAAAAAATATTTATTTATTTTTGGGGGAGAGAGAGCAAGCATGGAGGGGCAGAGAGAGGGGGACAGAGGATCCAAAGCAGGCTCCGCACTGACCGGTTCACAGCTGCGAGCCCAATGTGGGGCTTGAACTCACCAACTGCTAGAGCATGACCTGAGCTGAAGTCAGATGATCTCAAATTTTTAACTAAGGGGCTGCAGTCCAGGTGATAGTGAGCTAGTGAAAGACAGGTGGAGTCAGTATCCTCCAGTGTCTCTTATTTGGGAAAAATCCTGGGTTGGGGAGCAGTAGGAGGGTCGAAGAAATCTTTGACATAAACCACAATGTTTATGAAAGAGCTGCACATAATCAGGCAGCTTTTTCATTGTTACTAGGAAGTGCTAGCTGCCAGCTCCAGAAACAAGGATTCAGATATTTTTGAGAGAGAGAGAGAGAGAGAGAGAGAGAGAGAGAGAGAGAGAGAGAGAGAGAAAGAGAAACAGACAGCATGAGCAGGGGAGGGGCAGGGAGACAGGGAGAGAGAGAATCCCAAGCAGGCTCCGTGCTGTCAGTGCGGAGCCCAATGTGGGGCTTGATCCCACAACCCTGGGATCATGACCTGAGCTGAAATCAAGAGTCGGACACTTAACTGACTGAGCCACCCAGGCGTCCGAAGAACCTGTATAATAACTAAATGGGAAAATAAAGGCTGCACTCAGCTCATTCAAGAGTCCAGCTTCCCATGCCCTCAGTTCATTGATAAAAAGTTGGGAATGATGTTGATAATCTCATGGGCACCTGCACTGTTTGTAGGAGAAGCAGCTGTAACTATTCAAAAGCACAGCTACTAAAATGCTTCCAACGCTTCCATTCCAGATGAATATCATGCTTTATTTATGTGGCAGGATTCGCTAGCGGTCTGCTGAAGCTACGTTTAGGGTGTTCTTTTAATTCACAAAATAATTACCATTTCTTCACACCAATAAATCCAAGTTCCTCCAAGCTTCTCAATTTCCAACCGATAGAGAAATTATTCATTTCTTCTGCAAAACACAATCCATTAAGGACAGTAGATAAATGGATTAAATTACATAACTCATTTAAATTTGTGTCTCAAAGTAGCATTTTCCCCCCCATAGGCTCCACGACCATATTTCATTTGTGGTCACTGGGAATGCGGTACCGTCTGCTGCTGCCTTGTTTCCGTCACGCTATAAAAATGGTCAGTTATTACCATGGTCACTTGATGATTTGGATGCTCAGTTTCTCCCCCTGTACTGTTTCCAGGTCTGCACTTAAATTCATGCACTCAGGTGAAGGTCCACAGAGTCTAGCAAGGATCTTTCATCACATGAAAATCTGTTCCATCCAGGGTTCCCAGCGAATTCAAAATTCTAGTATGACTTCCCATTTATTTTGAAGCGTATCATTGATTTTATAATAATATTGTAGAATATTTCATACTTTTCAAAACTGCCCAAACTCTGTATCCATTTGCTGCCACAGTAGCTGCTAACAGAAGGAAATTCATTTCCTTTTTGTTTTTAGCCATACAACAGGGCTTAAGGGTAATGCCAGCTGAGAATGAAGGCACACCCTTCATTCTTCGTAATTCCTTTCCCCAGCAACCCATCATTGCATGAGTAATATGCTTCCACATTCTATGATCCACGTTATCTCTGGTCTGTTGGTCTCTTATGAAAGGAGAGAAGAACAGGAAGTAAGTTGTCAGAAGACCCAGGTTCTGGAAGGCTGGTCATCCCCATGCATTAGCCTCATGACTGCAACAAGTCACTTGCCTTCTCATGAATGGAGCTTCCATGCCTATAAACAAGAGAATGACCTCCATGTTTCCTTCCCAGAGTAGTAATGAGAGAGGAGTCACTCTTGAAATAGAAAATGGAACTGTCCCTAGTGGCCTTTGGGAGCCAGCGGAGACCAAGCTAGGTACAGAAGCAAGGATGCTGCAAAGTTGAACGTCTGCATTATTTGTGACCCTGAGACTGGCGATCCATTCCCTCAGGAGGGAAGAGGTCTTATGAAATGTTTGCTTTGGGTTTCTTTGGTTTTATCTTCAGTAGTAATGCCCATTTCCACATCCCCTTTGATGAACAAAACTATACAGACATTCAGTACTTGGGTGAAGTTCCCTTTCACCTGACCAAACTGCGTCACATCTAAAATGTTAACGTTCTCTGAGGTTATGTCACCTAACACTAAACAGATGTGAATTTAGTACAGTTAACTCTCCCCTCCCAAATATCACAAATTTCACGTGTTCTCTCTCTGAAATTACAATCCCCAGAAGATTCAGGAGACACTAAAGAACATTCAGCAGCCAAAGGCCACTCTCAGACACAAATACAAAATGCACACTGGTGTTATTCCACGTCCCTGCGACCATCACCAGTGCTTTCTTTTCCTTTATTGGCTCTGCTCTGACGTTCAGGGGAAAGTGGGGACTAGCAGAGTAAGTAATAAATCACACAGAGTCGTCATTTATCTATTGGATCTATTACCATTCATATTTAATGTAGCCCATACTTGACTTTTAAAGTTTGCTTTTTTTTTTTTTTTTTATTAAAGGAGCTCAGCTTCCATTTTCAGTGACATCCACAGAGTGCACCGTGTCCCAGAATTTCGCTCATTCTCTGTCTGTGTCGGTCAGGCACACATTTGGATTTTGAGTTGCCCTGAGCACTGGCTGTGGTGGGTGGGGACTTAACTCCTTGGCCAAGTCTCCCGAGCGCTTAAGTGCTTTACGCTCCAGTGTTGATGGGTTTGAAACCCAGTCTGTTTCTTGTTCTGTATTCTCTTTCTGGGAAGTACAAGGAGGTGGTCTTACAAAAAATAAATAAAAATAGGCAGCCCTCCCTCCAAAGAAAAGCCCCCTCCCCGCCCCTGCATTCAACTCATCATGGGGCAAAACCATAAGTTTCTGGCAAAATATCTACTAACTCCCAGATAGATTATCTGCTGGACATTTGTTTTTCTTCTCTTTGGAACAGAAACACCCATCAAATGGAAGAATGGTTCAGGATAACTCTTAGCTGGGAAAGGGTCAGAGGACTTGATATCACATCTTTATAGCCTCTCTCTAACACCTGATTAAGAATGGTGAGTCTTCTCTTCTTTTCTTTCTTTTGCCTTTTTACAAAGCATTTGCTAAAGTGTTTATGTATTTTCATGAATTCATAGGTTTTATCACTTCAAGGTTCAGGTCAGCCTCTGTGATATAATAGGTATGTTTATATCTGGCAATGGAGATATTTGGTCACATAATAGCAGTTTGACTAAAATGATTTTGTAACACGTAAGCTGGTTTTGGGCCCATGTGCCATGCTTTTTGTTAGTTCTTACCTTGCACTACAAAGGCTCCATAACTCAGAGACAGTGAGAATCAAGGTCAGAAAACTGCTAGTCTCTCTTGTGTACAAACATAACATGATTTGGATTTGTAATTCAGGACAAAAGAGAATTTAAAAGATGGGCATTTAAATGAAAATGTTAATCCATGAGGTCTCAAATTCCATCAGCTATAGATAATCTGTCTGCTCAGAAACCAAAACACCATTTATATACCCACATCAGAGTTCTCTGCTTTAATTCTGAAACAACGGGAGCTCATTTCTACTTGAGTTGTGTGGCAGACTCTGCTGTCTGCCTCATGGGTTCCTGCCCCACTGTCATGGCCTTGTTCCAGCCTCACCTCCTCTTGGAAGGCCTCCAAGATCCCTCCAGTCACGTAACTGCTATGATCACCCATCTAGAAAGCAGTAATTATTCAAGGATGGCATGAACGTTCACATTTCCTTTTGCAGACGATCACCCACTGGCCGCATATGATTCTAGAGTTCAGTCAGTTCACAAAGCTAACTACAGGACTGCAGTCACTCATAAATACTCAGTATTTGTGTTGATTAATTTATTTTACAGAGTGAATCTTGATATACTCAAGAGATAGCACTGCAAGTGGGGAAAAATCATTTTAACGTCGTAGAGGAGGCGAAATTTCACCTCTGCCCTCGAAGGTTTTCACTGGGGCTTGAGAATTCACACAAGACAGATCGGCAGGAGGCACGCTCACAGGGTCATTTAGTCTAAGTTTTACGTGACATGCAGCCTTCACATGGGATGAAGACCCAAAGAAGAGGCAAAAACCAAAGGCTTTTGCACCAGGCTGAACAAAGGGAGGAAGTTTTGGAAAAGTGACTAAACATTCAAGGACGCTAAATGAAGACGGGATCATATAAACAAGGGCTGTTTGTACAGAGTTCTCTCGGCTTCAACTGCCCGTCCTTGGTGACGGGGACGTCGTCCATGTGGGATCTTTTCTCCTGCTTCCAGGAGGAGGAAGGGGAGGTCAGAGCATCCTTCTTGGACCTGATGTTTTCCAAAACAGTCCTTATGCCCGAGTGGCACGTTTTCGGTGGCATATCCTGCCACCCTTCAGTAGCTTACCAAAAATAAAAAGTAGAGAATGTGGAAGTATATCAATTACTTTTCTTTGCCGTCTTTTGTGTCTTATTTGTTTTTTATCACTGAATGAACATGTGCTATTTGTGGATACTGTCTCTTGCCACACCACCTCAATTTAAGTTTGAACCCAGTTAATTCTGGCCAGTAGATTTAATTTGCTCTTGACTTGAAAGTGCCTCCACGTCGTAGCCAAGGGCTATCTGAAGCCCCTTCCGTCTCATTCTGAGGGTCATGGTGAAGCACAACTTGCTCCCCCAGCGGGTTCTGACAAGATTTCTGGAATGAGGAGGACAGATGTCCAGGCTGGAGGTTCTGCCTTGATTGGACATCTGGCCCCAAGTCTGCTGTGGAGCAGGAGCCCTGAAAAAGTCTCTCCAGGGATCTGGAAGCCAAACCCTATCAGGAAGCAGTCCTCCCAGAGGCCGCTATGAAATGCCCTGACCGTGGGGCTGTTGTCTGCAAGCCCGAAATGGAACCGCTACCTGGTACAGTCCTTCCGACCACCCGTGGTCGCCCTGGACAGCCTGTCCCCACTGGCTGTGCCTGCGGCTGCCCTGTCACACTCATCTTGTCCCCAGAACTTTCCTTCTGGGCATGTAGGACTAACCTAAGAGCGTGGCCACGTGTGCCCTGTGGAGGCTTCTGGTTCTCCAGTCATGTCTGATTTCTTGTGAAGACAGACACATAGAGCTGGGCTCCCTAAGCCAATATGGGCACAACCGTGAGATCAGCAACATCGGAGGAGCCTACTGCTTTCTACCTCTCCCAGAGTAGGTCTTCATGCCAGGTACAGAGTAGGAGGTGAGTAGTGAAATTATGATCATTCCTGGCTCTGGGATCTGACATCATACGGTCCACAACCCTCTCTGGTGCTGACTTTTATGATGCCTATTAATTCCTATTTTATGCGATAGCTGTGGAGAGTAAGTAGGGTAAATCATGTGAAACATTTAGTACAAAACCTGCCATGCGGTGAGTCTTCAAATTTTAGTTTTCTTCCTTAAAATACAGCAATACAAAGTAACTGAGTTTACTTTTAGAGTTAGCATTGCAGCTTGGTTTCTTCTGTATTTTTGTTTAGGCTGGTATTTATTATCATTTATGTTTTGCAGCTTTATTGAAGTGTAACTGATATTCCATTAACTGCACATATTTTAAGTGTGAAATCATTCTCATAATAAAGATAATGAGCACATCTGGCTCCCGCCAGATTTCTTTGTGCCCGTCTTGTGGTGCCTCATACACCCCCTTCCCTGCTCCCCTCTCTCACCCCTCTTCAGAGAGCCACCAATCTGCTTTCTGCCACTGTACGTTAGCATGCACTTTCTGTGTTTATAGAAATGGAGTTACACAGCCTGTACTCTTTTTCGGGATCACTTTTTTTCACTCAGCATAATTATTTTGACATTCATCAACTTTGTTGGGTGCATCAGTGATTTTCATTTCTGAACAGGATGCCATTGTATGGATATGCAATGTATTTATGTGTTAATCTGCTGATGGACATTTGGGTGGTTTACAGTTCTGACTATCACAAGTAAAGCTACTATGAACATTTGTAGATCTAAATGTAAGAGTTAGACGCATAAAGACTCTAAAAGAAAACATAGGGGAGAATTAGCAACTTTTAATTTGGCAAATATTTCTCAATTATAAATAAAAAGCAAGGATTATGAAGGAAAACACATCAAGAAAGTGTGCCTATCAGAAACAAAAACTTTTGCTCCTCAGATGACACTTAAAATGAAAAGGTAAGCCACACACTAGAAGAAAATATGTGTGAAAAATGTATGTACAAGAGAAAATCTGTATCTGGAAAATATAAAGAACTCTTACCAGAAGACAAAATAATTAGACCAGAAGACAAAATAATTACAAAAAAAAAGGCAAAGATTTGAAAAGACCCTTCACCAAAGATTGTATAAGGATGGCTAATTAACACATGAAACAATGTTAAGCATATTTCATCATTATGCAAATACAAGTTAAGACCACAATAAGAGGTCCCTACATGCCCACTATAATGGCTAAGTTAAAGAGTGATCATACCACATGTTGATGAGGATGTGGGCAGCGGGAGCTCTCTGCTGCTGGCGGGCACGTAAAATGGTACATCTGCCTTGAAAAATGTTTGGCAGTTCCTTAGAAGTTAAACATAAACCTAGCATATGACAAAGCCGTTCAATTCCTAAGCATCCACCCAAGAGAAAAGAAAGCATATGTCTCTCCTAAGACCTGTAGCGTTAACTTAAAAGGAAATAAACTGAGCTCAACCTACAGAAACCAACATCTCGAAGAGTGATGGAGGCTTCATAATACACCCCAGTCCCTCAAAGGGTCATTTAAAATTTTGTAACAAGAGAACACCTTCATTTTCATCTGTTGTTTTTAAAAATGCGGTAGAAACCAAGAGCTGTTAGAAATTATGCTGTAAAGGGAAGAAGTGCTATGGAAACAGAAGGAAAAAACCCCAGGGGTGCTCAGTCGGTTAAGTGCCCGACTCTTGGTTTCGGCTCATGATCTCACAGTTCGTGGGTTTGAGTCTGTGTTGGGTTCCACTCTGACAGTGTGGAGCCTTCTGGGATTCTCCCTCTCCCTCTCTCTCTCTCTGCCCCTCCTCTGCTCTCTCTCTCTCTCAAAAATAAATAAACTTGAAAAAAAGAAGGAAAAAACGCCAGAAGACACTATGTAGCACTAAGAAATGGATTTCAGAAAGATATATGCTCGTAAACACATCAGCAAATGAAATAGCTTTGAGACATATATACTAACCCCATAGTGTTATTCAACTCAGTAGTCCTAAAATATCCAAGGGTAGTTTGCAGAGACAGCTCATTGGGGAAATACGCTGTGGTAGAGCAGGACTGACTTCAAGATGAGGTCTGGGTTCTAGGTCCAGCCATGTGACCTTTGGCAAGTCACTGGCCTGGCCAGCATTGAGCTCCGTGTCAGGCTTGTATGAGCCCTACAGTGTCTTCCAGTTCGACGATACTGGTTTTCCAGTGAACTGGCTCTCCCTTTTGTAAAATCTTCCATTTGGGGTATCACGTTTCTAAGGACTGAATCTTTGCATTGGTGCTGTTTCTACATCATTATAACATCATTGCTGCCACCAAACTGAGGAAGATGGGAATTGCCACTGATACCTGGAATGGCCATTTCAAAGACAAACTTTTTAAAGACAATCTTAAATACATAAGTGCTTTATATAGAAGCCCTACATGATGTATAGACGTAAACTCTGATTTGGCCTATGCTTTGAGAACTTTGGACAAGGTATGTTAACTCAATATATATATATAATTCAACATATAATTGAATATAACCATGGATAGTATATGAAAGACACAAAAGCATGGGTGCCTGGGTGGCTCAGTTGGTTAAGCATCCAACTCTTGGTTTCGGCTCAGGTCATGATCTCAATGTTGCGTGAGGTCGAGCCCCTTGTCGAGCTCTGTGCTGACAGTGTGGAGCCTGCTTGGGATTTTCTCTCTCTCTCTCTGCCCCTCCTCCATTCACGCTGTCTTTGCATCTCTCTAAAAAAAATAAATAAACTTAAAAAAATATCTATACAAAAGCAGCAAACCCCTTCACTTGTTTTCAGTCATTCATGCACTATATTAAGCTGTGTGATTCACACCCCAATTGACAGCTACTAAGTAAACTCTTCTAGAAACATGAAATCTTAGTCTAATAATTCTCCCCATATGTTTCTGGCAAATAAATAATTGAGGCTTAAGAGAAATGGTAGCTCTGCTCTCATTCCAAAAGAACAAAGACTTAGTATCCATTTCCACTCTTAAAAGGATTATTCACAACACAGATCACTTAACATTGAAGGAAGCCAGTATTAAGATTTCCTTTTAATCTTACGGTGCTCGTAAAGTAGTTCAGGCCTATTTCCACACATCTGCAACTTAGATGTAGACGCACCACATCCTCTAAAGATGTAACCCTCCCATTCTCGTGCTTTAAAAATTTCCAAAGGATTGCCAGCAGCTGTTTGGGCCAACTCAACTGGCTAATCAGCCGATGGCATTGGCCCAAGTCGATGGAAAGAGGAGGACAAGTCCGTCTTTGCTGTTGGACAGCAAGCAGGACAGGAATGAGACACCACCATGCGCCTGGTCATTTTGCTGAAAGCTCGCTCAGGCAATCAGGAATCTGGGCAAACCATGGGAAGCACAGTTCCTTCTTCATTAAGAGGAACCATGACGGAACAAAGGGCACCGTTGAGTGAGGCGGAGCCCAGGAGGCAGGTGGTGCCTCCACCGTCCCCGTGGCCCTGCCCACCCTCCCGAGCACACCCGGAGGCCGCGGCCCCAACCAAGACACCAACATGCCTTCCTGAAGGACAAACAGAGCAACTGAACGAGGCCCAGATATGAACTGGTCTGAGTTTCAGTTCTCCTGATATAAAATGAAGAAAATAAAGACACCTTGAACACATGCAGGCATATTGAGAAGACTTTTCTTTGACCACCTGCTTTGACGACCCCAGAGAGCCCAGCAAGCCCGGTCGGCACCTGCTTTGTGTCTTCGTAAGAAGGACTCACCTCCATTTCTGCCCCCGCCTCCTGCCTGGATCACTTCCGTGAGCGTTGTTTGTTCGGCATGTAGCCTGTCCCCATTTGGCAGTAATAATCTCTCTAAGTTTGACAAGATTTAAGTAATTTCAAATTGTTTTCAAGGCTTGCTTTCAACTCATGTTTTAAATCGCAGCATACGAAGCATGTAAAACACTTGTTTCAATGAGAACATGATGCTTGCACTTAGTATTTACACAATATGAAATAAATCATGTCAGAATTAATAAGGTCTAATTCTATTAATGTCAGAAAAGATTAACGTAGGTTCCTTCTTCTAAGCAGACTTACCCGATTCTCTTTGAATTATTCTTGACAGTGTTAAAATTAGACTAAGCCTACAAATAAAATAGGCCAGCAAATAAATTGAAGTAATAAATTAAGACGCTGTGTAAATAAAGGTATCTGTGGTAAAAGGAGAAGATTTGATTGAAAGCCCTTAGTAGGTCTGTCATCGACGATGCACTTACTCGTCTCTGTCCCGGTGCTTCTAGCTGTCTCTGAATTGCGTTTGTTTTCTTTGTGTGTTGTGTATTAAATGAAATTCTCATACTTGGGATGAGAGAGTTAATGATAATTAGAAGAGGCATACCAAAGCAAGGGGTGTGATTTAACAACAATGACAAAAGAGGTTTCGCTCCTCGGGTGGGAAGCCATCCTGATTCGAGGGAGCTAAAATGTGCACATAAACCTCGTGAGTTTGCGTGGTTAGAGAGAACGTGCACGGGGTGGTGGGGCGGGGGGTGGTTGACTGGAGTTATCCCTTTTATTTCTATCTTGGTTTCCTCCTACAAATTAGTGCTCATGGACAGGTGTTCTTGTAAGAAGAGGGAAAAAGAAGAGGTCTCTGATTTAACCTTTTGCTGACCTTTTTCTATCCAGCCTTGTAAAAGCACTGCTTTTAAACAACAACAAAAAGTTATTACCTAAAAATATGGTTAGTACTCCCACGGGTAGTAAATGATATTATTCCTATAATTCACTGAGAGAAACACAGATCAAGCTGGAGGCAGAGGGCAGGACTGGCAAGGAAAGAGAAGAGGCAAAGTTGTCTGAAACAGTGTAGGACAATGTAAGAACAATATATGGGCTTAAACTACCATGTTCTTAAAGAACAAATATTTAAAATAAAGAAAGTATTTATTTATTTTGAGAGAGAGAGAGCAGGGGAGGGGCAGAGAGAGAGGGAGACTATCCCAAGCACGCTCCACGCTGTCAGCACAGAGCCCGACGTGGCGCTCGAACTCACGGACTGTGAGATCACGACCTGAGCTGAGATCAAGAGTCGGACACCTAACTGACTGAGCCACCCAGGCGCCCCTGCAATACCGTGTTCTCAAGGGGCAGAGTACTTGACAGAGGGTATTATGGATACAAGCACATTAGCTATTATGCATTTATATTATTAAAGGTATGTACTATTTAAGCTTAGTGTATATGGTGTTTATTTAAATTTCCTGGGGAACTTGGTGTAAGATTTATAACCCGTGAGCAGAAGTTAATCAACTCAGAGGAAAGTTTTTTTTCTAATAATGAAATAGAAGTAAGTCATCTTTTATTTCCCCCCAAGGAACATGGTTTGGAAACTGTGGGTTAATACACGGATCCAAACGTTCCGCGGAAAGGAATGAAAGGTGGACCACAAGGATGATCACTGCCAGGTGCATGTGGAAGTTCAACCTCATGATGTGCAACGGCAACGTCAACTCTCCCCGAAGGACTCAACTAGCACGGGGGCGGGGGGGGGGGGGGCGCGTCGGTGGGGGGGGCCTGCCGGGCTGGCAGGTGCGAGCCGGGAAGCGCTCTCTCCACGGAGGAGGTGCTGCTGGGGCACTGGGGTCCGTCAGACGTTTACTCCGAGCACAGCACTATTCCCGAAACTCTACGTGACAGGGAAGGACACTGGAGAGTAGCCCCGCCCTCATTCAACTTACAAACAGATAGAATAGAGAAGACTTAGTGTATAAAAATTTGTGATGAGAATTAGCAAAAATGACTCCCGCAAGCCAGTGCCGGGGATGAGGCGCTGAGGACAGTTGCTGTAGGGAATTTCAAGGTTAAGGCGCTTCGGACATGATGGAAAATTAGGATGAGAGCACACAGATGGTGAGTGAGCAGGGAAAGCTCCTAGAAACACATATTTAACGTCAATAGAGTAAATAAATGATGCTTCCTCAATGGAATGTGTATCTGTAAAGTGACGTTCCACACGGGGGTTTTATAGTAGAGCCAGACTGGAAACAATCCAGACCTCCAATAACAGAAAAACAGCATAAAAAGGAATACTTTACTCATATCATGTAATTATGTAGTAACTGATAATTATGTTTTCCATAATAACACTATTTGATAATTTAGAAAAATCTCATTATATAGACTAAGTGAAAATAAAAATCAGGATACAAAACTTTATGTGAAGAATATTATTACTTTATTTTAAGCACGCAAGAATTATTTCTGGATCAAAACGTCAAAGTGACCACTGCCTGCAATCCCCCCCACCCCATGTCCATGCACACACAGCACATATGCACATATAACGTGTCCGTGTTGTGTATACAGACATTTGCACGTGTATACACAGGCACACATCACACAACTATGCATGGCCACACCACGCGCTCGTACACATGTACACACAGCATGCGTGTACACAGGCCATGCACACACAGGACACACACACACACACACGCGTGCATACAAATACACAGCATATTTCACACGCATGTGCACACCACTAACTTTATCTTTAGACTTTTGTGCCAGGGACTGGTGGGGTGGATTGCGACTTGACCCCTTTGGGCAAAATTGGGTTTGATAGGAACGCGGCTGTGCTGTCTGGTGATTGGGACAGGCCACCCGTTCCATTCCTACACACCCGACCCTATGTGAATGGGAATGGACCAAGGCAGGGGCACTTGGTAGACTAGTACTTTGACAAGCACAGTAGCCAAACCGAATGTCCCTTCCAAAAATGGACACGTTTGGGTAAAAATAAAAGACAAACAGAGAAAAGGAAGACCAGTAGCTGAGGGTAAAAGCATAAATAAATGGGTGATGCAATGAGGCAAATCTAATGTATTGATGCTTTATGAGAGGCTCAGAGAAAGAGCTGACATTGTCTTGCTCAATTGTATCAGATCCCTGCAGGAGTGAAGCTTCATGTTGCCAAGATCACCACTGCTCTGGAAACCAGAAAGGTCAAACAGAAGCCAAGAAAACCCCAAAACCCCAAAACTGGTGACATCACTGAGGGAGACGTTTTGGTCACATGATGGTGATGAGCTCTGACAACTGTTGGTGACTCAGTGGGACTCTACCAATGGGATGCTCTGCGTGCAATCCTGGTATTGTTGGGGAGACTGTGATTACTGATACTGGTGGTCACGTGTGCCAGGAAGTTAAGCCAAAGTCACCTCAGGCTGTAGTAGTACCGACAACATTGTTAGTACCAATGGAAACACCAAGGGAAAATAACTGGCCTCACCAAGAACCAGATTTAGCGAACCATCAGCTGACTTCTGTGCTAAATGGCACTGCAAATTGGACGAAATGGCACGAAATGGCACCTCTTTTCTAAGAATAAAATTATTTAAATTCAAGTTAGTTAACATATGGTACTGGTTTCAGGAGTAGAATTTAGTGATGCGTCACTTACACACAACACCCAGTACTCATCCCAACCAACAAGTGCCCTTCTTAATGCCTGTCACCCATTTAGCCCATCCCCCCCACCTCCCTCCAACAACCCTCAGTTTGTTCTCTGTATTTACGAGTCTCTTACGGTTGGCTTCCCTCTCTGTTTTTATCCTATTTTATTTTTCATTCCCTTTCCCTATGTTCACCTGTTTTGTTTCTTAAATTCAACATATCAGTGAAATCATATGGTATTTGCTTTCTCTGACCGACTTATTTTGCTTAGCATAATGCATTCTAGTCCCATCCATGTTGGTGCGAAAGGCAAGATTTCATTCTTTTTGATCTCTGAGTAGTATTTCATTGTATATATATGCCACATCTTCTTTATCCATTCGTCAGTCACTGGACATTTGGGCTTTTTCCATAATTTGGCTATTGTTGAAAGTGCTGCTATGAACATTGGGGTGCATGTATTCCTTCAAATCAGTGCTCCTGTATCCTCTGGGTAAATTCGTGGTAGTACAATTGCTGGGTCACAGGGCAGCTCTATTTTTACTCTTTTGAGGAAACTCCATACTGTTTTCCAGAGTGGCTGCACAAGTTTGCATTTTCAACAACAGTGTAACAGGGTTCCCCTTTCTCCACATGCTTGCCAACATCTGTTGTTTCCTGAGTTGTTAATTTTAGCCACTCTGACAGGTGTGAGATGGTATCTCATTGTGGTTTTGATTTGTATTTTACTGAAGATGAATAATCTTTTCGTGTGTCTGTTTGCCATCTGGATGTTTTCTTTGGAAAAGTGTCTTCTATTCATGCCTTCTGCCCATTGTTTCACTGGGATGATTTGTTTTTTGGGTGTTGAGCTTTTTAAGTTCTTTATAGATTTTGGATACTGATCCTTTATCCAATATATCATTTGCAAAGATCTTCTCCCATTTCATTGGTTTTTGTTGTTTGTTTCCTTCACTGTGCAGAAGGTTTTTACTATGATGAGGTCTCAATAGTTCAATTTTGCTTTTGTTTCCTTTGCCTCTGGAGATGCATCTAGTAAGAAGTTGCTGTGGCTGAAGTCAAAGTGGTTGCTGCCTGTTTTCTCCTCTAGGATTTTGATGATTTCCTATCTGGCATTTAGGTCTTTCATCCATTTTGAACTTATTTTTGTGTCTGGTGTAAGAAAGTGGCCCAGATTCATTCTTCTGCATGTCGCTGTCCAGTGTTCCCAGCACCATTTGCTGAAGAGACTGTCTTCTTCACATCGGATATTCTTTTTTCCTTTGTCGAAGATGAGTTAGGCATACATCTGTGGGTCCATTTCTGGGTTCTCTACTCTGTTCCATTGAACATCTGTTTCAATGCATCTGTTTGTGTGCCAGTACCATAGTGTCTTGATGATTACAGCTTTGTGATACATGTGATACAGACTGAAGTCCAGAATCGTGATGCCTCCAGCTTTGGTTTTCTTTTTCAACATTACTTTGGCTATTTGGGGTCTTTTCTTGTGCATACAAATTGGCAAGGAAGAAGCCAAACTTGCACTCTTCGCAGACAACATGATACTCTATGAGAAAGCCCTAAAGACCAGCAAAAAGCTGCTAGAACTGATACATGAATTCAGCAAAATTGCAGGACATAAGATCAACATGCAGAAATCTGTTCCACTTCTATACCCCAATAATGAAGCAGCAGAAAGAGAAACCAAGGAATTGATCCCATTTACAATTGCACCAAAACCCATAAAATACCTAGGAATCAACCTAACCAAAGATGTAAAAGATCTGTATGCGGAAAACTATAGAGAACTTATGAAAGAAATCAGAGAAGGCACAAAGAAATGGAAAAACATTCCATGCTCATGGATTGTAAGAATAAACATTGTTAAAATGTCCACACTACCCACAGCAAACTACACATTCATGTAGCAATCCCTAACAAAATAAACACTAGCATTCTTCACAGAGCTAGAATAAACAGTTCTGCAAAACTTCTTAATAAGGTCCAAACAGCAGTAGATCAAAGGGGAAAAGGAATTATCAAATTAGTACAAAATACGAAAAATTATGGCTTTATAGGATGAATCGCTTGTTTCTTTAAATTAATCCCTACGCAACATTGCATCCTCCAAACATTAGGCATATGCAGAATGATACCATCGCTGTATCTTTCATATAAAATTTATACTAACTGTAGATGCTAAGACAAATGTGGTCATTTTTCTGTAAGAAAGCCAGAGACTCAACATCACTAAAGGCGGGCGAAGGGGAGTTGTGTAGTAAAGGACCAACCATACCCAGAGAGGGTGGGCCTTTGCCCTGGGCTCCTAGAAGGTCATCTCTAAGCCCCTGGAATGTCCTGTCTGATAGAACTATCTCTGTTTACCTGGGGCCTTGGCCACACTGATAGCCTAAGTGTAATTTTTCATGGGGGCTATGAGCCATGTGGTATCAGCTCAAGTTCAACCTTGAACACCAAGGTTCTTTCTGAACACCAAGGTTCAGAAAGCTTCCCTGGTTGGCAAAACTCCATGTGTATTGTCACATGTCATTGCCGGGAGAAGCCAGCCCTGCCCACAGTTCCATGGGACAGGACGGCGGGAAGCTCTAGGCCTGGGAGTATGGTCACTGCTCCCAGACCACTCTTCTGCTGGCTGATTTTAATCTCTATCCCTTCGCTATGACAAACCACAACTCTCAGTATAACAGCTTTCAGTGTGAGTTCTAGCAAATTATCAATCCTGACTGTTGTCTTGGGGGGATCCAGAACTTACGATTGGTGTCAGAATGGAGGAAAGCAGTCTCACTTTGGCAGAGTGCTGACTCTGCAGAAATACACACAATCATTTATGGAGTATTCGTACCAAAAATGCATTAAAGTTGAATGTAACTGTGAGAAACAATTAGATCCAGAATGTGCGACAGTTAATGAAAACAAACAGGCTGAAACTTTAATTATGTCAGCAATCTGAAATCAGGTGCCAAAAAAGTGGAAAGAACTCTTCTAGTCTAAAGAGTTCATACATCATTCAGTGAAAGAGAGAAAATGTTTCTCCTAACCATGGAACGAAAGTCTTTTGTTTCAGACACTTTAGGCCAATGTGAGTGTCATGTCCATCCCTGGACCACTGGGATGGACCAGTGGGTTGCTGGTATGGCCTGATGTAAACCTGGATTTGGATGCAGTCCTGGCAGAGTTGATGGGGCTGCTCTGGTTTCTTAGTCTATTCAGAGACCACCCCCGAACTGAGATGAAGTTGTGTTTCCTTATCACCTATGTTCTATGCAGGAAAAGAGTAACAACACTGTCCAAGGCATACACATACTTTGTCCGGATTTTGGGTGCAAACACAGCAAAACAGTAAATTTAGGCCCCTTTCTTCTGAAACTCAAGTTGGACTACAAGCATGGAGATATGTAGAGAGTTTGGACTTCAACTGCAGAGACCTAATTTTGCTTTCATATAGCTCCTCATGACCCACATACCCTTAAGAGATGACGGACAAATAGTAGCTCCTTGTAAGCCACTAATTAGCCCTGCTTGGAATATCACTTTCTATATTTTCTACATACTCCTGCCTGAGATATTGTTGATGTGGATGGAAAATATCTCCAGCCATGAGTACCATGCTTCATCATGAAAGATGCCCCCTGTCCAACCACGGGTGGTCGAGAGCAAGATTCAGATGTGTTTTTAATTTCTAGAGCCAATCTAACCAACTGGAAACATCTCATTTACTTTCTGGTATTCAGTTTTTTAAAAGTTCTACTTCCTTGGATCACTTTCTATTTGATTCTGTTATTTTTAGAATCACAGAATTGAAGCTTCAGAGGTCATTTCAGTGGCCATTATCAATCAGGATGTGGACAACACATAAATCAAACCAATTACATACCCTTCTGCAGACGCTGGTGGCAAAAGGGCAGCCCTCTCCTTGAGCAGGGGTGAGAGGCACTTCTGAGAGCAAGGATTGACCCAGACTGTGTTTGGCCAGGGAGGCTACAAGTCAGCACTGGCCAATGACTGTTAGTTTTGACCTGGCCATGACTTTCTCTGGAGTTACCAACCCATCTTGATAACTGCCGCTTTTTCTCTACTTCCTTTTCGTGCTACATAGAGCTCCAGAGGTTAATTGATTTGTCTGTATCTCTTAAGTCACGGAGACATCCTATTGCTAGAGCATTTCCTAGAGTTTCAAGTACACATTTCTGTATTTTCTTAGTTTGTATTCTGCTTTACAGTCCTTCCTTTCATACAGGTAAATGAATACTTGAATTAAAACTCTGGTTAAACAAACAAACAGTAAAAAATTGCTTTCTTGAGAAAAAATCATATTGCCATCCTTCTAAGATTACATGCTACTGCCAGCTCAAGACCCACCTGTGTGCAGGCCAGGCTCCTGACTGTCGATTTCTTTGCTCAGCGATGCCTTGTCGCTCGAGAACCGGTCTTACTTGCCTTCTTGGTGGAATACATGATGTGGTGTCATTCACATTCCAAAGGCTCCTTATTTCTGGATAGCCTGCAAAACATTTTCCTTAGACATTATTCTCAAAATTCACATCGTAAGGCTGCATGGCCTAGAAAACAGATCGGAGGACCGATGTGACCCGTGTGTCATCACATACATGACACAGCCTAACTTGTTATGGACACTCAGATGATCTTGGGATCTAAAATCTTAGGATTTTAAAAATAACAGAAGAAAGCAAAAGTGATTCAAGAGAGTAAAACTTTTTAAAAAATTGAAAGCAAGTAAATGAGATGTTTCTAATATGTAAGATTGGATCTAGAAATTAAAAACACATCTGAAACACAAGTAATACTAAAAACAAAAGTGAAATTAAGAAGGAAGGAAATCACTTAAAAAAAAAAACAGCAAGAATATCTCAATTTAAGTGAGTCAAATACTTGGTGAGACCATACCCATGAAAGAATCTACAGATGATTAGCAAATGAATATAATGTTTTAAACACATGAATCTAGGACTGCAGCGAGGAATGCTGTGGTTAAGACGTTGAAGTCAGAAATGATAGGTGTGTTGCCAGCAACGCACAAGTCCAATAGCTTTTAAGGAATCTATGGCATTTACTTCACAATATAATATGAAATTAAAATACAATGGCCATTAATCTGAAGTATTTTGTTAGAAAAGAAATCCAGATTTCGGTCATAGCAGTTTGGGTAATTTTGTCTCTGATTAGCCTAGGATAAACTGGCTTTATTTTTTAATTACAGAAAATAGGCTTATTTTTCTTTGTTTTGATAAAGGAAAAAAAATCAACACGATCAAGCCTTAAAATATTGTCTGAAATTCAATACTAGGACTAAATATGCAGACTGAAATAAGAAATCATAAAAGTGGCCCATTTTCTTTTATTAGTGGATTATACATTCCCTATAAATTCTCAAAAGACAAGTAAATACCAATTTGTAATGGTTCACAGCTACAGAATGGAAAGCTGGTCATAAAAGAGAATGGAGCAGACATATGTAGCGTTTCCACGGGAATACTGAACAGAAGGATGAACTATGGGAGCAAAATCAATTCTGGAAAAGGCTTCCTAACCTGTCTAGGTGAACATCAAACAGTGGCTTCTGCATCTGACAAACCTCAGTATCAATATTCACCACACAGTAGACTGCATTCCTTACTAGCATGACACAAAGTACAAAATACGAAAACCATTTCAATCTTTAGGGGAAGGATCCATTTTACCTGTAACTCGCTCAATCCTCTCCCTGATGTTCAATAACAGTTTATCCTTTTAAATGGTACTTAATTTAGCCTTAATTTATTGCCTGGTGAATGACGGTGGGCAAAACTGAATTCAGTAAGAACCCATCTTGCCTTCTTAGTCTGCATCCTTTCAAAGATGTTACAGCACCGATCACTGTAGCATTTTTAGCTTTATTTTTTCATGCAGTTTATTGAATGAAGACTACTAGAAAATCAAAGAATTAGCATAATCTGTTTCGAAAACCATATCAGGCTTCTGGTTGAAGGAGGAGGCATGAAGTGATCATGGGAACAATCGCTAAATGGATCGATTAAAAATGCATATATCTAAAGATGCCGGGAAGCATCCAGAAGCAGAGAGAAACGGGGAGAGTTGAAGCTCGAAAAATGAACTTGGAAGAAGGATGGAAAGATGTGACTTTGCAGTGCAGGCTCTGTGCTCGGCCTCTGTAGCTGTAAGTGCAGAAAAATGGTGGCGGGAGAGACCACGGTCCCGTTAGTGGACGGTGCCAGGCAGGGGCACACAGGGCTGGAAGTGAAGTTGGAAAAAAGTCAAGGGAGGATTCAGGGCAGCATGAGAACCATAGCAGGAAAAGAATCTATAATGGGTTAATGGGCCCCAAAGATTAAGAGGCGATGTCGCACCCAGTAAATAAAAACAAGATAGTAAGAATAAGGGAAAGTCAAGACGTCTGAAAGATGCCACAGGACCTGGGCACCAGGGAAAGAAACTGACAGTTCAATACAAGGGTGGGCTGACAAAATCAGGACGATTTCTCTGAATTAGTATAAAAATAAAAGAAGAGGAGAACTATTTTTAAAACAGATGTATGTAATAAAATAGGAGTATTAAGCAGTTACATCCAGAATCCTGCTTATCTGTGCCTCTGTGTGTATGTGTGTGGGCATAGAGATGGACACAAATGCATTAAGAAAACACACGAGAAAAATCGCTGAACGGAAAAATTAAAAACCGCCCCATTAAAACCATACACAGCCCCCAGCAAAATGAACGCGATGGTTTAAACAGAGGCGTGCCTTTGTGAAATCTGAAAACACTAGGGCTGAAAAGACTCTAAGAGATTATAGAAAGAAAAATATGTTTTCCTGCAGAAACACACAATTCAAAACATGTTCATGTCAACATACAACATACAAGTCAATGCACAATAGAAGGGAAATAACGGATTCCTCTCATGCCTCAAAAATACTGGTGGCCAAGAATACAATGGAATATGCCCTTCACATTGGGAAAGAAAATCATTTTCATCCTGGAAGTTTATGCTCATGAGATGTGAAGACTGAGAAGAAAATCAAGATCTCTTCTGACATGCAATGACTCAAAACCCTGACCCCACGTGCACCTTTCTTTCAGAGCCTGGTTAGCTTTCCCCTGTGAATATCCCCCTTGCTAACCCTTCCACTGGAGCTCTCTTCGGTCATCTCTAAAATCTGTTTCCTCTCATCACTCGCCTGCGTCTCACCCAACCCCATTCCATGTAGCCTTCCTTTCTGTGTGCTCCCTGTGCAACACCCTTGCGTTTCTACGTCTCAGGGCGTCACTCTTCGTCTGGAAGCAGATCGCCATTCCGCGGGCCTGTCCCAAACCTTTCCCGTGGCTTCCCACTGCACTCAGGAGATAACCACAATAGTCAAAGTAGCTAATGACAAGCTGGCAGCGTAGCTGGGACCGAGCCTTTTCTAGAAGTGGAACCAAGTTCTCCCAAATCACCTGAGTCCCATAGTTGCAAACATGATGTACCATTTCTGTTATTATTATTTGGAGCACATAAAGCGCTTTCTTTTTGCACCATCTTATCCATGGTCCTTACTCTGCCCAATGTATTGCTCGCCCAATTCTTATTCTAAGTCTTGCGCATTCAAACTTCCTGTCTTCCACTCTACTGGGCTTTTCATTAAAGCAGTACTCGTGCCCATTTTTGACAGGGACATCCAGAATATCGCCTGATGAAAAGAGTGCTGAAGAAAAGGTGGCTGAAGAAATAAATCATCTGCTCTATTTGAGATCAAGATTGCTCTCTTTGAAGAACATTAGGATGTGTGTTTTTATATGAATTGAAAACCAGACCATCTTGGGAAGGTTAGGGCTAATTTGAACAGCATATTGGCAAGATTCAAAACAGTCAAATGGTATTATAAAAATACTTGAACTTTACTTCCTTTTTTTTTTTTTATCATTTCCCCATCTTTCTCTTCTTTCTTTTGGTAGTTTTTGGGCATTTTTAAATTTAGTCATGATACATAGATTTGGCACTGACTCCAGTGACTTAGATAGCCATGTTCATCAGAGCTCTTCAGAGAAACAGAACCAACAGGAGGTGTATATTTGTTTAAAAAGAGTATTTATTTTAAGGAATTTAAGGCTCACGTGATTGTGGAGTCTTGGTGAGCCCCAAATCTGCTGGGGCAGCAGGCTGGAGACCCAGGAAAAAGCTCCAGTTTGCAGTCCGAAGGCAGTCTGCTAGAGAATCTAGGACAGCTGATGCTGCTTTACTCCAAGTCCACCAGTTTAAACGAAAATCTCATCCAAAAACACCCTCAAAGAAACACGCGAAACAACGTCTGCCAGATAACTGGGCATCGAGGCCCAGCCAAGTTGACGTACGGTCTCATTCTTACGATCAGTACCGCCAAATCACTGAAGCATGAGTTGCTGACATCACGGCCCTTCAACCCTGAACACTGCCTCATCAACCCCCCAAGAACAAAGCCTTACGGTGCGGTTATCAAATTCAGAAAACTGGTCATGATACAGTAGTAGTATGTGATAAAGGATTACATTTGTATTTCATTAGTTGCCCTATTGAAGTTCTTCGCCGGCATTTTGTTCCAGTCAACATGCAGTCAGGTATCACCTGTTTCATTGAAGCCACCACGTCTCTCTAGTCTTTTCCTGGGACAACCCCTCCATCTCTGCCTTTCCTGACACTCACATCTTTCGCGGCGTATTTGCAAATTGTCCACAGACTCGTGGATCTCCGATTGCTTCTTTCTGACTAGACTCAGGGGCTGTTGCTTTGCTGGCAGTGATGTTCCCTGAAGTGTGTGCACTCAGCCTGTCTCACCAGAGACACCCCACTGTCCCATTCGGCGTGGGAGGTTAGCTTCAGGCTCTGGGCTGTGGTGCTGTCTGCAAGTGTTCTCCAGTGCAGTTACCAGTTCCTGGTGCATGAATAAGCAATCTCTGGGGAGACAACTTGAGGCTCTTTGATTATCCTGTTCCCAACCAATTTTACCCAGTGGTTTCAGCATTCATTGATTACTCTTGCCCGGATCAATTATTTCTACTGTGGTTGCTAAGGGGCAATGCGACTACTGCCATCATTCCTTCTGCATTTATTAGCTGGAATTCTACCATGAATAAGGAAGGCTTTCTCTCCCTACCTCCACCTTCTGAAGATAATTTAGTAAAATTAAATTATAAGATAGTGTATAAAACTTAATCAGTTTCATAAAGATTATGCTATGGCTAAACCAGGACAGACAGTAGATCTATGCCTGGATGGATGGGTACGACCAAACCATTGAAGCATGAGTTGTGTCACGTGGACCCCAGATGGAAAACTCAGTCTGAATTTAGTCCTGGTTCTACTGATAACATGCAGGGGATGTGTTAGTTAGGGAAATCACTCACATCTCTAAGTTTTAGTATTTGTCCTTATCCAATCAGTGTTTTGGGCTATTTAATATTAAAGCTTCCTTTTAGTTTTAATAGCCCATAGCTCTTGAAAAAAAATTCAGTCTTTGTGTGGCCTAAAGGATCTGTAGGAGAGGAAATTCCCCCTTCTCAGTCTTAATAACAGCCAGCTTGATTAACTGCAATTAGCCAAAAATTGGCAAAGAATTCTTAACCCCGTTAAGCTTATTTTGGTTCTCATCAAACTTTTAAATTCACTTACTTTCCTGTTCCCTTGTCTATTTGAAGCTTATTTTCATAAGTGTTTCTCTTTGGCAACCATATTTGGAAAATGCACAGATTGAGCACCAGTGTGGGAGGAATTACACAGCTAAAAAACATTCCATGAAATGAACACGGGTATTTCAGTTTGCTTCAGGATTAATTATAGCCTTACAATTCCCACATGAAAGCAGTCTGTGGGTTAGAAGGTTGGGCTGAGAGAATTGTCATCCCAGTCATGACATTCAAGGGGAGTGATTTACTCAAACAAAATCTGTACCAATTTCAACCTAAACTTTTTAAAAAGCCATATAAGCATTAAGAAAAATGGCCTTAGATATGTTCGTAGCAAATTCTGCCCTATAAATTCTAAAACAATGAGAAAAATGTGGTTGAAAGCTGAAGGCTGACAAAATGTATAACCTTAGGAACCGTTCAGGAATGGTAATTTTAATGTCATTACTAACACTTAACAAGAATCTACAGAGCAGAATGAAAAATCATTCTGCGGATAACATGGGGAATGTAAAATAGTTAAGCATGTATCAAAAGTTTAAAGTTTCAATTTCATAAACACAGATATATTTGGTTGTTCCTCTTGATACTGTTTGGAGAATGAATTACATATACGATAGAACAATTTGTTATTTTCATGCTGGTCATTCTTAAATTGTAAATTGTAAATTGAAACGTATTGAGGAAGGTTTATAATTCCACTGTGATTTTCCTAGAAATAAAATATTAAAAAAATACATGATATATGGTCACTTTATCTATATCTATCATCTGTTTGATATGTATATGCATATGTGTACATAAATATATCTTTATAAATATATGAGCATAACAGACCATTTTTACTGAGTACTTCCTCGGAAAGGGGTGCTAAGCACTTCACATGAATGATGACTTTATATAAATTACATCATTTAATCTTTTTAACAATTCTAAGATATCTACTACCATTCTCCCATTTTGCAGTCAAGGAAATCAAGTCAAAAGTGATTGAGTGAGTTGTCCAGAACCAGACTATTAAGAAATGGTAGACCCTACTGGAGACACAGATCTTATGCAGCAAGTACTGTGTTTTTGCAGCTGACCCTTCAACAACACAGGGGTTGGGGGGTGCCCACCCCTCACACGGTTGAAAATCCACATGTAACTTTTGACTCTGGAGAAACTTAACTTCTAATAGCCTACTGTTGACCCAGAAGCCTCACCAATAACATAGCCGACTGACACATATTTTGTATGTCATATGCATTATCTTTACAATAAAGTAAGCTAGAGAAAAGAAAATGTTAGTAAGAAAGTCATAAGGAAGAGAAAGTATATTTGCAGTACCGTACTGTGTTTATTTAAAAAAAATCTGCATTGTAAGTGGTCCCGTGCAGTTCAAACCCATGTTGTTCAGGGACCAACTGTGTTCTTAAAATTTAGTTAATCAAATGACTTGATATGGATGCATTTCACTTTTTCTTCCAAGGCATATTTAATACATATATACATATATACATATAATTTGCATGTCTTTATATTTACATACATGTGTCTGTATTTACACTGACAAAAAACATCGTGTACAAATCCACCTCCATCTGGGTTTCAACATTATGAGGAGCCCAGCCTTGCCACGCGGGCTGTCCTGTTTCACGCTCTGATGGGCTGTGGCTGCACGCTCTGGCGAAGCGTTGTTCTTTTGGTCATTATTAGCCTTCAGAGCCTCTAAGGCCCAAGGCTACGGGGCTGTGAAGCAAAACTCTTCCTAGAGATCTGTTAATGTAACTGTGTGAGAGGCTGCTCTTACTCGGCCCCATGCTTCCCAGGTCTTACTACTGTGTTGACTGCAGAATACACTGGCTGTGAACTTGAGAGTCAAACAGAATTCTTGGGGACTGAAACCCAAACTCAGAGGAGTTGCCTTCTGGCTCTGAGCCTTCCACATGCCGTCAACCATTCTATCAGCTGTTTTAGACAACAAGGCACCTGACAACACGAGCCAATGCTATGGGTGTGAGCCCCCTGTCACCTTCCTCTGCTATAAAATGAGGTGTTTGTTGGTAGTGATTAACAAGACATTCTGAAGGTCTATGAATGTTGATTCTTGAGTGTTGTGGCGAGTGAAGGAAAATTTCTATCAATATTATAAACTAAAGTTTCTCTCTTCATTATGAAGAGTCCAGTGCAATCAACTTGTCACAGAGTCGATGGCTGGTCCTTCATGGAATGGTGTAATAGCAGGGCACTCAGAATTGGTCTCTCCTTTAAAACTCATCAACCTTGGTGAGTGAAACTGAATAAATTTACGGCCATTATTTTAGAAATTGATATAAGTAACTCAATTGCTTCTCTATTTTGTATGCTTCTCTTTCTCTCCACTCCCTCTCCCTCCCCCGACTCGCCCTCTTCTTTTCATTTAATTGTTAAAGCACTTCTCTGAAAGCTATCTAACCTTGTCAGAAAGCTTCCACAGCAATTTAAGGATTAGTACAAAAATTGGAGCTCCTGGATTCTTTTTTTAATGCTTATTTATTTGAATAAATAAACAAGAGTGTGAGTGGGGGGAGGGGCACAGGGAGGGAGCCCCAGAATCTTGAGGCAGCTCCAGGCTCTGAGCTGTCAGCACAGAGACTGACACGAGGCTCGAACTCACGGACTGTGAGATCACGACCTGAGCCGAAGTCGGACACTTAACCGTCTGAGCCACTCAGATGCCCCTGAGTGCCTAGATTCTTGATCTGGTCATGGTAGCACCAGCTTTTTGTTAGACCAATCTCCCCCAGGAGTTATGAAACGCGCAGTAAGTTTGAGAAGTAGAAATCCAGGAAGGAAGATTTGAGGGCAACCGAAGTGGACGACACCCCTCCCTTTTATTTAGAGCTTTTGATCACCAGAGACCTAATTTTATATTGCAATTAAAAAGACTTGAAGAATACCTCATCAAACAAGCATGCAAAAATGAAAGCAGTGTGGGGCCAATTGGGTACAGTTAATTTTTAATTATACTCTCTTTCTGCTCTGACTGTATTTATTGCCAAGCAGCTGTAAGGATAGAATCCACCAGAGGGTAAATCACTGGTTCCCTGTGAACAGGAATATTGTTATAGTACATCGTTCAGAAATAGAATACAAGCGAGGCACACAATTCAGAGCAGCCTGTTTTTTCCTCCTGAAATGTCACAGTAATACAATCCCATGTTGACAAAGTCAGGGTGCACAAAAACGTGCGGGAACCGTGGCTCTCAAATTTCCCTCCCTTCCACTTAAGGAAAGGTCCTGTTCCAATCAAAAGAAAACACTAGTGCCTGCATTTAGAAGGAAACAACACTAATTAGAAAAACAATCTTCCAATGCCTTTATATTCAGCTCCAGAACCATCCTTTATCCCTTAAGAAATAAAAGGGAAATTGGTGCTTTTATGAGAGCTGAAATAGATTCCAAATCCTGCACATATTCAAGGTTTCGATCCTTTGTGCCCCAACACCTCAAACCTGCCCCAGGACCCTACCCATCTGTGACAGCTGGCAAGACACCAGGCTGGCTGCATCCTTCTGAGATGATGCCTCCTGAGGTGGGCAAACCCAGGGTTTGTCAAAGATGCTATCATACGTTTGGGTGTGCTGACTCCTATGCAGTGAGAAATGGGACCTAGGATAGCTTTCGGATCTATTGATCATGGATAAAATTATGCATAAAAATAAAAGCAAGACAATGACAGCTATTGTCACTGCAAATTCTCTGAAAATACAGATTCCAGGATAAATCTTTTGGAACTACACGGGTTCTCAAATACAAACAAAAAGAACTACAGTCAGTTCCCAACAACATGGAAATCAGTCAAGTGTGCAAATTCCTTGGGAGACGCGTTGATGCACTGATAAAGTGTTGATGTTTAAGCACAGCAGCATTATAAGATTCTTACTGTATTTGTACAGTGTTATACCTTATTTATCAAGGGCAAAACAACTTTTTTTCAGTTTCTCAAAGACACACATAAAATCTTAATCATCACTTTTAACATAAAATGAACCCAGCACGCTTCACCTCTCAGATAAGCCTCAACACAAGTGCCTACATGAAAGGTAGGATTTCCCACCGAACCCCACCCCCGCCCCCGCCATGTTCACATTGTTTTGTTTTTTCCCATTCTGGGGTGGCTTTGCTGCTTGGAAGAACTGTCACAAGGGAATGTTTTATGTTTTATTTTAAGTTATATTTAGACTTGTTCTTAAGAAAAATCTGTAGCACAAGTACTGAACATTAGATTGGTGAACGCAACTAACTTTTACTCCTATAAGGGTGTTAACTTTTTAGTTTACTTTTAAACTATTATCTTAAAGATGGACAGAGAGAGAGAGAGAGAGAGAGAAAGAGAGAGAATCTCAAGCAGGCTCCAGACTCAGCACAGAGCTGGATGTGGGCTTGATCCCACGACCCTGGAATCACCTGAGTGAAATGAAGAGTTCAATGCTCAACTGACTGAGCCACCATGGAGCCCCAACTTGTTCTTTTTCAACCCTGTGTGATGTGTACCGAACTCCCCAGATTGGGTATTTATTAGGGGAGCTTTGGAGTGTTTCCTTTGTGACTGTTAGATCCAGGGACCATTTGGTACATGTGTTTCTAATTGACTCGCACTTAGCTCATTGGAGTCTGGTTTTGTGGAGGAAATGTGATGTCCAAGAAGGCGCTGGGAGGCACTTTTCTTGGAAAAAGGAAGTCATGTTCCTTTATTTTATAGTTTACAAACTGACTTCTAAAGATTGGCATTTACTTCTCATGTATGAAATCATAAAGTTCAAGTACGTTCTGAATTTGGCAAGGCGCTCTTCCATTTCTGATGAGGATGATGTCAGGGATGGGCTGTAAGGAAAAGAAACTGCAAACACCCCTGGACCAAGGAACCAGAGACTGCTGCATTCCCAGGATTCCTTTCTCTTGGAACTCCCTTCGATTGAGGCCAAATCCCTTGTGTACAGACATGTCTACGCACGATGTCCTATTTCCCAGTAAGTCTACAACAAAGTTATAGCCTCCGGAAAAAATCTGTTTAATATTTTAAAAATTCATTTCATTTTTTCCTAAAGATTGTATTGCTGCATGGCATCCTTCCAACCTTCAATACATAGTATGTTTAAATTTTGATAGTTCCACTGTAGAAAATAAGTCATGTGTGCTTCTCAGTATTATTGGAGACCAACCCAGTTAGTTGCATGTAAAGTTCAAAGCCTTCAGAGACACAGATTTTGGTTCTTCCTGCCTTCTTGGCTATGTGATTTTGAACAAAATGCTTTATGTATGTGTTTCAATGTCTTCATCTATACAATGGGGGGTGTTAATGCTCACCTGTAATTTTGGCAAAAAATAAAAAAATAATAATAAATAAGTAAAGGAGATCACGCCTAAAAAAAAAAAAACAACAAATAACAGCGGGTGGCATACTAGTGACTTAACAAATGCTAATTTCCTTCCTCCTTAGCAGGAAATCTCCCCATCATTATTGACAGCCAATCCATACAATGAGTTCTGCTGGATAACAAAAACCACTTCTAATCACGGTTCTGGAAGTGAAATTCCTATGGCAACTGAGATTTATTATCTTCTTGGAGAATTCAAAGTGTTCGATGCAGAGTGAAACTACATTTCGAACCAGAATTTCAACATATTTAATTAAAAGTTTTAATCATGCATGATAGACTTTTTGACCTCCTTCCAAAGAAGAAAAAAACTGGAGAGCTTCTAGCCAGCTTTTGTTTCTGCCCCCTCGGCATTTCTTTCATCACTGCCGTATCTTCTGAGCATCTCATCAGCTCTGACAACACGGCCCAGGTCTGTGTGCTAATCCACCAGAGCATGCTCATTCCACCACAAATCATCTTTTGGAATGAAGGGAAGGTTAAATATATATATATGTGGGTGTGTCCATAACTTAAACAAATCTTCAAAATCCATCTCCAATGTTTAAATCTTAAAAATGTCCTTCATTTACTATCTCACCCAAGCATGTTAATAGTCTATGCAATATTTTATTATGTTGAAGCCACAGTGGAATTGGGCAGGTGTTTGGAATCCATAAAACCAGGGAATTTATCCCAAGTACATGTTGTTATATCTGATGAGGGAGCATAAGGAAACCTGACAGTAAAGCATAAGCTAACAACACCCCCACCCCCTCAGGTGGGAGATGTGTGACTTCCCTCAGGCTCTCCGGGCTGCAGAAGAACCGAGAGAAAACAAATGGTTAACTGATAGCGATCTCGTGCAGGATGGGGGTCTCCATCAGTTTACAAATGTCTTAATAAGTGACAAGAAAAAGGCAGTCTTATCAATAGCCTAATCTCCAAAAACCTATAGACTCAGTTTCCTGGAGCCCTGGCATCACCATCCCCTCCATAGTGATGTGACGAACAAACTAGAGCGTAGTGGCAGGTAAAACTAAATTTCCTTATAACCTGCAGCCCATTGACAAATACTGGAGCTAGGCAGAGCAACACATTCTTCCAGAAACTCCTACCGTCTTAATGTTAATGCTTTGCTACAGAAAAAAACACCTTAGTTTGATAATAGCTCGACCTCCAGTTTCTTAGGAGTCCTCTTTAGCAAATGAAAGTCCTTCTGGAGGCCTCCCTTTGGCCTTTACCTCCTCCAACTCCATAGTATGTAAACAGTCACTGTGCACAACCCCAGGGCAGCTTTTCCTGCCCACGGGTCGTGTCTCCTGCTTTAATAAAATCACCTGTTTTTTGGCACCAAAGACGTCTCAAGAATTCTTCCTTGGCCATCAGCTCTGGATCCCCATCACTCCAAAACCCCGTCAAGATCTGTTCGAACACGTCAATATCTGTTGGGGCATCATCACTAACGGTGCTGCTGTGACCTTGCTTGGACCCCACTGCTGCGCCACACAGCCCTCTGCTGTGCCCAGTCTGTGGTCTTCTGTGACAGCAGCCTGAGTGGAGGAGTAGGCAGGGGACATGTAGGCAGGAGTAGTTAAAAAACAATCACCTTGGTGGTCTAGTTTGGGTTTCTATTTGTGTATTTTCCAATTATATGTGTTCATCTCTGTGCGTTCCATATTCTCAGACCCTCCTGGCCAATGGTGGGGTATCACCTTTGTGTTGAGCCTTATTATTATCATTGCTGAATTTTTGCTTTTCAGTTGTCTGAGTTCACTTTCAGCCCATTCCCTCACCACCATAATTTGGAGGGAGAAGTATTAATGAAATTTTCTTGGCAAACCGACTTGTTTATTCATTAGCTTCTCTTCTCTTCAAGTTGCTTCTCTCTGTCCGCTCTCCTTTGCTACATCCTCTCGCCCAGCTTGCCCATAGCGTGGACGGGGAGAGGGAGAACCGAAGTGGTAAGCACCAGTTTTCACCATGACTGTTTTCTCAACAGCTAAGGAAAGCCGGGGAATCACATACATGGTTTAGAGCAAGATTCTTCGACCTTGCACTACTGACACTCTGGGCCGGGTGATTCTTTGTGTGTGTGTGTGTGTGGGGGGGGGGGGTGTCCCGTGTACCGTACGGTGTTTAGCGGCATCCGGTCCTCTACCGCTAACCGTCTGCGACAGCCCCCTCCCCCAGCACGAGAACAGACGATGTCTCAAGATATTGTCACTCTCATGTGTGTGGACAAAAACCCCCTCTCGCTTGAGAATGGCTGGTTTAGAGACATTGTCTGTTGGTAAAGAAATGACATTCAGAAAGGATATATTTACATGTAGTTACTTGAACAGCTTGGTATCAGATGGTATGGAAACTAATTTATGATTACCAGTAACTACAATGGCTCACTCACCCGAGCACCTGCCATGCCCAACATACTATGCCACATTCTGCACATACATAATTTTATCCTTAAAAGAACACTAAATGCCTTGCAGAGGTATATATACATCTAGGCAGGGTGTACAGAGAACTTCAAATTCTGTTGGCTTAGAAGTTACATGACACATCCATTGGCAGACCCTCATATGTTTTCCTCACTTTTTTCACAATCAATTGATCTGTTTTTTTAAAAAATATTTTCCGCCATTGATTTCTAGTAGAATGGGTAGTCATGAAATGATACTTACCTTAAATTCCTTCTTTGAAATAAGTCCTGCCATTTTATTGGATTTTCCTGTGTTCTCATCAGTGTTGGGCAATGCAATTAATTGATTTTCTTTTCTGTGGACGTCAACTTGTGTATTTAAATGTATTCTTGCCATTTAAACTGTCACTTTAGGAAGTAAAATGACAATGGAGTTTGCCTTTGGCCCGTGGGGATTGTCAGTAGAATGATGTTACTTTGTTACACGGATTTTCTTCTTCACTGATGAAAATTGATTTTCAGTATGCAGTGCAGGATTTTCAAAAGAGAGAATTGCACAGTGAATACAATTACCATTTTATATGTCTCATGACTCATTTTACACTCACAATCTTCATGTAGTACAGAAGAAGAGAGATTTTTATTTTCATTTAAAAAGTCACATTTATCTAAGAATATTCCTCCAGAATACGGTCATGTTATCAGAAAATCTGAGAGCAACTTGTCCAGCTGAGCGAGTGAGAATTCATAACTCACTGTCAAGTCACTGATGCACTGGTAGAGGCTGAAATTAAAACCGCGTCTGAAGACAGATTGACATTCAAGGCCAAGTTTCTACCATCGCCTACAATTGATGATAGAATTTTACCGGACAGGCTCATCTGGACAACTTGAAAAATTATTTCATATCCTGAACTCAAATGATTAATAAGTATTTTATTCCTCTCAATAAATCACGGACTTACTGAAGATAAATGAACAGCCTTCTCTATGTCCAAAGTGCATCAATAAAGAATTCTGTATGTTAAAGAAAAAGTGACTCCCAAGTTATAAATGTTGAACATGCTCTTGCATTCCTAAGGGAAGACACCTTCTCCATCACAGCCCCTGGGTCTCGTTGGGCTGCTACCACCACATGTAACTGGGAACTAGTTCCAATGGGCTGCATCTCTCTGGCTTCTCAGTCCCTGCCTAGAAAGACATAAAACTTGGAAGAAACAACAGAAATTGTCAGCCACTGGATTTCCTGCATCATTTCCACCTACGTGCAAAAGCGTGTGGTGTGCTCAGGCAGTTTTTGGTCTTACGTAATCCAAAGAAGGAAAAAGAGAGTACTATGGCTGTATTTCTGTTTCGAATGTGACATACACCAGACAGAGATGCATCTTTTAATAGCAAATGAAGTAATAGTGAATAAAGGTCTGGATGGCGTGACAAGCAAGCAACACTGAACAGGACAGTTAATCAAAAGAGCAGAACTTTATGAGATCACATAACGGTCTCTAAAAACCCGTGGCTGTTGTTTTGAGCAAATATAATTTGAAGTGATTATTATTGGTCAAGAATTCTATACTATGCTGAAAAAGGAATATTTAATAATCTATAATACATTTCACATTTATTCACATAATATTTTCCACATATAAGAGAGTGTGCTAAGCACCTTCAAACAAATCACTACATAAGACGGTCACGATATTTCATTATTCACCAGCTCTTCACGACTCAGCTGAAAAAAGACTCAAAGTAATGGATTTTTTTTTTTTTGCTGCTCCAGAAATTACAATAGATAACATACAAGGTAAAACCTGGTCTTCATCAAATATGTTGAAAAGATAGCAGGAAGTTACTTTCACAAAAGTTCTGAACAATTAAGTATCATATATTTATTCAGTAAAAAACAATTTAATTAGACTTTAGGACTATATATGTGCTGTTTCCTGTGACTGTCACTGGGTTTAAAATAATGAAGAAATCAGATGAGCTCTTCTCTGCCTCTGTGAATGGTCTATTCCAAACTGAGAAGATAAGCCTAGACACATTAACAAGGAAGCAGGATGGCCATCATGTAACGTGGATGCACTACAATGAAGGGACTCAGTGGGCTGTGAAATTAGTACAAAGTGTCCCAAAGGACTAACTCCAGACTCAATATTATTTCCAGTGGAGCCTCTTGGAAAAGCAAACATGTGAACTGAAACTTGACGTAAAATGAGGATCTGGGCACGTGAACATTCCAGATAGAAGGAACGGAAAGTACCAAGGCCCTAAATGCAGAAAATTGCTAGAAGTTCTGAGAAACTGGGCGTAAACCAGTATGTCTAGGTTCAAGTCACTCGGGGCCCTCAAAGATTCTATTCTCGATGTATTGGAGACCACAGAAAAATAGAAAATTTTCTTTTGGGAAGCTCATATCGTCTACTGTGTCAAAGACGAATTTTGAGGAGCAGACACATCATTCAGCGGCTGTTTTATGTAGCACAGGTAAGAGATGACAGTGGCTACATCTAGCATTAGCAGAGATTCATAGCGAAGGGAGTTTATTGGGAATTATACTTGATATCAGTTACTGAGGCAACTCGACACTCAAGAGGCCTACTTCAATTTTTTTAAATAGTTATTTTACTTGAATGAGCTACTACCTTCGGTCATCCAACATTTGCCTAGTTTTCCCATGTCTATCCACTTTAAGAAACATATTGATAAGTTAGTCTGGGTTCACGCCGAAGTAACAAATACTTAAAAGATTATATAACAGCACTTATGAATTAGGAGCTGAATCTACTTAGTGCTGATGCAGATTTATAGTTCAATTTCAGCAGGAGCTACAAAACCAAGAAAGCCAGACATGGTCTTCTTCCCAATTCCTGACCAGATGAAGAAAGAGAAGGATAAGTCTACTGTAGGCGTGGAAAATTTTTTCTTCTATCCTTCTAGGTTCTTTGGCTGATCTAATAATTAAACTGACACCAGACATTTAACAGGAGAAAAACCAACTTTGTACATACAGGAGAGCCATAAAACTAGCCCCACAGGCAAGTCAGGCAGTTGAGACTTGTATTCCATTCTGAGCTAAGGAGAAGGGGGCAGGGGTCTTTGGCTTCAAAGGAAAGGAAGTCACTTCCCAGGAAGATGGGAAGAGCGGGTGTTTGGCAAACTGATGCTTGTCATGCATGCAGAGACAGTGACACACACAGAAGAATTTGAACTCCAGGCCCTGCCCAGCTGTCCCCAGATTACCACAACTGGTCCAGACTCTTTATAGACATCTCTGGTGCTATCTCTCTTCTTGAGCCAGGCTACCTATCTAAATTCTTTGGGGCAGTTAAGGGGGAGGTAAAAGCTTTTCCTGAGTCTTTTGGGCTTTGATTATCTTCAGCTCAAAATAATCCACACACCAAAGTGGCACATTTTGGGGATGTTCGTTCTGAACCGCTTCAGTACTCTAAGAGGTGGTATTTCTTTTAATGAAAATTTTGAGTTTGGTCTTAAGTATTGAATATAATTTTGCCAAATAAAGAGAGATATAAGATTGAAAAGACATGAAGATTTAACAGACTATCGCGTATCAGGGAATGAAGGAAAATATAGGTGGCTAGGTTCTATGACAAATGAGGGAGGGTAGCAGGACATAAAGCATAAAAGTTGGTTGGCCCAGCCTATGACAACCCCCACATTCCATGCTGAGGAGTTTGGATTCACTGGGGAAGGGCAGTATTTGGATGTTTTTAGATAGGAGAGTCAAATAATTGAATCTATATTTCAAGAAGATAACGCCAGGACAAAATGGGGAATTGGCACATGCTGCTAGACTGGTTCTTACCCCCAAATGAAGCTTGAAGAAGCTACAAAGTTAGAGAACAACATGGTCTGGGCAACACACACACACACACACACACACACACACACACACACATAGTGAAAAACAAACTCTGATGGACAAGAAAGCCCGGCATAAACTGTTGTGTGTATGGATTGCAGGGAACGAGGTGTTATATTTGTTGGCTAGACAGAGCAGACAAATTGCAGAATAAAAAAAAAATCCACTCTTACTTGGCCTGAATCTTACATTGGGATGATTACTGGTATCCAATTATTACAGGAATTGGAAAGAAGAAGTCACCCTAGGGTAAGCTGCTGAGGAAGACAGGTTGACCAGCTGCCTTTGGACAGGTCCTCCTGAAAAATGTCCCCCCACAAAGGCAAAACGCTGAAGGAACACAAACTAAAACAAAAATCTGCCTGTCAATTCTGCATCCCCTTAAAAGTTTAAAAATAACACACTGGCTAGACGGATACACCATAGCAGAGATAAGTTATCAGCAGCGGCTCTGTGTTCTTTGGCACATACTGCCTTGGCCACATTCTCTCCATTCTACTGGGTCTCACCTGAAGGCACACAGACTGGGGCCTGCCTTTGTCCCTCCTGCAAATACTTTACCAGACATGGCGGTGAGAGCCCCAGAGAAAATGGGCTCACAGGCCCATGGCTAAAATCTGGGGATGACAACCATAATGGAAATGACAATACGTGAACCACATACGTCTATAAGCCTGACAGGTTGTAAAAGACAAGACAGTTTAGAATAAAAAAAATTCCTTGCAAAGTAAAGATGGGTATTTTTCATCTGAAGAAGAAATAAGAGTTTATCAAGTATCAAACAGAACTATTAAGCACAATGTATAGGGACTGGAATCAAAACAGCACGCACTGGGACAAAAGCAAGATTGATAAAGCTGCGGAATGACTGATGTGAAGCACACAATTGAGGAATCCTCAAATAAAGCAGCAAAAAGGGATAAACGTTCCCAAGCAGAAACATCAACATCTAGTAAGAGAAGTCCTGTAAAAAAAAAAGAAAGAAAGAAACACTAAGGCGAAGAGGCAGAGTTAAGCTCCGCTATGCACACAGGACACTCCCGTTGACCAAAGGCCCCATGCTGCACACTAGATCCGGGACTCACGCGTGTCGGAGCTGGAGATCTGTGCCTTTTGCCCAACGTCTCCCCCTTGCCTCCCCCCATCTCCTGATAACCACCATTGTACCCTCTGCTTCTGCGAGTTCCACTTTTTTGGATTCCACCAACAAGGGACATCACACAGTATTTGTTTTCTCTATCCGATTTGTTTCTTAACACAGTGCCCTCCATATCCATCCATGCTGTTGCAAATGACAGGATATCCTTCTCTCTTACGGCTGTGTTCACTGACTTGCTTGGGGTAATCATTTGGCTCTATGTGTGTGTATACCTGCATCTTATAGCATCATATTCCACACCTTCAATATACACAACTTTGTCATTGATCTCTCAGTAAAGTTGGAAGCAAAGGAAGAAAGGAAATAGTTGAAGACAATAGGACGACAGGCTTCTTGGCTTTTCAAATAGTGGGTTTCGAATCGACAAGGCACCAGACCCTAGGTTTCTGATTCTGATTCAGTAGGTCTGTCGTTGGGCCCAAGAATTTGCATTTGGAGGACAGCTGAATCCTTCTGGCGACCATAGTTTGAAAACCACTGTTTCAAAAGAGGTGAAAGTTCTCTGATTTAAATGGCTTATATATTACTAAGGAGAACTGAAAAAAAATCTGCACTAAGAACACATTAAAAGAAAACTGAAGAACATATTCTCCAACAATCATTTAAATGCTTCAGAGATAAAGAATGACCACCGATAAAGGTGAAAATCAGATTGACAAAACAGGAGCCAAGAAAATAATGAAGCGACATTTTAAAACTTGGAAGGAAAAGGCAAAACTTTGAATCTGTAATTTTATAGCAACTCAAATTGCTTTGTGAAATAAGGTCATAATACTTATTATCTCAGTTATACAGCGGTTTTGCAGTTTGCATCAAAGACCGTTTTAAAAAACCCTTCTGGATCCAGAAGGCTTCTGTCTTCTAAGGCTAACATCTTAGCTTGTGGGTAGAATCTCAACCCTCACAGTTCTCAACGCATAGAAGACAGTTATTTTTGTAGAACACCCCTCAATTCGGTCATGTCAGATACGTTCTCATGACAAGGTTCCGGAAATTCCTGAATTCCTTCAATATAAACAAACAACAAAAAAAAAGCTGCAGTAAATATTATGTATTATGCAAAACGTCTGACTCATTTGCTTTATGATTAGAAACAAGTCAAAACTGTTCACTCTCACTGCTTCTGTGATAGAAAGGAAGTTAGAACAGCCATTATTTGGAGATGATATGGTCCTTCGCATACAAAAGCCAAATAGTCAAACAAAAATTAGAACAAATAAGAGTTTATCAATGTTGCCTAGCAATAAAGTTACAAAAAATATGGTATCATCTACACCAGCAGTAAAAAAGTAGAAAATATAATACTAAAGATATCTCCATTAGCACTAAAAAATACAACATTTCAAAGTACTGACTGAAGAAAGAAGACAAAGCTCTCTCTGGAGAAAACATTTATATTTACTGAAGGAACTTAAAGATGGAGGGACATTCCACGATTACTTGGTATTATTATTAGTTACTAAGTATTGTTAAATGACGATTATCCACATTTTGTGTGGTCAATTCTATGATGTCCTATCAAAATTCCAGATGGATTTTTCCCCCCACATTGACCATTTACTTATTTATTATAACATCTGAGCAAGTGCAAGTGTTCTTAGTGCAAAGATTTGACAAAGTTTCGTGGTGGATATACAGCTGGGTGTATTTTTGTTTATTAAATTAAGATTTTCTTTTCTTTAAAAAAATTTTTTTTTAACATTTATTCATCTTTGAGAGACAGAGACAGAGACAGAGAGAGAGCGTGAGTAGGGGAGGAGCAGAGAGAGAGGCAGACACAGAATCCGAAGCAGGCTCCAGGCTCCGAGCTGTCAGCACAGAGCCCGATCCAGGACCCGAACTCACTGACTATGAGGTCATGACCTGAGCTGAAGTCGGACGTTCAACCGACTGAGCCACCCAGGTGACCCAAGATTTTATTTTCTTAGAGCAGTTCTAGGTTCCAGCAAAACTGAGGGTAAGGTACTGAGATTTCCTTATATAGGCTCTTCTTCCATGCATGTACAGCCTCCCCCACTGTTGGCCACCCCCAACCAGAGTGGCACTTCCGTTACAACTGATGAACCTACTCCGACAGTCATCACTGCCCAGAGGCCACAGTTTACCTTAGGATCCTTCCCTGGTGTTGTGCATTGTAGGGAGTTGGACAAATGTGTGAGGACAGGGATCTATTATAATATCGTACAAAGTATTTTACCTGTGCTAAAAATCCTCTATGTCTGCCTGTTCATCACTCTCCTTCCTCCAATCCCTGGCAACCACTGATCTTTTTACTATCTCCACGGTTTCACCTTTTCCACAATGTTATGTACTTGGAAGCGTGCAGTATGTACCCTTTCCAGATTGGCGTCTTTCACTTAGTAATAGGCATTTAAGGTCCCTCCTTGTCTTTCCATTGCTGGATAGCACATTTCTTCTTAGTGCTGAATAACATTCCATTGTCTACTCACTCGTCACCTACTGAAGGACATCTTTGCTGCTTCTAAGTTTGGGAAAATATGAACAAACCTGCTATGAACATCTGTGTTCAGGTTTTTGTGTGGACGTAAGTTTTTAACTCCTTTGGGTGCCTGTCGAGGAGCACGACTGCTGGATCACATGGTAAGAGCTTATATAGTCAGAACCTACCACACCATCTCCCGAAGTGCCTGTGGCATTTTGCATTCCCACCAGCAGTAAATGAGACTTTCTGTTGCTCTACATCCTTGTCAGCCTCCACATTCCGGCTCCACCTCGCCAGCATATGGTGGTGTCAGTGTTCTGGATTTTCTTCTTTCTAATAATTGACTTTTCCAATGTTGAACCAGCCTTGCCTATCTGGATAAATCCCACTCGGTCATGGGATATAATTCTTTTTATACACTGTTGGATTCAATTTAGTAATATTCTGTTGAGGATTTTTCACAACAATGTTCACGAGACATGTCGGTCTGTAGTCTCCTTTTCTTTAGTATCTTTGATTTGGATAGAGTTTGATGTATTCTGTTTCTGTCCTGATAGAGGTTGTAAGAGAATTGTATATTTTTGTTTGGTAGAATTCACCAGTGAACCCATCTGGGCTCAGTGCTTTCTGTTTTGGAGGATTTATTAATATTGACTCAATTTCTTTAACAGGTATTTAATCTATTATATACCTACATTACTATCAATTTAACGGATAGAGGACTTTTCAGATTGTCTATTTCTTCTTTATTTGAGTTTTAGGAGATCTTGTCTTTCAAAGAATTGGTCCATTTCATCCTGGTCATCAAATTTGTGGTCAAAGAGTTGTTTACGATATTCCTTTATTATCCTTTTACTGTCCGTGGGGCCTACAGTGATGTCTCCTTTTTCATTTATAACACTAGTGATTTGTGTCCTCTCTTTTTTTCTTAGTTAGCCTGCTTAGATCCTTATCAATTTGATTGTATTTTTAAAGAACCAGCTTTTTTGTTTTATTCATTGTCTTTCCACTTCATTGATTGCTGCTCTAATTCATATTATTTCTTTCTTCTGCTTACTTTGGATTTAATTAGCTCTTCTTTTTCTAGTTTCCTAAACATAAACTTAGGCTACTGACTTTATATCTTTCTTCTTTTATAATATGCATTCAACATTTAAAATTTTCCTCCAGTCATTGCTTTCATTACACACCACAAATTTTGATAAATTGTGTTTTAATGTCCATTTATTTTCTCTTGTGATTTTTTCTTTGACCCATGTGTTTAGTTAGAAATGTGTTGCTTAATCTCCATGTATTTTGTTTTTTTGCAGATATTTTTCTGTTCCTGATTTCTGGCTTAATTGTGTTGCGATCTAAGAGCAGACATTGCGTGAGTTCTGGTCTTTTGAATTTTTGAAGGTAAGTTTATGGCCCAGAATGTGACGTATTTTGGTGAACATCCCATATGAGCTTGAGAAGAGTGTGGATTCTGCTTTTGTTTGATGAAGTAGTCCTTACGCATTAATTTTATCTATAATTGATGATGTTGTTCCATTAAACTCCAGGTAGGTTTTTTTAAGGAAAAAATACTGTATATAAGTGTTTTTTTCCCTCATGCCCATCTCTAGGTATCGTTTCCATTCTTGCATTACTTCAGTGGTAACCAGCATGGCCACCTTCTTCCTAACATATTAACAATATCTAGAAACGATCACCAGTGCATTTTTGAGGGAGCATGATGTGAAAAGGTGTTTGTCGATGTAGGCTTGTAAATTTGGGTTCTTTTTTTTTTTTAATTTTTTTTAACGTTTTATTTATTTTTGAGACAGGGAGAGACAGAGCATGAACAGGGGAGGGTCAGAGAGAGAGGGAGACACAGAATCTGAAACAGGCTCCAGGTTCTGAGCAGTAAGCACAGAGCCCGACGCGGGGCTCGAACTCACGGACAGTGAGATCATGACCTGAGCCGAAGTCGGACGCTTAACCGACTGAGCCACCCAGGTGCCCCAATTTGGGTTCTAATATGAGGGCGATCCATTTCCGGTGGGGTCATTAAGGAAACACTGGGAGGAAGGAAACAGTCATGTTTGGCAGTGGCATCCCCGTGTAGTATCAGCTGTCACTCACATGGTAATTAAACGTCAACTGTGCATTGTTTTCCCCAACTGCTCCTGATCCGAGGGTCCTCCAGCTGGTTCTCCAGGTGGAAGTGTGGTTGGTCTCTCACTGTGCCACTTTTCCTGCTGGCAGATCTGATGGTGTCGTTTTCTAGTTGTTGACAACAGCGATAACATAATCTACCTATAGGTGGATTATGATGGGAACCTTGCTGAGGTTTGGGATTCCCTATAAGTAACTCTCTTTTTTCTTGTATAAAAATGTTAACTAAATATTTTAAACTATTTAAAACCCATATTTGACATTATTTATTATTAATGAAAATATACAAAACTTGTGACAAATTATTTTTATAACTTATTCTAATATTAATGGAGAGGGAATATTTGGGAAAGTACTACTCTACACTGAACTATTTTATTTAGAACTATCGAATGCTTTTAGGCAATGAAGTTTAGAGAATTTTGAGCTATCCATGTAGTTATCTTTTAAGAGTGCTGGGAGAAGTTATGCTAAATAACAGGTTTTTTGAGCACAGGTGGTGACATGTTTGATACTTATTGAAATTCATCTCTCTTCAAGACGGAGTTACTTGAGAGTAGAATTTTGAATGCATCAACATGGTTACCTTTGTCTACTCATCTTTAAACTGGGTAGGTGTTCAATAAAAGTTCAATGAAGTAAAACAACATCCTGCCATTGGCCACTGCCTCATTTGGGGGGAGTCTGCCAAGGAAAAATGTACATCAGTTGATTTAAATCAAGATACTCTAAGAATTTGCTAACTGGCTTACATCTGTCAAATGAGAGCTATTCTATCCAACTAAAAGCATCAGTTATGTACCTACTGTGTGTTTCACACAGTAGGATCATCAGGTTGACACACCTCCTCAATAATTGCGACCAGATGGCATTAGCTGGTATAAAAGAGCATGTGTTTTTCCCTCTCCACCACCCCACACACAAAGTAGAAAAATAGAATTCTCCATCATTTTTTTTTCTAACAGGGACATGTTCAGATGTATTAGTCAAACTTGGAGTCCCTCCAACACTAAAGCTTACATCTATATTTAGAACTAATGAGCTCTCTGTATGTACCAGACTGGAAAGCACATATTCTCTCCATTAGCATCAAGGCACTTTTATTCGACATAAATCTATTGCCAAAGAGAATATTAATGTTCCTTACTTAGTGTGACTGGCTCACAAAACTAACTCTTTTCTTAACATGTTTGGGAATAACACAAATATATCCATCATGGAAGGACAGTGAGTTTGTCGAGAAAACGGACTACAGATAATCACAGAGATCTTCATCAAATGGGGCTTAGAGGTCTTCCAGCCCAACACTCCTTGACTGTTAGAATTCCTTTCAAAATACAAGGAATTATGCTTTCCTAGGTGATAACCCAGCACCTAAATATCTTCCCTGACAAGGTGCTCCTATCCCCTTCCCCCTTTTGCTAGCTCTGACTGATAACTTCCCTGGCACAAAACCAAACTCCTTTTTGCTATTGCCTCCCAATTACTTCCAGATTTACTCCTTTGCACACACGGATTGATAACTCTTTCCTAGGACTTTTTTTTTTAAATACTTGGTGATAACCACTACATATCTTCCCTCTTGGCTTCCTATCTATCCCCTGGTGTCCCAGTCTTCTCTTCTCCAGGTGGAAAACTTCAGTTCATCTACCCTTCCTCACATGCTCCCATTTCAAGTTGCTTCATCCTCCTGGCCACACTCTTGTTATGTTCCAAATAACACAACTGTCCTAACAAGGGAGGGCATCATGACTTTTAAAGGAAGTGAAGTGTGGCAGAAATGTGAAAAGTGGCTGCAGGGGAAGGGACTCAGTCCCCAACTAATGATTATGGTTGAAATAAATGACTAGTAAAACAGCACAGTTGATTTGGAGAAGAGAGTAAAATCCATGACTATTTTGCTAACAGAATCAAAGGAAGTCATGGTCACTCTGATAGGATGAAGCTGGGGAGACAAAAAACTCAAGGACTCCTTCAAGTCTATCTTAAGAGGTCACTACAAAAAGATACCGCCACTTTTCATTGGAATAAAAAGGGTAGAGGGGCACCCGGCTGGCTCAATCAATTGAGCATCCAACTCTTGATTTTGGCTTGGGTCATGACCTTGAGGTTTGTGAGATGCAGCCCTGTGTCGGGCTCTGCACAGATAGCATGGAGCTTGCTTGGGATTCTCTCTCTCTCCCTCTCTTTCTGCACTCCCCCGCCCCCACACTCTCTATCAAAATGAATAAACCAACTTCAAAAAAATGTAAAGGGGAGAGTAAGTTTACCTATAGGAGGAAATGCATATACATTGAATATGTTTGCTCAGTGATGTTTAATAAAATTGCTGGTAGGTAAGTTTATAGAGCAACTGCAATGTCTATATGCTTCCTTTTAGTCGGTGGTGATCCCCAAATTTGGAACAGAGTGCTTTCATCCATGTGTTCTCCAAAACCAATTTGTTCTTCTGAAGTGAAAATCCTTATTTTATACTCCGGGATCTCTGATTTAGGGGAGGTAAAAAAATCTCTGGCAAATTGACTTATACAAAACCATACAGTAATGTAGATTTTTAAGACTTACAAAGCAAAATTCTCATGTTTCTGAGATGAAGACATTGGGTCGGCCGACATTCTGTGCCTTCATGCGGTTTTCTTTCAGGTGGCCAGATACCCTGAGAACTCAGGCTCCAGAACTCCGGCTAGCCAGAGAATTTATATT